>NW_027175843.1:16350339-16900339 GCF_023055335.1 Clinocottus analis
TGTGTTTTTTCCTGAGCGTTTTGTTTGCCAGAAACATTGGTTAGTCCACATCTGCAAAGCCTTTTCCAATGGAAGGTTTAATCTAAACTATATTGTAAGGACCAATAATATAAACAATACAGCATACATGTGTATGCCACCTTCCCAGCACGAAAGGGAATTAAACTAAATGAGAACCAAAGCAGCAGATGACAAATTAAGTTGGTGGGTGGAGATCCAAACCTGCATTTAATGTGAATATTTAACTTACATTCAAGAGGTAGTACAAACACTGACAGTGCTTTGTTGTTGTTTGATGCGGAAAATGTATAGTTCAAACAGGCAGCGGTGGAGTAAGTATGCCCAACTGAAGCATACGCTATGCATTTAAAATACTTATTAATGCTCCAGGTGGTGGTGCTATATCATATTTGTTTAACATGAAAACAAGATTAAACTGAATCTACAATGTACAGTAACAAGAATGAACTGCTGTTGCAGGAAACAAAAACATATATTTCACTCATAGATGTTGTGGTGTAGAAGTAACTACAGTATGTTTACTTATTTATTTATTTCCAACAGCTGTGACCAAATAAGCCAAACCAACATGACAATACGGTAGAATATCAAGGCTTTGTTTCTGCAAATTTGTTAGGGAAGTTTGTTTTGCCCAGCAGTGATAACAATTTGATTCATTTAGCTTTATAGCCGCAACAAAATAGGCAAAGTGATAACAATAAATACAAACAGATTAAAACAAGACATAAAAGGAGTTCCGAATGAATATCAGATTAAAGTAAGATAAGAAAAAACTGCATCAGAATGTTTTGAAAAGCCTTTTTTTTTAAAAAAAACAGTGAGGCTGCCTCTCTGATACATAGAAGCTCAATAACCTGGAGGCAAATGCAATAAAAGCAGCATTTCCCATTTCCTTTGTGGTAATTTTGGGGACATTTAGAAGGCATGCCGCGGAGCACCTCAGGGTATGTGAGTAGACATAAAATGAGAGACAATGTGTGATGCACAGAGGAGCCGAACAATTTAGTAGCTCAAAAACTGTGAGAACGGATTGAAAATCAATTCTTAAAGACACAGGGAGCCAGTGGATGAGTAGCCCTGTAATTCATGCACTGTCTCCAAGTATTCAAAACTGCTCAGTTCTGCATGTACAATAATTAACATGGAAGGTGTGCCGTGCTGTCTAGCTTTGGCTCAGAGAGGACGCAGCTCCAACAACCTCCAGCGATAACAAGCTACAGCCGGAGAGCGGCGGGAAGCCAACTTAATCTGCACAAGTCAAATCAGGGGAAAGATTGGCTGCCCTCTGAACTCTGCACCATGCTGTGCTAAAAAAAACTGTTGGTGTCAGCAAGAAACCTACAGCTCCCAAACAGGTGCACCTCCACGTGGCATACATAGCATACAAATTATAGCTTTCCGGGATTACGATGGTGCTGATGCTGTATTTGTGCTTTCCGCAGCCACAACGAGATCCATGTTGGATTTCTGTAAATTATAAAATAAACTGCATGGGACAAGTACAAATAAGTATGTGTCTTACAATGAAACAGAAGACTGAAGAGACACCAACAATGAAAGGCATGCTCCAAATTGTTCATATTTATTACTATTCTATACCGCAGTAGCAGCTACATCATTTCCTTAAGCTTCTTTCTTTAGATTTGCAGTTTTTAGTCTGCAAGGCATCTTTAAAATATACCATGTATTATATAGTCAAGGAGTCTGACCTTGTGCACGATTAAAATGATTTGCTTTTTGGTGCAATCTGAATTTTAACAAACAAGGGTGGACCAGTAAAAGAGTAAAGTGTTGAACTGTTAAAAAAAAAACATTTTCTTTACTGTAAAATTATTTCCTTCTTGAGATTTTTTTTTTCTATTACAATTCTGCAAAAATCCAGAATAATTATTTATCTATTTTTACAGGCGCTTCATTCAGTTTTATGTATTTGTTTTGGTTATCTGGAAGTAGCCTTCTCATTCAATGAATTATGTGTATATACTACATAAAATGTCATTCCTGAATTAGCCAAAGTAGTAGACTATATCTATGGACGACTATGTCGGTCATAGTATTTTGTACATTCATCACTCCCAGACAGTAAATCAATATGACTTTGGGGGCTATGAACAGATCCCATGGGTTTTCCTATAGCGCCACCATAACATAATAAGGGAAATATCTCAACAATTATTAAATGGATTACCATGAAAATTGGTACAGTGATTTATGTTTCTCGCAGGACGACATGACCGTTATAGCGATCCCTTAATGTTTAATCAAGCACTATTATTGGGTCCAAAAACCTCTATGATTAAATACCAATGACATTTTCATCTTAAAAAAATAAAAATCGACAAAATGTTGCAACAGAACACAACGAATGCAGTAATTAAGTATTCACAAATGCATATTTAGCAAAGCAAATGAGCAGTAGTTAAACCTAATGTCCACGGGACAGCTCTACAGATATCCAAAGTAAGTCCTTTCCGGTCACAGATACATACGCTTTATTGTAAACCCTCAAATAAAATGGGACTCACAAGTCACTTAAATTTTAGCAGATGAACAAACCATCATTATAATTCTCCACTAAAATGCATTTTTAAAGAAAAGAGGGAAGCTTTGTCAGTTAAAAAGCTTTCCTAATGCAAATATATAACTACTTTTCTGACAAAGACAAAGAGACTATCAAATAACCGAACAGAGCCAAAACAGAGCATATTCTACACGGTTCCTCACACTGTTCAGGTTTCTAACACCTCCCTGATTCATGTTGTTTTCACTCCAATGCTCCAGGCTGACAGACCTCTTTCCGACGGGCTTCTTCAGAAACAGCTGTACATATCTCACCAATTAGAGGCAGGAAGTTCTTGGCAAACTTCTGTCTTTTATACAGTGAATCTCTAGCCGGCAACATGCACATGTAGGTCCCTTGTGGGCCAGCAGACCTTATCGCCATACAAACGATCCCTCTATATACACACAACAGAATGAGCACTTACGTGCATGTGTGAGAGTCATGTGTGGTTATTACAAATCCACCCCAAAAAAAAGAAAAACCTGCCTTACTTACAGCAAGCTTAAATAGCAACTGTAAGGTATGATATATGTACCGTAGGCCATATTGCTGTACGATGGCCGACCAGCAGTTAATTAGAACGCGGAGATGCTGCCAACGAAATACAAACCGTCCTTGTCATTAAGAAACCAGCAGCTAATTATTTTGATGAGACCCAATGGCTTTTAGTGGTAAAACAAGCTGTTAAATTGAGTGCAGTTTATAAACTAGACATTCACAAATAAGCAGTAGTAATGCAATGTAGTTTTGCCTCAATCAAATTAATTATACGTTAAGATTCAATGATTACATTGTCTCGGCCTCATGGGTGATGGACATGACTTTATAGAATTGGTGCAAAGCAAGATGACTGATGATTGTTGGTGGTAATTACAGCACTACAAGTTATAGTACTGCAAAGAAAAGGCACAACACTATTATTAGTGTATCACAGTTTCTAAAATCTTGTTCAAATGTGCTCCAAGCTTGATGTCTGTCCTCGTAACATATTAGCACTGCTCGCCTCTTGCTCACTGGAAGGAAGAGGGCAGAAAAGGCTTTGAGCCACTGAAACTGGTTCACATTCTGGTACAGCTGCTGGATGCAATTTATTTAATTTCTTTTTTGTTTTGTTTTGTTTTTCTGCATGATGACACATGAAACCTACATAATAGGTTTTGTGCTACTGTCAACCACATGCTGTAAATGTTTCAGTTTTCCCTGTGAGCAGTGTGGGGATATTTTTTACTCTGCAGTTGCTCAGTTTTTTTTGTGATCTCCACAGAGACAAAAATCCTGTAATGGAAATTCCTGAAGGGGCCTTTTTTACTGAGAAATGTGGGGTGAAATCAGTGAATACAAATGAATGTCTCGACAGTAGAAGCTGTCTGAAGCATCACCAGCTATCCACCAAATTACACAGCTCAAAGAGAGGAGGGCTGAGTCGAAAGACAGGGAATCATTCAAATCCCGTCATGGCAACTCACTCTCATTCTTCCAGACAAGTCAATTGCTATGCAGTGATTTTTTTTCCTCTTCTTCTGTGATTTTGTTCTTTTTTATATATAACAAAAGATGCATGATGATAAATGAGCCATGCGGTACTTTTAGAGAAAGTATTTTATATAGGCTGCAGAACACTCACCCCATGAGAGGATCCAGAGCTATTCCTTTAGGATTCAGCAGGTCGAGTTGTAGTACAGTAACACACGTGTTCCCACCGAGGTTACACACAAATATCTTGTCAGTGATGCGGTCCACAAAATAGATGTTGCCTGTCAGCCAATCAATAGCCATGTTCTCCACATCTGCAATTGACAAATTGGGTTACAACAGTTGACTAAAAATGCATAATGAAAGACTTGAATACATTTCTCAAGTCAATAATATGTTTTGTAAGCTAAGACATGTTATTCAGAAAAATATAATATGTATATTATAAAAGCTCCACCAAGGGGCACAGTAGACATCATACAAAGATGTAGTAGTAGTCAAAATTAAGTGTAAACTGATTTTCGTACATTGCCTCTTGGCCACTGAGAACTACACAACAGTGTAAAATGACACCTCAGATGAAATTGTTCTGAATTAATGCACCAATGTAAAGCTGGAGGTAAGGACAGCAAGAGGTTAGATGCAAAGCCTAAAAAGATTGCCAGTGGAAACCAGGCACATTAAACATCAGGTTTGATATTTGTGAGAATCTGGAAAATATCAACTACACTGAGGGGAAGGTGAGCACTTATTAAGTATCACAGCTGGCGTAGACTTCAGGTTTGAAGGACAGCTGTAGGGAAAAGGTGAGTGGCCCAAACCGCTAAGGCTAACCTGCCTTCAACCACACAGATAATGAAGAAAGAGAGCGTTAGCTTACAGGTAAGAGTGTGAGAGGGAATATACAGGAGAGCGATAGAAAGAGATAGAGAGAGAGGGGTGAGCATGTGTGTGTGAGAGAGCATTGGGTGTTGTGTATCCCATCTCACCATTATCCTTCTGGGGACAGTGTTCACGGTTTGAGAGCAGGTCATCACTCAAAGAAAAGTAATGAAATGAAAAGGTGTATGTGCTGCAAGAGATGAGAACTATAAACAGCTAAAAACATACGTTGCAAACTTTGTTGTGTTCTTATTTCTTGTTCCCGTGTGAATCCACGTAGATTTCTCGTTTCAGCACAGCGGAGTTGCCCAGAGGACTCTGTCGACAGAGCCCAGCATACACTTTCCTGGTTATGCTGGAAATCCAATGCCAGTGTTCCATTTACACTCAGAGACCTCAGGGGCTGGAGACCTGTTCCATTTAGATGGGTGATGACAATTCGATCTGAACCACCAATGAGAAGCATTGGACGGCTGTCACCAGGATCTAGAGAGAAGGGGACAATATGTGTGGTTACTGAGGACCAAGGAAAGGGTTTGAATGGCAGCTAAATTACTGAATACTCCAAAAAAACTAGACAAAGACAGACCGCGAGCATGCCTCAGCGACAAAAGAATACTTGACCATCAAAGGTAGAACCAGAAAGAAAGCGTATATTCAAACCATAACACCATGTGAAGCAGCACCAACACAATTGGCTCTTTTTCATAGCTAATTTACAACAAAAAAGTTAATTGATACACACTCATGAAACAAAATACACACATTTATAACATGCCTGTCGAGAACAGGCAGAATTTGTGTCCTGTGGTGTTGCTGCTTGCAGCTTTCTCGAGAAGAACAATTACTTCATATTGCGCTTCCTCGGGTCCTGAGCAATACACCCCTTCATGATTAGCAATATGCAACGGCTTTTTGGAAAATTTCAGAGAAGTGAGAACAGCTATAGGGTGAAACCGGTCCAGCCTTTGCTTTGCAGACATCATTAAACTAAATAGAGTTATTTTGCTGCAACGTTATTAGTAATATAAATGAGTATGACAAAAACGTACACCATTTAACTTGCAATGGCTAACTGTGGCCGTTCTTTTGCGGCTGCTCAAACTCGTTGACTCTAGGAGTGAAGAAAGGTTTGGTTGTCATGTTATCCAAAAGTAGACTGCAGTCACGGCCGATGTCTGCCAGCTGCAGAATACACGCACAAGTCTGCACAGCCATGAAGCTCCGCCTCTACATCTGCTTGGTTATTAAAAATTGTTAATATTAAAAGTGTTGCATGGTCAATTTACACCAAATTCCCAAAAGTATTTCATTGGAAAAACACCCAACATGTCGATCAAATGAGCGCTGCTCGAGATATGCGAAGAACACACAGAAGGACAGAGAGTCAGAGATCCCTTGCTTTAGAGTTAAATAAGTCAAGTCAAGGAAAGACAGTCTGTGGTGGTAAAACTGAGATAAGCTGCTTTATGGCGTTAATTGAGTGTGCACATTCTCTGGCATCAGCTTCACCTCCTAAAAAAAGGCCCTTATTTATCCCTATCTTCCACACAAGTTCAAGTCAAGGGCTACCCTCCTAATATAAGCAATAAATCAGAATGCCTGCCCACATAACTGCTTCCTCTTATCCCTCTGAATCAACTTTTCGTCGTCACACACATTTTTCTCCCACACTCGTGGGTAGATGGGGTTTCGACCAGGCTCTCTTCTCGACCCTAACTTATATTCAATCAGTGGAAATGTTAACATATGCAGAAATAACGGCAAAGCCGCTCTAGAACAGACCATTATAATAACCTTACTTTCGAGTTTGTTACAGTGACATTTGCAGGAAGGTTTATGCGGTTTGATCCGTTTTTGCAGACCAGGGTCTGTATTCATAAACATGCTGACAAAATAATATCAAAGAGCTCCCAACTTATTCTAAACAGTGGAGGAAGGAGTCCGAGTTGAGGAGTAATTCAGGACATTTCTCAGTGTAACTCTGAGCATCTCAAAGAGACAGAAACGGACAGACATGTTTACCTTAGTGAGGTGAGGCAGAAAACAGCTTCTAGGTATTCATTCAGTGTGATTGGTTAATTAAAAAAAAGTGCTCGTAGTGACAATATGTATAGAATTGACAGTTAAATCAATAGGCTTGATTATAGAATGTAGTCCCTATTTGGACATGGTGTAGTTATGAATAAAATTTTATGTAGTTAACATCTCTGTTGAATAAGTTGTAAACCAGAGGCCGACCTTAAAAGTAGCCTTCATATTAAAAACACAAGCCTATTAATGCAGTAGCCTATTCACATGCGGTTAGTTGACATTTATTTGCTAGTAATCTATTTATGTATTATTTATTTATTCATTTTCGTCGTTGACTTGATATTAACGGGATAACAATGGTTACTTTTTTTTATCAGTTTCTGTGAATGCTGGCCAGTTCAACATGTCAATCTATAAACCAGCAAACACCGTTTGAGCGTCCATTTGCCAGAGATCTTAGTGTTGCGATCACATTTGTTTTACTGGCATTGTAGCGTTACTGCGTTGGGTGGGAGACGTGAGCACATTTCTAATGAGATCGACGACAAACGTTATCCCTGCACGATCTAATCCGTAGTGTTTCATTAACTTACTGTCATTCAGCGTTAGGAGAATATCCCTCCCACCTCTTTGTCTTTGCAGCATATTCTCCTCTGCTTGAGAAACTCTTAAGCCTCTTAAAAGTCCTTCTGCCTACTCATGACAGGAGTTTTTTTAAAGGGCTAAGATGCTTTGTGAATAACTTTTATCCCAAACAGGATCGTGTCTTAACCGTAAAGGGAAATCCTTAATAGACGTCATAATTCTAAAAAAGGAGCACATCTTTAAAGCTTTATGAAAACGGTCCTAGGTAATTAACTATCAAACCTGCAAAGTTATATTAGAATCTGCGTAAAATAAATGATTTGTATGGAACTTTTGATATTGAAAAAGGAATGCAACAATATGTGTAAGACCATTAAAGATATTTTCTGCAACATGCAATAACCCCACACTTCAATAAAATACAGTCGGTACAGTCGGAGTCAGTGATGCGTAATATTAAGCAGACATGAAAATCATCAGTGTGTTGTAAAATCAGATTTCTGCATGGAATATGAATAGCATTAAAACGTCTACCTTTCACCCACATGAGATGAGATCAAATCAAGATTAAGACCACAAAAAGAACATCCGAGTTGCTGTTTTCACTTCAATCTTACACTCAAAACATTAATATGTTTTTCATTCCCTGCTGCTTCTCATCTTCTAGCCTCAGAGAGCTCGATCTGAAATTTGTATTCATGAGCTTTTACAACTAATGGTAACCCCATAGTTATCCCTGTACTGCTATCGCTCTCTGCTAAATTAATATTAATGCATGTGAGCATTGGGTTCAGTTAAGTTTATGGGTAATCATATTCAGTTTATTCCTGGTAGGACACCAGTCACATTGATTAAAAGCTGCAACAGTGGTGTTCTCCCCAGCTAGGTGTGTTGGGCCTCGAGCTATTTCCAACCCATATATGCCAGAATGACAACACCCTTAAAAAAATCTGCTTCACTTTATGGTTTACAAAAACATACAGCCCAAGGTGAACTTGTTTACTTGCAGACGACGGACCACCAAAACACAACACCTCTTTAGTTGTTTTATTTCTAAGTAGGCTGTTTTACTTATTGGGACAGATTTGTTAGTAGCATCCGGTATTAACATAAATCAGTGTGACGCTGGGCATTGTCTCCGCACAAAACACTCCAGACCGCTCCCACTTAAAATCACATGCTCATTAATTTTATCATTATGCTGGCTTGACCATGTCTGCCCATTCTCATGTGGGTGATAGATGTGGTCACTACTAAACCACATTAATCTTGCCTTACAAAAGCTATTGAGCGCCAAGGCGATGCTAAGCTAGAATTACACTCCGGTTGAACAAAACTGCGCTGCTTATTATTAGAAATGAAACATACATACCACGCAGATTATTTCCCAATGCAAGTGTGCCGCTCACCTTGTTTGGCTTTGCAAGATCTCCTGTCAGGCTGCAGGATGTATCCTTCTGTGCAGCTGCATCTGTATGACCCGTAGGTGTTCGTGCAGGTTTGGCTGCATGCGCCATACATGGCACATTCATCATGATCTTATAGAAAAAGGAAGAGAGTCATTTGTAACAAATTAGGTGTGCTCAAACATGACCCAAATACATAAAGTATACTTAATGTGGCCTCACTCTGGCACCTCAGGCATAATTACTTTCATAACCAATGAGACTTTTTGGAGCTGCAGTGCCCTATAAACCCTCTCGCTCATGTCTTCCCCAAACAGGATCAAATTCAAGCAATGGAACTTTGTTAAACCCCTTCCTCCAGCATAATTATGTACTGTTGTGCCATTTTGTTGTTATAAGGTCTCTGCCGATATCAAGACAGACACAAGAACTTTAGAGGCACCTTTGGCAGGAAGATCCTGGCTGTCAGAAACCTGGGCCTGTGGCACATATGTAGAGTGTAAAGAGGGAGGGAGAATGTGTGGAGTATATACAAAATGAGTGTGTATGCATGTGTGTTGGGGTGTAATGCACTGTACAAGAGGCTCTGCCTGCAGACAGATGGTTCTCATATACAGAACACCTCCTGCTTATTTCATCGGAAGGAAGTCTGGCTAAGGGCAAAAGGAGCGCTTGGTGAGGGGAAGAGGGAAGGAAAAGGGGAATGGCTCCATGGCGGGAGACCCCCACCGGCGCCGCTGAATCCTACCTCTGCAGCTCGTCCCGTCCTCGCCGACCTCAAAGCCATCAGCGCAGAAACAGAAGGTGCCGTTTCTTGTCATGACGCAGCCGTAGCGACACCGGAGCTCGTGGCAGGCTGACAGGAGCTCTGCAGGGGGAAAGAGAAAGAGAGCGAGGAAGTGAGAATTGGAGAAAAAAGGATATGAAAGGGGACGTGGAATGGGAAATTGCTTTTTTCTTTATTTTTCTTGTCGTATCCTTTTCAGTCACTAATGCTCCCCTGTCATTTAGAGAAAATAATTCCGGTTGACTGTTGCACGTTTAAACATTTATTAGAACATGGTTTCTATGAATCACCAGGAAAGGAAATGGTGTTTATTTTTGTGTGTGATTATTTGTCTCCCACAGCCAGACCTATTTCCATAGCTCTGTGTCAGTCTACATCTGGTGAGTTAGACAGTAGCTGTTAACTACAGGATAACTACAGGAAGGAACTGCAAAACAAAAGTAAGGAATGTCACCATGTTGATAAGTAAATGGAGACCAGAGGAAAGTAAAAAGGGATTTTTGTACTTTATGTTAAAAATAAACTGAGTTTCAAAAAACAATATGAATCAGTGGCCCAGCAATCAAAGATGTTTGATGACTACAATCCAAACATATTACCATCCTTCATCCGTCATTATTTTGCACACTGACTGAAAGGTAGCAGCCCTCAGGAAGTCCCAACATTGTCATTTCCCATATTTTCAGAATATTGTTTTCGGTAATGATGCTCTGTACAGCACTTATCTTCATACAGAAGGAAACAAAGAGCATCTAATTATGGCATGATGAAAGTTCAGCAGAATAAATAGCACAAGTGAAAGCATAACCTTCCAAACAAGGCTTTAATTGCCCAAAGATTGATATGCCACTGCTGAACATTAATTAACGTCAACTTACGGAGGAAAAGATAAAAGCATGCATTGATTGTCCTTGCTCTCTTCCGTGCTAACCATTTCAAGACAGTATGAAATGCTGCAGTAGAGAAACGAATCATTTCTTGACAGGGTATATTTACATTCAATAGTGTAGTGGGGACTGAGCGACAATCAAAGCCTCTATTATCATGACTTTCTAACAGGCTTTGATTTGGTTTTTAAGAGTTCAAAGTAGGTGATGTCACTGGATCAGACCCTTTTCAACACTTTTCATTTTCATTCCAGTGTCTCACTGTCTTCTGAGTGTTGCTTGACACATTGAGATTAATGGTGTCGTTGTATTGTTTGGAGAGCAATAATATAAATCTCAGAGACCAATGTGTCAACTGATAAACATAAAATCTAGCAATGAAATATGGTGACAATCAGTTGACTAACAAGCCAGAGGCATGGACACACCCACACATACACCCACAATGCAGCTCTCACTCAATCTCAAATAGTGAGCAGAAAAGTGGGTACAAAATAAATGCCGACTGTAAAACAATGGCTCGGTTACTTTTCACAGCTTCAGAGAGGCCTGAGATGGAACTGTTTGTGTGTGTGTGTGTGTGTGTGTGTGTGTGTGTGTGTGTGTGTGTGTGTGTGTGTGTGTGTGTGTGTGTGTGTGTTTTTATATATATATATATATATATATATATATATATATATATATATATATATATATATATATATATATATATATATATATATATATTGCCCTCAGTGGACTTTTGACTGACAGGGGGGTTGAGTGGGAAATAACTGAATTTTCATTGAGGGGGAAACTACTTTTAAGGTGATAAGAGAGCAGGCAAACACTGAAGTATTAAAATGGTAAATGCCCAGTAGGTCTTGGTCTTCAATGACCACAAAGAGACAGTTTGGTTATTTATTTATACTTCTCACTTGCTCATAGAGGGGAAATGATTAAAGGGCAAGACCTCAATAAACTATGAAGATAATCTGAAAAACAAACTCCCTGCAGAGAGGCTTGGTATTCTGTTTCTGTTTTTTAAAGGATATGTTGTTGACATTAATCATTTTGTGACAATTCTTTACTTATTTATACAGCCAGTAGAAAGGTGTGACTGTCAGGCCAACCCTGTCTCCTAAAAATGACATTCCCCCAGAAGTAAAACACATTCTCAATTACATTTGACTAGAAACTTCTTTTTTCCCTGATAAAGTATATGTTTCATGTATTACAAATACTTTGATTAGACACATATGTGTGTTTTATTGTTTTAACGTTTGTGTTTGACGTATTACAAATACAAACATTAAAACAATACAACAGAAATATGTGTATAATCAACCTATTTATAATACGTTAAATACAATTGTTATCAGCGAGAATTTTTTTTTAAACATTATTGAGGATGCGTTTAAATTCAGATGGAACATCATTTGTAGGAGACAGGGTTGGCCTGGCACACCTAAAGGTTTCGCTGAACTATAGATGTGCAAGCATGTATCCAAAGTTGTTCATTAACTCGGTGAACCCATTTAATGAGTTTTTTTATTTCTTTCAAGAGAAGTAAAAAAGTAAGAAAAAAACATTTCTACATATACGCATGCATGTATACGAAAATAAACAAGCATTCACACTAATGTGACTTGCTTGTATCCACAGTTTCAAAATGCATTTTCAGCTCAATTTAACAAGAGACCATTAAAATTGTACCCTCTGCAAATGAATGCAACAGCCTGTTGTTTAGCACCGTTACAACATTTCTTAATGTGGCCAGCACTGACATAATGTGACACTGATGATGACATAAAATAAAGCCATCACATTTATCCTGCTTTGCAAAGCTCTGAATTACTCATGTTTAACTAGTGATTACCAAACAGCGGTAAATTATATTAGAAACACGCAGTGAAAAAGCTGTTTCCCCCCCATACAAATGGATTTCTTCCTGTTGAGAATACACACTGCATTTCAGTCTGAGCTTCAAAATCTGAATTATGAAGACAATTACATGTATGTCCAACCTTAGCCACAATGTTTATTTAACAAAAGGGATTAGAAGTTTAAACTCTTGAGCTACTGTGTAGCCGCAGCTCACGGTGAGAGTTGCCCACCAATCCTGTTATCAAGACCAATCTGGAATCAAAGTTCAAAAGTGGTTAGACACATCCTTTTCACAAAAGTAAAACTACATACTAGACTATTTTAATTGTGAGCTAAATGTCGCATAGGTCGCTCCGTCTGATGCAGCTTGAATACCACATATTGTGTTGTGAATGTGAGCGGCTAGACGGGGAAGCAAAACCTTCGTGTCAAAGCAATTCAGAGGATGTGAATGCTTGAAATGAGTACTGAGAACTGCTGGACATATTGAGGTGGACAAGAAAGCCAGTCTCCTGGCAAAGTGGAGCCTTGTGAAGCTCTACAATGAAATGACAAAACACAGACTACAATCAGGCATGGTAATGGTTTGGGGGGGGAAAGTGCAGGTTGAAAATAATCAGAATTACACACACCAAATAAGAGCCACATGTCGGTAAAATGTGTCCGCTTGGATAGATGCAATGTGATTTGGCGCTATCTTTCTTAGACATTACCATTTGAATGGCTTGGTATAAACAGACTTTCCCTTCGTGACTGCTATTCACTTTGACTATTATGTCATTAAAAAAGTGTTTTTGTGAAACAGATACCTGAATAGCTGCCTCTTACGATGGCCGTACAGGTGTGAAAAAGAGAGCAGTGTGTTAAAACCGTAGCCTCACTGCTTATTTATAGTCCCTGAAACAGGAATTAGCAGGAAGTAGACAACCGTATACAAGAGGATGTTTAATAGTGATGGAGAAGTTTTCCAATTTTAATACTGTTGCAGTGACGAAAACACACCATGCAGCTGCGAAGTGTGTTCGTAGATGTTGCATGGCAGCTCGCCGCCGGTCACACTGTGGTGGGTTTACGACATAAATTGCATTTCTGTATGGTCACATTCCACATAAACCTCGGAAAACCTTTCAACATTTTTACAGGAATAAAGAAAGTATATGATAAATCACACAGCACTATGAAAAGTGTATTAAAATGCTTGGTAAAAATATTTTTGAGAAAGTCAGCCCTTGACAGGTGGGTCAAAAACTCCCGCTGCTTCCAGCCATCTCTGTTTACTCGCTCTCAAGCTTGTGTGTGAACCCCATGTGACCTGTGCATTATAATTCTTCCTGTGGCACGGCAACGAGTGCGCTTCCTTGTTGTGAGGCAGTATGCAAAATAACTACATGGCGGGCTGAAGATATTCAAAGCTAATCCTTATATCTGCTCAAAGACGCCGGATCATCAGCTTTCCCTTTTGGCAAACACAGAGTGCTGGAGGGATTGTATACCTGCCAATGAGCCAGCTTGATGCTTTTCACGTATCTAGACCTCTGCAGTGCTACGTCTGAGAAGATCTGAGTCAATAGTGAAGCACATGTAGTGGCCCTGACACCATGGTCCGCAAATACATTTTATTTGAGAGAAACAAGCTCAAAAGCTCTTCATCTTCTGTGTTCCTTACTCTAACTTAATATCTGTATATTTGGCATTAATGAAACATATTTTGTATGTAAAGTCTCCTGCAAATGAGGAATAATACAACAGAGACAGACACGCTGGCGAGGGGAGAGTAAACACAAATTAGGATTAGTAATCACAACGGTAATATTTTTTTTGGACCAACAATTATAATGTATGCACCAAGAAGTGACATGCTGAAGCTCAGAGCACAAGCAGAAATATACACGAGTTGCTAGGCAAATGGATATAAACAGTAAACAATATGAGCCTAGCCAACCAATAACCTTTCACAATGTAAGGGCATTTTGGATTTGTAAAATGCTCTGAAACAAAAAGGCATATGCACTCAAAACAGCAAGCTCGGTCTAATTTGCAATGAGATTTTTTTCAGTCTAATTAGCTTTCATCAGATGTACTGTGTCAACAGAACAATTCTGGCAAATGCAAAAAGAAATAATTCAATCTGTTTTCATATTGGTAAAACGAAGAGGCTGAGAGTGTGAAGATTTGGTTTTGCATTATTATATATTTGAGAAAGCTATGATTTGCCTTAATTCCACCCATGATCTCGAAATTGCAACACCATTACTAAGTCTCTGGCAGGCGGTAATGTCCAGTTTGCACAATAGGGAGAGAAATCAGCATGTTTAGCACAGATTCTCTGCTAAAGGAGCATGTAGAGCAGGGGCATCAAACATGCGGCCCGAGGGCGACAACTGGCTCGCCAAAGGGTCCAATTTGGCCCACTGGATGACTTTGCAAAGTGTGAAAATTGCAGAGGAGTAATTTATCCCATTTGAATCAATAAAAAGTACTGCTATTCCTCGTGGTGCACTGGGGGTCTATGCTGAAAACGCTAGAGAGACATGTTTTTAGAGGCTTACCTCGAAGTTAGCATCGTCCTGGTACACTCAACAAAAAACCTTTGGGATTTTTCCATTGGATATTGGATTAATGCAGAATTAATGAGAAGTTCTGTTGCAAACACATTTTTGATATCCTCACATGTACGGTTCAGCAAGATGGTCTTCACAAATTAACCACTTTTATGAAAGTAAAAAGCTGACGTTTAAACGAACCGCACTGCAGTCACATGACTTCCCATAACCACCAATCAGCAAAAGGCGGCGTGATGTTCGACATAATTATGTGTAATAGTCCCATAAGCCTAATAATTAACAAGTGGGATATTAACTGCCATAGTCGCAATTGTGAATCAACTAAGCTTGTGTTACCCACAGAGTTATTTCCGGCATAGAATCATGGCAACAAACTCAAGAAAGTCCAACCACAACTCAGCAGAGAAGGTAAATGAGTTGTTGGGAGGTTTGGGGGAAAACCAGCAGGTTGTTTATTCTTGTAGTCGAGAGATCAGCAAGACATCCCAGGGCGTTCATCATCTGTTTTGTTAATGGATTGTTCATTAATTAGAATTTTCAGATGGCACGTGTATTCCTTTTCATGAAAACAAAAGACTCATTTAAGTTCAAATTAGGCTAAATTCAGCCCTTTAACAATTTATTTGACACCTCGGTTGTTGAGTGGCTAAAACAATGATATACAATATCAAAACTAGAAATTCAAGGGGGAATCATTCATCATTTATTTATCTTAGTACGGATCTGTCATCGGGGGATTGTGAGATAATAATAAAATGATTTATGACAAACAAAAATGTAATGGCTCGTATTCACGAAGGAGACACAGCTAACCATAGCTACCTACACTGAGCTGTGCAGGAGCTGACAAAGACTGAACAGGTGTCACTGTTCCATGTTGATGTACCTTCGGTGCTTCCACTTCCCCTGTGGAATACCAACTTAACCATAAAATGAGTTGTAGAGCAAATCACTAACAGTACATAGCCATAATGGGACGCCCTGTACCAACCTCCATGAGCTGTAAAGGGCTATGATGTGCTAGTCAGTATCAGACGTAGACAGCAGGTCTCCTAGCAACACTGGTTCTCACTTGTCAGTCACCCAGAGGCCTAAATCTTTGATGCTATGTTCACAAATTCATATGAAAATGGTCGTACCCTCTTTATAAAAAATAGCCAAAATAGCGGCAGTTTCGTCACAGCTGAAACTGAGAGCTGAGAGTTGATTTTACATAAAAGTGAGGAGAATTACAATTTCAAATTGTCAGTATTATTCATGTGACTCACAAAAATACAGTAGCTCTCCGCTTATTCCGGGGACATTTTACTCCACGGCAAACAAAAACTAAAAACACACATGAATCAAAACCAATTGAGTAGAAGATTATCAGATATTCCACATTCAGCAGATGGTAGGGTTTGAGTGTTGAGTGTGGCAGTGTTGCTCCGCTCATACAAACAAGGAGTTTCATCATGGGAAGGAAAGAAATAACAAAAGCTAAAAGTCAAATTGCTCTATCTGGCCTAATTATGGATTCCATTTGGGGATGGCCTTAATCTATAAATAGTCGGTCTTTCCCCAAAACTCTACTGGCAGTCAAGGACTGTAATTAATGTGGCACCAAATGAATGTGCAAACCCAACACAGAGACACCCAACGCAACACACCCATGGCTGGCTCAAGGACCTATGATAAAGTTCATTTCTCACCCATATATAAGGAGCTTAACCCATTCTCTAGGTCTGCAGCTGTGGTTGGTATGCCCTAGGTGGCAACAGGGATAATATTGATTCCACAAATATGAAATTGGGTCATAAATTCCCTGGGGTTCGATCATTCATCAGTTTCCAGAAGTGTGTGCAGGGAAAATATCATTTCTATAAGATGAGCAATGATTGCAGTGACACAATTTATTGACAAGGCTTTAGAAAGTTATCTGAGAAGCTTAAGTATGTCAGCTTTGATGTGACGTGGAGCTGTCCGGATGGTCTAGGAGGTATAATTTTCCCTAGAAATTGAGAGATACTTGCGCATGTATATTATGTCGTTTTCAAGAAATGTAATCCCATAGCTCAAACTAGGGCTCAAATGTGACAGTAAATGTTGTTAATCCCTGAAAGCACAATTCGCTGAGGGATTTTGGAACTGGTGCACTGCCAGGCTTCTGACATGCCCTTAAATATTGGAAGACACATCATGGGTGTGGGTGTCGAAATCTTCCAGCAAACAATGAAATTTTAATTCGAACCACTCCTGAGGAAGGAAATCCGGTGTAATAGGATCTGATGACATCAGATTGTTTCCTCATATTAGGATGAGAACTGATATGAGTGACAATATCTTGCCAGACTGTGGAACAACAAAGTAAGATGCATGAAATATTGATTGTCAGTGTCTGCTGGTATTTAGATAGTGTGTACTGGGACCTGGCAGCTCCCTAACCAGTGTTACTAAGATAACAAGACCTGGAACTGCGACTCATCAAACAGCAAAGGAAAATATGGCAGATTATTTAAAAGGAGATGAGTTTAATAATCCTTTGACAAATTCTTTGGGAATTAGATTTTGAATCAACAGATGCATCTGTATTGATAGCAGAAGTAGGAATTAAAAGACCATTGAACATGACAACCTCATCGTCTGTAAAGTGACCACGGTGAGGTGGAGTAACACATTAAAAAGCCCTGCACATTGCAGAGTACCACCGCAGAGAGGAGAGCTATCACTTTGACTACTTACTGTAAATGTTCCATCCATTAGAGGGGCAACAATTTAATAAAAATGCTAATACGTTACAGTCTACAAGGCTGGTTGGCAGCGCATTGCCAACCTACTGAGAAACACTAGAAAAATGATTGAGCCGTATTCGTGCCTCGTCATTTGGTAACAAGAGCATCACTTATCACAGGCTCCTTCACTCTGGAGGAAAGTGTTTGTTTGGTTGTCCTACTGAAAAGTTAATCAAGTGAGATAATTGAATGTTGTTTGGAGACAAGAGGGTGGGAGGGAAGGTGCATGTTTGACATTGTTTAGTTTTCAGAGGCTTTATCATTAGAAAATGAAGAGATACATTAGAGTTTTCCTTATTGTAAGAAACAATTAAGGTGCACGTTTGCCGAAGAGGATGAACCGGAGAGACGATGCTTTCTCACTTCCACGTCAGTAATGAGGTTTTTTTTTGTAATCGGAACTATAATTCAAATCCCCAAATAGCTTAAATCAGTGCGTTCTCCGCAGAGGGTAAACACATTGCCTTTGACAAGTTGTGCTGTGGCACGGAAATCATTGTCGCATAAAAGTCCAGATTACCCTTACGTAGCAAAAATAGATCCATATGTTTGGGAATCAAATGCATTGCAAAGGCTGTGAAAGCAGAGTGCTGGGAGAGGCAGCAGCTCCTCATCACAAACATTCAGCGGCATTCAAGGGATTAATTTTGCCGACGCTTTTCTGTTTGAGTGTGACTGGCACAGGTTCAGTCTGAAGGTCCAATCTCATATTTAATCACAACTCACTAGCTCTCTGGGAAGCAAATTAGGCATGTTTGTTTGTTTGTTCATCTTTTCCTTTCTGCATCATAAGTCTTGTTGTCAATTTTTGGCAGCTCAGAGCTAATATGTATCTAATTCCTCATTGAGTAAAACGCAGGTATAATGACTTAACATTTAATTCTTTTGGTGTCAGCATGCAGCCAAACTTAAAAAACCCCAACAATATATTACAACAAAGTATCCTGTGACTTCAAATTACTGTTGGATCCGTGTTCAACAATACAGATTCCAAGTGGGGGCACTAAGGTCTGTTTTTTTTTTTTTTTGCTTCTCAGATAGGAATTCAAATTTGGATGGTATTGATGGTACTTTCTTTTCCAGGATAATGACAGCTATTTAAAATGAAAAGACATTTGATGTGAACAGTTGCGTTTAAGATATTTGATGTATTAAATTCATTCTTATTTCAAAAAAACACTATGAAATATGTACGGTGTTTAGTGTAGCTTGAAGTACGAGGATGAACAATGTGAGGAAAAAGGAACGAATTCTTCAAACCAATAATGCACTTATTATTTAAACTGCATAATTCTTTTTTATCCAATTTGGAAAAAAAGACCGGGATTTGTTTTCTGCATAGTTATACGATAAGCACCCTCAAAAAACTAAATCAGAATAAATAGTGAAGTTTTCTGTTGTTGAGATAATCTCAGAGGGTTAATTTTGCCGGTGTTCCTGTAAACATTGAGCAACTTATCTCACATTCATTGCAGGAGTATCTGGAACAGGTAGTGGGCTGCAAGCAGGAGTATCTGGAACATGTGGTGGAGAGGAGGACACTAAAGAGACTATTGTCCATATTGGACAACCCGGACCACCCTCTCCACCAGCTCCTGCAGGGTCAGCGGAGCACTTTCTCCAAAAGACTCAACACGCTCCGCTGCCACAAGGACCGCTACAGGACAACATTCCTGCCCACGGCAATCAGACTATACAACAAATCACCTCTGGCCAGATCTGTGGATTAATTTTCACTGTACAATATATATATTTTTGATATATATATATATTTTTTTTAATATATATATATATACATTTATATATATATTATTTGTTTGTATATATACGTATTTTCTATTTCTATGTTTTATGCCATCCCTGCTCTTCTTTTATTTTCTTGTATTACTTATCTTGTGTGTTTAGTTTATTCCGTTGATGTTGATGTCTGTAAATGTGGGACGCTACTTTGACAAAAAAAATTCCCCTTGGGGATCAATAAAGTACATATATATCTATCTATCTATCTACATGCTATCAGACTGACAACACCTAATGATAATGTTGAAAGCTCTGCACTGTCGCGGCTTACGCTAATGTTGATGTTAGCTTCACTGACAGGAAGAGCTTTCGAGTTTCACGACTCTGAATCCTGGATGTCTCAATTAAGAGCTTTGAATGTGATACGCTTCAAAAGATGATATGATGTGCTTAAAAGTTTAACTGAGATATTCTGACAACACTTCACACTCAACAGCTGTTGAGCTGCCTAGTAGCTCTGAAGGGATCACGAGGCCATCATCAATACCATTCATGGGACGAAAAAAACAGTCACCACTCGTTTATAAAAAAAGTAAAGTCACAAAGCCCAATCCATACTTTTGAAATACAAACTTTATACTAAGGGAGGTTTCTTTTTCCACAAAACCACCTTTTACAAGCAAATACCAGCATGCAGAGGGCTTATTAACCAGACTACAGCCACATGTTTCTTTTTTGGTTTGGCCAAATGTAAGGTTATTAACTAATTGTAGCTACTTACTTATGGATGTCAATAATTAAGCTCACGTGTAAACGTTCACTTACACAGCGTATTAAGACACTGTTAATGATGCAGGTTTATTGTTGTGTTGTGTGATTAATAAATTGCACTCTTCACTCAATTTTCACTCCAGTCAAACTGTGTCATTAACTATTTTTCTCAGGAGGCTTGTTCTCTATCATTTTATTGATGAATAAAAGAAGCAATATGTTATGTAGACTCCTTATTACAATGACAGTAGCGAACTTTACAACCCCTTTCCCCACATCAGGAGAATCGAACACAACCAAACCAACTAATGTGCATTTTACTTAGATCTCCTTGAGGGTTGGATTACATCTAAGCTTTATACTTCAAGCTCATTAGAGCCACATACTAATGTGTCAATTGATATTAGCAATTGTTTCAAGTCTGGCTTGACAGTGGGACTGATTCTGGTTCAAATCCTAAAAATATAACAATCGTAGAAGCAAACAGAGATTCAGTTAATTCAGATGACTCACGTTTCAATATCAGACAATGTACAGTAGATATTAAATAGTTCATACAGTACATCAATTCATTTTTCCCTGAGAGATCACACTTGGAAGCTCAGCACAAAGAGAGAGAGGAGAGAGATCAGGGAGAACATAACTTCCCCAGTGGAGGAAAACCTCAGAATCGGAAGCTACAAAGGGGATGAATTGGAACAGTAAGCGTCAGGCGCCAGCAATAGCGGTGGCAGCTTTGGTTGTATTGTGAGCAGTGAAGCAGATCTTTCATTGGCAATGGAAGAGGGAGCACATGCGTGACAGCTTAAACAGAACGCTATAGTGGAGCAGGGCTCTGGATATGCGGATTCTGTGTATTCTGTGTGTGTGTGTGTGTGTGTGTGTGTGTGTGTGATTTTTACAGCATGACTCATTTTAGGCTGGAACTTTAACCAAGCATGAATTATATTTATTGTTGTCTATTTGTGGTATCAAAATTGACCTGTTTTGAGAAGGATTCTTTCTTCTTCTGCTCCACGCTTGACCATGGACAAACCATGCCTACTGATTCTGCAATAAATGTCAAGTTTTCATGAGCCACTAAATGAGGCTAAGGATGAATGTGATGGTCAGGGTCGAGCTCAGTAAGGGATAGAAATACCAGAGCACTTTGAAATGTGTTGTCTAAATGTCACTGGAGGTGAAAGACGTTGTGAACTGCATGTGGTGCTCATGTTAGCGGTCAGCTTTTTCATGCCGCTCACTCAATTCTATGTTATTGAATTAAACATTCAATCGGGATGAGGAATATCCACAGCAAGTAAATAATGAACTGTATTCTAGTTTAGATAAAGAAATACGATGGACATTCTGGCAGTATAAAAAAAAATATATCATTGACTCAAATGCTTGCTAAATAAGGCTTTGTGCTGTATTTGCAATGAAAATGAACACAGTTAAATACTTTGGTTTTCCAATTATAGTAATTAAAAGCATATTATTCCAGTCCTGCACCGACAAAAAAAATATGATGGAAAAAAATCTCATCACAGCTGAACAGCTTTTTTGATTAATTATTGGTTGTTGCGCTCCAATTTCCATGCAACTTCCATCTAATTGCATGTTCTCCTTTTCACCATATGCACTGAGAAAGGCACAGAAACACCTTATGAATGGGCGAAACACTGTATTGCAAGGTCATGACTGCAATCGCATAGCCCTGCTTAAGCCAATACCCACACTGCCATGAAAACTGAGCCCAGATTATGATGTTTTTTATCAGCGGTTACTGACTCATAAAACTTAATGCTGATGATCATTCTGGGCATTCACACAAAAATCGTCTGTATTCATTCTCCGCGATGACACACTATGCACAGAAAGTGCCAATTATGATACACTAGTGTCAGCATACAAGTGATTAAAGCCGATACGTACCCTCATTAAGGTGAATATAGCATATTCATGTTACATGTATAGCTGTCTATAGTGTATCTGCTGGCACTTTTTTTGTAGAAAAAACAGTCTCAGTTCAATTTGTTGCAGTGTATCCACCACCATTGTGACACAGTATTACAACTGGGGGTTACCAAGGTCAAAAGAAGTAATAGGAGGATGAAATGCAATATATGATATGGATATCAGATGTTATACGGTCTTATATTATTCCTATATTTAAAGTAATTTCGATTTTGATTTTCTACTAGATTATAATGGCATGCTGAAATGTTCAAAAAACACGTTATACACAATTACTTTCTTCCTGCATATGCCTGTATTCACCCTGTAGGAGATTCAGGGTCCATGTAACTAAAACTGCAGTGCAGAAAGAGTGACTATCATTGTGGCAAGGGAAAATAGAAGATCAGAAATAGCAGTGAGGTAGTTATGTCTGGTGAAAAGACGCCTGATAAAAATACAAACGTTTTCAGATTAATGGTAAATTGATTACTTTAGGGGCACGTTTCGGAGTCATCATCACTATACATGATGCCAGACCACACTTGACGTTACCCTGGTAAGGTTCAACATAACTGAAGGTGGAGTAACTGATCTCATATAAATGTGAGAGGGTTTTACTTGTCAGACAGTTACTGCTATATTTATGTTGTGAAATGTTTGTCAAAGCTGCAGATCATGTTTGATGAACTTTCAAGATGCTGTAGAGAATATTATATAATTAGTATTGTCATATGTCTATTTAAATAAACTAAAAAGAGACAAATATGTTGTGTTTAGTCAGAGTGTTAAATGGACCAGTTTATTTTCCTATAATCATATCACCTGTTCAAACTGTGTTCATAACTAAAGCCTTTGTGAAACAAAATCATTGTAAATACAAAAATGTCAAAAACACTCCCTAGAAATAAAGCTCTTTACTCATAGACAGACAGTGAAATATAAGTTGAGTACACATAATGCAAACAGTAGCAAAGCCATAACTTGTATTTAAACTGGCCAGATCTTGAGCTACAACGACGTGTCACAAATTTAACAGTGTGAATCCTTTGAATCTTAACGATTGTAATAATTTTACACACACTGCCCAGCTGGCCGCTTCAGCCAGCGTTATTATGCCTTTACGGATTATTTAGACAACGACAACAATAAAACTGAAAAAGGAAATAGCTTTAAATTGATCTACGTGGTCGGGAGGCACAGAGAAGTGGTTTATAGACTTTACTAACAATTTCTCCTCTCATCTCTCTCTGTTTGCTTACTCACTGACTGCATAAATCTTGGTATAGCACAGGCAAGATTGTGTATTGGTGATTTGGTGCATAACAAAGAACAGTGCAAAAGTCTAAAGACATACTATTATAAATGGCTTGAAATGAGGCGTAATGTTCTCACAGTCTTTCTCTGTATTACAAAATACATTTCTGCACCCTTTGGACCTCCAATCAAAGCTAGCCACATTAACAGTGCAGCATGCTAACGTTAACAGGCAGACAAGCAACATCGACGAGTGATTGGTGCAGTGAATTGGTTCATTGGTACATGAAGAATTTGCTGTTCTTTGTTCTTTGCTCGTACGATGTTGGCGAGTCTGTTCTAGCCAGCTTATCACAATAGCGGCCAGTGTTGGGAGTCCGGGAAGGAGGTCACCTCGCCGGAGATGGTTCTACTTGAGAACCCATATGTGGCATACGGACAAAAATAACGTCAATTCAGGATCCGATGCTACTCTATAATTGGGCGGTCTGCTTTCGAGGGGCGGGTTCAGTCATCATGCAAAACCTAACACTATAACTGCTGTGGAATTTTGGAGTAGTAAATGAAGTGTTGCGCAAAATATCATTGGGTTTTCATCATTACCTTTTTTATTTTCCACATTATATATATAGTCAAGGTTGTATTGCTGACATTCACTTTGAGGTAGCAGTGTGACAGTGTTGAGTTGGCTTCAGTCTATCAGTGATCTTTCACTGCTGTAATTGAGTCATGAAACTGTCTCCGGCAGAGTTGCATCAGTGTTTCAAAACAGCAGAATGCAAATTATTTTGTCATCATGTTCTGTTCCCATAACAAAAACTGATGCTGTTTTGAGTCTTGCTTTTATTGGCAAAGATAAAATGGTCACTGTATGAACCAGTATGAAGAAGTGATAACATTGTGTAAACTACTTGAACAAACATGGATTGTTCTTAATATATTAATTAAGATTTGTTCCTCTCAATCACCAGGTACATTTGGAAGATATTGGTTGACGACCACTTTCTGAGACTGACCTTAAAAAAACATATGAATTCTGAAGATGATTTGTGTTTATTTAAGTCTGACATTTGTCTTCCTCAATGGCAGCAGTAGAGACTTCAGAGACCCCACGGCACAGCCATGAGCATGTGATTAAGAATGAGCAAGTTTCCTGAAGGTGAACGAAAAGAGTTTGGTGGGTTTCCATCTGGGCACCTTCATATCAAGGCCTCTCGGGATGTTCAGCATGTATATTCATAAGAGGTGGGCAGGAACGGGAGGGGAAAAAAAAAAGTTTTGTAAGAGACCCAGCTGGTTGCCTAAAACTTCTCTTTGGTGACCTCAATTTCTCCTGCTTCTCAATGAGTTTGCTCTGTCCGTGTGGGACAAAACATACTGCACAGTACGTGTCCATTAGTGAAGAAGCAGAAGGTTGGAGCCACACAAACTGGAAATACTATAATGTTGATCTTTAAAACTAAGTTCATAACACATTTATATTTTCTACAAGACTAATTCATTTTGTAGGAAAGAGGTGGACTGTTAGCATTCAGGTCACATTCTGTGGCTCAGCGGTGAGCAAGATCGCCTTTCAATCAGAGGATCGGCAGTTTGATCCCCGGTGCCGCTACCCCATGTCAATGTGTCCTTGAGCAAGACACACTTAACCTTAAATTGCTCCCTACGGTGTTTGAATGTGTATGAATGGTTGATGATACTGATGTGGTACCTTCCATGGTGGCTCCTCCCATCAGTGTGTCAATGGGTAAATGATGTCATGTAGTGTTAAAGCACGTTGAGTGGTCGGAAGACTAGAAAAGCGCTGTACAGGTCCATTACCATTCTTTTGCATCAGATAGCATTTTGATTCAAATGTAGAACACATCGTTGACATTCCTATCCCATGCCAAGGGATGTGTGTGTCAGACTGACATTAAAGAGGGATGTTCGCAGTTCACAAAGTTAAGGCTGTGTGTAACTCACAGCAGTCTTACTAAAGGCCAGACAACAAGGACAAGGCCAATATATTGCAGATAAATTTGTGAAAAGCAAGGTAAAATCTTCTATGGTCTACACAAGGCCCAATTAAGGTTATTTAACAGGGTCGATCGCAAGAAAGTTTGGGAAAGTGGATGAAAACTACGGAAAATTAACACAAGAGCAGATGTGAGTTATGGCAGCCATAAAGAGTATGGTTAAACATCTAAAATCTGTAAATGGCACCTAATGAGATAATAAATACTATTTTAGGGCAAGAGGAAAAGACTGGAATAATCTGGTTTGTTCAAATATATCTCAATACAGGTTAGAAGGAAAATCCCACCGATGTGTGATTTACTAAAATGCATCCCCACTTGTTTCTATCTCCATTATTTATATTTCTACATAATATTTACATCAATTTTTGCAGCCATTTAGATCAACTGAATGTTGGTTGCATATGGTGACTACTTCAGTGAAACTAAAGCTTGTCCTTTCTGTAAAAGAGAGCACAAAATATGCTGCAGATCTCCTGTTTGGAAGTTGTGGGTTTGAAAATATCAGTACCTCCAGCTGATGCACACGAAAGCACATCTGGATTCATAGGTAAGTCAAGAGGGCAATTTAACTTGAGAAAAGACCGATAGAATTACACCAACAAATGCAGCATACAGATTTCTTTTCAAAGGTGGACAAAATGTTTTTTAAAAAGCCATCTGGTAGCTTTTGCATTTCAATTTGTAATATCAAATAACAAAAGATCAAGTTTTTTAAATCTGAGATTATGAGATTACATGAATTGTATTTCTTAATTAACATCAAGAAATATTTCTTAATTATTACTATTTGAACAAACTAAATTACTAGTTTTAATGGATATAGTATAGCATATTTTAATATTCTATTTTACTCTTGAGTTTTTGAGATATACAAATATGGTTGGCTTTATTATTTTTGTCTACTCAGTTCCTCTTTTTTTACTCTTAAATTGCAAGCTGCACTGAGTTACATTTGAAGGTTTATCAAAGTTTCCGTGCTGTTACTTTGTCTCCAAAATAAGAAAAAAAACCATTATTCCACTAAAACATCTTTGTCTGACCTTCTTTCTGTCTACATACCTTTTACTTTCTCTAAGAGCCAGTGGCTAATGCACTGACTCTTTAGTTCTCTCAGATAAAGAAAGGTGAGGCTTAGTTTAATTGTATGCTAGAACTATATTAGAGTAGTGTCTAATTGGTTTCCATTTGGTGGATCTGTAATAGAGAGAGCAATTTACAATTTGCAAGCAGTGGAGATGTATTATAACTATGGCTACTTAGTACTGCTGTATGTCTGAAGGACTTCTTCTCATTAACATATATAAAGTTGACTGAGGTGGCTGATAGAGCAGCTAATAATTTAGATTTGAGTCACCTCGTCCTTCCAGATGAACTGACATTGTGTTGACACACGATTAAAGTGCATCATGGTAACCTGCAAAAACTGGCTATGCGTTCAACCTCGGCTGACTTGAGCAACTCTATCATGTTGGTTTGGGGTTTACATTACACCTGACTTAACATGAACACAGAACTTGAAGCAGGCTTTCAGGCCTTCTGTCCTGCTTGGTTGGATGAGCAGACCTTAAGGTATTAACCCTGAAGACCATTTGATGTACTTCATGAACAATTCAGCAGATTTGGAAAGTAGCCAGAACATGGTATCAAATGTATGCTAGTGAAGCCCAAAAAGAACCGTTGTATAGTATCAACATTTCCTTTATGCTATGAATATCAATTTTTAGGTGATCTATAAACTTGAATGGGGAATGTTAAATCAAACCAGAGATATTGCATACTGTTACGACGTCCTGTCCACTTTAATCAAGCTTGATTCAATTCCATTCTCTGGTCCAAGGCATTGTACCAAGTAAATCCTTCAGTAGTATAGGGAGTGAGACATTGGAGGAAAAGTTTCCTGTTCCATCTTGGGCTCCTCACGACTGTGAATCAGAGGCTGTATCATTGCACCTAGCACTCACACAGAGTCTTAGGGGTGAACAAAGGTCGTGCTCTCTGCGAGACAGTGGCTACTGTTGTGCTAAGACAATAGCAATCATAAAGCAGACACTGCCATATCACAGGAGCCAGGTGCCTGGAGCAGCTTGGTGGAGTTGCTAAGAGTGAGAGCAACAGCCAGACCTTGTGTACAACACAACATCTGGTGCTACTGTCCTGCTGAGTGTCTTGCCTGCTCTGACAGCAAGGATGATGAGAATTCTCTTTGGCAACCAGTTTTACCACAGAAGTTAGATAGTGCCAGCTAGTGCCACCATTTCATGAATTAGCAATATCATCAGCCATCACCACCATGCATTAAGAGTTAGACATCTTCCAAATGATAGATAATCAGTGCATATCTGTGAATGTGAAAAGAATCCCTAAACTCTTATTATCATGCTCAAATATACTTGATTAAAATGTAGAATAATAAGTATCTTCATTAACAGAGTGTAAAAGTAAAGCGTTTTCCACAGATACATATATTTTACAAACGTAGTGCAGATTTAATGTGTAAAATAAATCCCACAATCTTAATAATCCAAATAAAATGAGTGTGATCTGATTAATTAACATGATAATGAGAATAAGTATGAATTTATGCATTCTAAACCCAAGGCAAAAAGGAATCAGGTTGTGAAAGCATCATCATTAATTCTTACCTCGACAGTGAACTCCTTCATCGTAGCCATCCTCACAGTCTCTAGCTCCATTGCAGAGTTTATTGAAATGAATACATTTTTTTGTCCCGATGCACTGTATGTGATTGAGCGGACATCTGATCACCACCTCCTGTGCACCTAAAGAAACAAACGACAAAGTGTAAGAAACAAAAACATAACGGTATCTTCATTTTTCTTTCAACAGTATCAGTTTAATGCAAAGCCAAACATTCTCAAACAACGTTTTCTCAGCATATGGAGTAGCACTTACAGTGGGAGACCATATGTGAAATACATTTGCATATTTCATTGTCATTATCGTTTAAGAAGGCCATCAAAAAAAACATCCTGGAGGAAAATGTGTTTGTCTGCAAAAAATACAAAGTGCTGATACTTCAAGACCCCTCTTTTAAAGCAGCAGGCGGACCTATGCATATGCAAATGTATTTATATTTCACGCAGGATTGTTCTTTGCACACAACAGATGTTTGCCACACTGCTTTGCAGACGCACTGGTGGAGTCCCATAACGAACTGCCCGACTCTCACTGCCAGCCAGGCAAACAGCGGCAAGCAGCTGTTTAAGGATTCATGAGGCACATAGGTGACCCTCATTCATGTGGCAACCAGAGGAGCACATAAAACACAGCTGACCAGTGCACCAGCACCGTAAATGTGTCACATCTCCACCTTAACTACATTGATATCAATTACCAATGTGCCGCTGCAGCCACTTAATGGGAAGATTTATTGCCCATGCGATGGGGTCGGTCTGAATCCCCGGGGCCCCTCCACACCATCCCACCCCAGGAACTCACATCCACGCGCACTTGGACCATCTTGACTGGGCAGTTACTTATTCACAGCATCCATTTCTACTTTGTAGGGTAAGAGATGCAGCGATTAATGTGGCCATTACAAAGAGGGCTGTCATCAACTGCTGATTTACAGACGGGATATGTAGAAGCAGTTGTGAGTCTGTATTGACACAATAATGACTCATATTAGTTTCTCCTCCAAAGCCTTTTTATTGCTTTAAAAGCGTTGCAGGAGAGGCTTCTTCTTTAATGAGTATTTCTTGGCCATCTCTTCGAGACCCAGTGATTCACACCATTACTATGGCATATTTAGGAAAGTCAAATATCAGTGACCTTGTCTCTGAGAGTTCATATTTCATACATGAGCAAATTGGCAGCCTCATCTGCTGGGAAAATGCCTAACGTACCAAAATGTCTTTGAAGCACTCTTTTCATTTAATAGCTGTGTTCCTTTCAGACATTAACAATTGTAATTCTAGAAAATACAGTCCGTAAATTATTGTATACATTGTATGTATAAATAAATATATAAAGGGTTGTGAAGGTTAACTGGCTTTCTTAATAATTGTTACTTTACAATCAGAAATTAAATGAATTAAAGAATAATATTAATAATAAAAAATTGTGATTTAATCTTCAACATGTCATCAAAGGCCTTGGAAATGTTAAATGTGTATTATGTAATGTATTATTTGTACACTTGTCTTGTATGCTAGTGTTCATTGTATAAGACTGAAAAGGGAAGAAAATCAATTTTGCTGCTGACATTTCACACACACGTCGTACGTCCTTGTGCTTAACTGCCGTACATTTCAAAACACATAGGAAACTTTCACTCACTACATACACTAAAAGTAAATGCATAACATTCCCCCCAAGTGCCACACAACACTACATGTCCATTTGCCAAATGTGCTATTTAACACAAAGCAGTAAGGGTCTCTGACAACGTAACAGCGCTGTCAGCCTCTCCCCTTGCTATCCCGCCACATGGGTTCTAATCTAATGTGATAAGGGGAGGGATGGTGCATGAATATTCAGTGGCTCTGATCTGTCATGCAGGGGTACACAGATGGTCTCTCAACAGCTGAGGTATTCAGAATTTCTCCGCCAATTCCCAGGCTACTGTAATATGTTGGATGATGGCACAAAGTTGTACAAACGGGGACGAGCACAACGCTATCCTCCATAGACAGCGATAGCGACTCAAGCTTCTCTCCCCTCGGATTCCCAAATCCAAAGATGCTGAATGACACTTTCACCAAACATCCTGTGTGAAAACCCTCCAAGGAGTTTGTTATTCTGGTTGATTGGACTAGCATCTCGGGTTGAAATCAGACCCACGCTAGAAATGACCAAACATCAGGCCTCCAAACATCATGACCGAAATAGAATGATGCCAGGCCGTGGTGGAGAAGGAGAAAAGCCGCAAATGTGGGGCTTTGTATCTCTCATCGCCATCAGCCTCCAGTGCTCCCAACGGGGAGGAGGGAGAGCCAGGATGAGAGCTTGCTACGCAGGGAGCTGAGCCAGAACACTCTTGCCCATCTCAGCGGACCTCATCCAGGATGTCCAGCTCTTCTACCGTTAAGGTATCCGGAACGTCTGCCCAACTGCAAACTTTGCTTTCTTTAACGCTTTACGTCCACATCTTCTTAACGTCTTCACTTGTTGAGGAAGAAAAAACGAGAGCAGAACCTCAGTTGCACTGCGGCTATTCCTCGTAGTTGTTGACGGACCGACAGAACAAACTGCAGGTCCCGGTTGTATTATGCAATTCCTGATGTGTAGATCTCCAATCACTTTAGATGAAAATTGCAAGGTCCCAGTAATGGTTTAATAAATTAATCATGTCCAGAGATGAAATGGGCAAGCACCCTTAAATACAGGTTTAATCATAACGTGTGGAAAAAAAGATGTTCCCCATGTAAGCTAAGAAAAAATGACAACGTGATTTGCTTATGCAGGTAGTGTGAGAAATCTCAAATTCATCATCAATATTTATTAACGCCTTACTACATTCCCATCTAGTCTAAATATTGTACACATATTACTGGCACTGCTGCAGGCAAACCCATATTTGGGTTGCAATTTCAGGGAATATGCATTTAATATCTAAAACGTAATTTTCAGCAAAGAATTCTAAGAAATTATTTTGATTTTAGATTGTAGGATGTAATTAAAAATCACGCTGTTATACTCTGAGGACTGAATGAGGAGGAATCAGTTGGGCAAACCTAATACTTCTATTAAATGTCAAAAGAGACTTCTAGAGGGGAATTACAGCAGCTATGTTCATTATGATAATCATGTTAATCTGAACTAATGCCAGTTTGTGCGTAATAATGACTTCCTACAAGAAAATAACCGATCAGCAGGAGGAGCTTCTTCATCATATCCCAAAGAAATAACAATTAAATTTTCTTGATTTACAGTTTAAATGAATGATTAAATTAGCACCCTGATCAAAGGAGACTTCCCATTGCAGTTTTATGACAGCGGTCAATCCCACAATTACAGTGACATTAGTTGTATGCACTCTCGATATTATTACATAAATAAAACTAATCTACTCATGAACATGATGACAGCGCAAAATCATTCTGGTGAATCTGAACCGAAGCCAAACCGTCAGAAACAGCAGAGACAGCAGTAGCTTTCACCCGCTGCACTACTTTTCCTGTCGTCCAGTAGCGTCCAACCATTTGACACATTGCCGCAGTGCTCAAAATACTTCATGTGCATTTGTGTGCGTAGAATTTCAGCTGAGCTTATAATTCTCAGGTGTACAAGTGTCGATGCACAACTTGACTCAGGACAGTCATCGTGTTGTGCAGGCTGTGAGACAATTGACACTTTTTCAAATCTCAATGTGTCCATTTTCTCAAGCAATGAAACACCAATTTACAGTTTTGCATGTTAGTAAAAAATAAGAATGAATATATGACCTCACCAAAAGAAGTTTCAGTTTCCTTTTCCTTTAAAAGGTTTGCTGGAAGAGGGAATTCATTTCTGCTCAGAATGTTCCTATAGCCATGTAAAATAAGATCAATAATGGGATAGTCAGCTTAAATTACAATATAGCATGATGACACGTAAAAACAATTATTAAACAAGTATTTTAAAAGCTTTATATTCTTTGTGTTTCAAGTGTTTTGCCCCTCCCCTGCTCTGTCTGGCCCACTTCCAATCCGGCCCCTCCCCCCCTTTCCCTTCATGACAGAATAAACTCCATTTGCAGTCACACACTCACAGCTGAATGAAGCACCCTTCTTTAGGGACTAGGGTATAAATACAGCTGCAAACTTCAGGATGAACTTCCCTTTCTCACGCAAGACAATTACAAATGAATATCAGGAATATAAATAGTTTATAGATGACAGAAATGGGGTTACATTACAGTGGCTCCCATTTTAGAAAAGTTTTAGATAACTGAGAGAAGTTATAATAAAATATAACCTAAATGTAAAACATTTGCATTACACTACAATAGAATGTTGAAACTATATATAGTAAATCTACTAAAATAAGGAATATGTAAATCGACTCTGATTAAGTATGTTAAAGTTTGAATTTACAGTTTTGCAGTAAATGATTGTAGTGTGATTGCAACGTTCCAGATATACAAAATTGCGGGTTTACAGTTGCTGTAAAAAAAAAAATATATATATATATATATATTTTATAAATGTTGTCTTTTGTGTTCTGTATTATATATAAAAGGGTATGTTTGATCTTAAATTGAATGTATTTACTTAAAGTAGTGCAAGTGTCAGTATGATTACAATCGGGCTGCTTGTCCTCTCCCAGCTTCCAGTTTCCACTGATTGCAAACACCCGGCTTCCATCAAGCTCGTCACTCTGCGGCACGTCGACCTCGGTTCGTCCGTTGTTGTGACCGCAGTGGAAGTTTGCCGTTCTTGGACGCAATCAGAGTTATTTCTTCATGCTGTTTCGATTGTCTTGAACTTACTCTTCATTCCTCGTGTCTCCTGAATCATTTCCTGACAGCCCGCCTCAGCAGCTTGTTACCATAACCTTGAGCTCTCGCACCAACCACGTTTTCACTCGCATCAGCCTCCTCAGCTCAGCTCAACCTTTCACCTGCCTCATCAACCTCAGGTCCCACAAAAAATACTTTATTTACTCCACACTCAGCCTCTGTTTGTGTTCGCGTCAACGCATTTTAGATTGCCACTGGTAGGTAGAGTTTTGTTTACTTCCTATACTGGAACAGAGTAGACATTTTCACACAATGCATATTTGCAGTGATTATTGTATTTCATATGTACAAAATAAAAATTATTTAACCATGTGTGACTGATATACTTTGCCGAAGTGCTAATTAGCTGCAACAGTGGTGTTAACTTTCACAAACTTCATGGACCAGCAGTTTGTAAAAACAAACCATGACAGAAGTGGCGCGATGTTGTTAACATTAATCTCTGGGTTGATAAACTGCGTCACTGGTGTGGAAGAATACATTTAAAGTGAACGAGCCATGAATATTTCAGTTATTCTGCTTGTTTGCCTCCTTGTGTGTGTTAATTTGAGTTAAAGTATCAAGAACTCATGGAGAACAGTGAACTCTTCCTCTCTGTATGCCGTCTGTTTGACTTTAAGCTGGAGGATGTTTGGGTTATAAGATGTCACGGTTTTGTGACGTTATGGCTTAATTTAAATAACTGATGGAAAAGAATGATATATTTATCACTTTCATGCAACAGCAGCGCTGTCAAGTCCTTTTCCTCGTATCTCAGCTTGATTTGAGTACCTGGGCTGTTTGTACCCGGCTTTTGGTTCATATCTCGAAGGCAAATAATCCTTGGACAAATTCTGGATGTGTAGTGGTGCACTACTTATCTTGCTGCCGTCATGAACAGAGTGCATCAACCAAAATATGTGGAACTGACTTCCATGGCAACAAAGTGAAACACGTCTCAGTGGGGCACATTTTAACAGCCATAAACGAAAAATTCCCCCAACATGCTCTGCTATTAAAAAGGCACAAATATGAAGGGCTATTGAAAAGAAGTATTTTCATGTGTGACCTTTACATCCTTGCCATTTGAAATGATGTCCTCGGCCAAAAGAGCTTATTTCGCTGCATTCGTCTGACCTCAGACAAACCTTTCCACAAGCTGGAACATCTGAGGACTGAGAATCTTCACAGACAGAGAAAGAAAGTAACTGACTGTATGACCACAGGTTTACATGTTGGGATTGTCAATACATTTAGACAAAGACGTGAATGCCGTAAATAAATGAGTACGTATCGTACTTGCCTCTTTCCTCTGCATCGACAGGACAAGGGGCAATCAGTCGACTGACTGATCACATGGTGCTGCTGAGAAGCTGCCAATGGCACAGTATGAACTAGACAACGCTCTGGTGGGAAACGAGTTTGTCTTTGCGTGTTTGTGAAAACACATGGTCAGCATTTGGGTGATGCTCTGTCAGAGGATATGTTTGTTTTGACAGCTTTACACCTTCAGTCTGGTCTTTTCCACACGAAACACAAGCTAACTTGGACCAAGGCCAAACCGACCATCGAGATCATTCCAATGTGTCTTGTCTGTACGTTAGGCATCATTTTGTGTCCCATACAGTGTAGGCTTCTGCCATCTCAAACGTTAATAGACTTAATGGCTAAAAAAAAAAGAGATTAATTTCACATCCAATTTGCTAGCAGTGTTGGTCAAGTCACTTAAAAAAATAATTGCCCTTTACCAATTTTTCATTGAAAGGGAATGGCATTGCTTCTCTAATAACTGAACAGCAGTAGGCACTTTAGTTTGCAATAGCTTTTGTTCCTCTGCAGCCTTAAAAGCTTAAAAGGCATGTCTGGAGAGATTACCACATCATTACTTGTTTTATTGTATTTATTTACTTTTATTATTCTTTTTTTAAAAACTCTAAACCACATGATGTCAAGCATAAAGTAAACAACATAATATGGTCATGCGTCTGTAAGGACCGCCACCGCCCTGAGAACATCAGACTCTTCATCCTCATTTAATCCTTATTAAAAACACAACTGTGCATTCACAAGAATCATGGCCTGACTTTGCATTTATATCTTAAAAACCTTTAATAAACAAAGACAATTTCTTAACTTTCAATGTATTTATTATTATACATTGTTTAAATGTTATGTATTGGAATGTAATGTAGCTCATTTGCTAAATAGTATTTAATTTCCCCACTGTTCAACTTATGTAAGCATTGCTATTATTTTTTATTGACATTATGTATTACTTTTATTATCATCATTATTATTATGCTAGTATATTGCATCAATATGAAGTCAAGAAAAGGCTTAATATATTGGATATGATTGCATTTATGTGTTTTTGTGTGTCACTCCTCTTCATTATATTCTTACAAGACAATTCTACTAAAAGCAGACTACTGAGTGAATATAACAATATGCTATTGCATAATATCTGATTTGCATTGTATGTGAATTCCATTTTAAAGACAGCATTCTAGGTTACTAATTTAAAAAAGAACCTATTTGCCTTTTCTTCCTGATGTGAAACCTTAACCTTTCGTGCCACTCTGTTGCATTAACATTTAAAAATGAGTGATTTGCCCCTGCATAAAACATCAGATCTCTCAAAATTGATCGGTCACCTTAGAAATGCACATCAGTATTATTTGTCATACACACCATTTGCAGTAAATGAGAGCAAAATCATATTATTTTCTGTAAAGTATGCAGAGTATTCTGTCAAATCTATACAAAAGAAAGAAGGAATCTGCAACTGTTCAGTGGAATGAAGCCGGGTGTTGGCATCCGTCACATCACGGCTCTACTGTATAATAAAGAATCAATAGATCAGTCCTCAGAGAGGAATGATCCGCCTCGGGACAATGTAAAGCTGCACTTCAGAAATACCACGCAAAAACACTAGCAAAAGGCCAATTTATCCGTATTTGGAAAACAACGACATAATTAGTCAATAGAGATACTTTTGTGACCGACCATTATGCAAATGTTATAATCTAATTGTTCTGGGGCCAGCTTCAAATGAATAATACATACAGTATATTGTAGTCAGAGAAGCTAAAACCAATATTCACAGAGAGGAATGATCTCATTAGGAGGACAATTTACGGTGTTGTGTTTCTTTTTGCATTCTTTTATCACAGACAAAATAAATAGACAATTGTTATGAAGTTATCTAAATGCAAGCAGCACTTGGGGGCCGGTGAACAAATTTTAACCACAGTATTGACATTATTAGGCGCTAGTTGCCATTTACGTCAGATGGTCTTTTGTCTTTTAGCGCTGTTTTGGTTTTGAACAACTCCAGAGGGAAGTATGAGGCTCCTTAATCGGTAAATGCTCCACTCTTTTTTTCAAACAGTATTCCTAGTCTGCTTCCAGTACTACAACTAATTGTTTTGTTACTGTTACAGTCAACTTTTGTAGACATCTCGGATTAAGGCGGTAGATAGAGCAGTTCAAAATACAGTTTGAATGTTGTCTGTGGATGACGAAGCAAATTCTCCGCATGTCTTTCAAATAAAATGGAGGAGCTGCTCCTTGGATTCTTCCATTTAGTTGTAATAGTTTCAGTGAAAAGACTTGAACTTTGCCTTTGTTTAGATTTCATACAACATAATGAGTCTCAGGGCTCCAACTTGTGTGCAGGACTACAGTGTAAATCAATTGATTATAAACAGAGTAAATAAGTCATTTTTTGGAGCTTGAAGGCATCGTTAATGAGGACCGTAGTTAGAGTATACTACACACAGCAAGTGGGAGGGCATGTATGTTTTTTCTAAATACCCTCTGGCACTTACCCATCTTCCTTAAAATAATGATTGGACTTTGACAATGTTGATAGAGCGGCCATGAGAGAAGGCAATTCACTATCCATAGACCACCCATTAATTATGATTAATAAATAAATAAAAAAGGCCAATGGTACTGATTTGTGTTCATTAAGAGTCAAGTCCCAGCGAACTGTGAGATGAACAGCACTCATCACAGTGTTGTGAGAGACTAGTTTTGTTTTTGGGTGTTGTGGTAAATATTTGTCACTAGGTTTGCTCTTGAGTTAATGCTCACATCGTAGCGATGCTTTATTTTCTGCTGCAGCAGTGGGGAGATAATGTCAACTTTAGTACTTCAATGTCACACTGGGTCTGTAACATGCAAGCATGTCGTATTTTAAAATATGCTCTCTTTTGCTTTGGTTCTTCAGGTGACACACTGGTGCGCTGTCCTTTATAATACTCCTACTAGGATGATGTACAAAAGGGAAAATGTGTCAGTGCAGTTTAACAGTTGAGATGGGGGCTGTGAGAGCAAAGACAAAGCCCTGATGTGCTCCTCCCAGTGCATCACTTCTGACATGGATGAGACATGGCGCGGTTGCACAATTGTCACCAGGCAACGGAAATCCTCCTCACACTAATGGTTTCGCCAAAAGACAAATGTTCAAACGTTCGGAAATGTGCAAAAATTGCAGAAGCAGAGCGATGCAGCAAGCAAATGACTGCATATGAGTAGATTACATGTTAAGGGCAAAAAGGATGACTTTTCTTTTATGCATCTATCATATTTTCAACAGAAGACAGAATTGTAGAGACTCAACAGTATACACTGCCTTAATGGTAAGGAATGTTTCCAAGTGCACAGACACACAGTGTTTGTTGTGTCTGTTTCCCGCCTACTGAAACGACTGGTAAAACAGATGGCACAAGCCTGGGGAAGTGTGCATAAGTTCTGTTCCAAATGTAGAGAGGAATAGGGAAAGAAACAGTAAATGAAACGTCTTATTTTAAAGCCTCTTGCTGCAAAAAATAATGAACAAATAGCCAATTGCATTGCCTGCGAGCAAGATACGTGTAGCAGGTTAAACAGGTTGATAGCGAAGGACAATGTGGTGCATTTGATCTTAAATCCGGTGTCAGACTGAACACGATATTCAATTACATTACACATTAAATGCTGTAGAGTGTGATGATAACACAGCCTTCAAGCTTTCTAATAACTTTGACAGATTAGGCAGCAATGTGAAATCAGAATCATGCAAATGAAAAAAGGTCTCATAGACTTTGAAAAAGTCTTGTAGTGTCAGTGAAGACCCAATTTGCACAAGTGATGGTTGACGTTATATATGATAATATATATGATAATGGCATGTTTTAGGTTTCCGTGTTGTTGTTTTTTTGATGAGTCAACAGAAGGCTTACGTGTCAGCAGAGAGAGAGAGATGGAGAGGAGCGAAAATAAACGTTACATAATGCAAAAGGCCTCGTCCTTCAGCTCAATAACAAGGTGCTACGCTACATTACCCCCTAAACCTCCAACCGACTGGTGCCAATTCTCGTGGGGACCCGACACATTTGTGATACATTTATTTCAATACGGGACTTGCCAGATAAAATACCCAGCAGGATTTTGATATGCAGCCTGAAATACACCAACTGTGGTCACTTCAGTTTCATCACAGGCATACTGAACCAACATCATCTGGACTCCTAAAGCAGGGTTTCCAGAGTGGCTTTATCATCTCCTCCCAAAAGTGCATAACCGCAGTGTGAATGTAAAGTTATGAGATGTTTGATTTTTTTATTATTTTTTTAAGCTTCATCATCTGCTCCCACAAGTTTAAATGGCAGTTTAACTTCGAAGAAATGTACTTCGCAATCAGGATTGGGTTCAGTGATCGAGTATATTTAGAGGAATCTGGCTGTGATTGTCAAAGGGTCTCACTGCATCTACATCCAGAGCCGAAAAATAGAAACAAGCATGAAGCTGTGACAAACCAACCTATACCAACGCTTTTAGGATTCATGCTGTATGTGATATCAAAGGCGTGGTTACGGTCAGGCAATACCATGTTCATGTCAAATAAACTCTAAGATTGAAGTATGATCATGATAAGGTAACTAAAAGACTGTGATGCAGTACAATACCACCCAGACTTACATACATTCTAACTGTCTGCCTGACTAAAAAGATCACACTGCAACTAAACAGTGTACTGGACACTGTCCTAAAATCAGATTTACAATTAAGTGTCACATTTACTTCAGAAATGAAGTCATGTCGGCTACATAATAAATACTTTTTTGCTGCAACGCTATATTAATTATTTGTGTTGAGCCATTTGGGGTCAGCAAAACAAGCTAAAACACAACATTGGCCTGTGGTAATTAAATATGTTTTTTACAGCGAACAAGTTTGTGTTTTTACACACGCAGAATCAGCAAACGTGGAGCAAAGTAGCGTTTAGGGGCAGGAAACCATACACTGCGAACACATAACATGTATAAAACAAGTGTCGAGTGGCATAACCGTGAGATAAACACGCTGCACCCCTTTGCTGGGCCTTACTGTGTTGAAACTCTCTGAGGGTTACTGATGAACTCAGTATGGTGAATCTGAGGATTTTAGAGGAAGGCACGCCGAGACATGCCCTCGCCTGTCTTCAAAAGGGAATAAGTGCAAGAACCCCAGAGAGAGCCTTCTTTGAACAGTTCTCATCCCCCGTGCCTCGAGGACACCGAGATCAACATTGGTGTTGATTGGGTCTAGCCGAGCTTTAGCCATAAAACACCGCTCCTGTGACCATGTTTTTGAAGTCGGCCACTGACCCCTTTTATTGTCTTTTCCTCTGGGAGTGACAATTCAATCAAAGGATTCACTGGTGTCCCCGTCCCCCAGATTCACAAAGCTCCTCATGGCAGCACTACTGAGACGAGCCAAAAGTCCATGAAATCCCCTCCTGTAGGATTCATGAAGGATTTAAGTTCTAAGACAGTGTTTGCAAGCATGTGGCGTCAATGCAGGGAGAGAGTCGCATGCCGACAGCCATTAGCACCAACAGATTTTTTTTTAACGAAATGAACTGGAGGAGATATTTACAGAGAGTGAATTATGGCTGTCCCACTTTATCTCAAATGCACAGCGAAGAGCAGATCTGTGGGTCCCCAGACAGCCCTGACATTCAGACGTCCTTGTAAGTATGATACACAAACTAAGAATGTGATCCGAGGCTATTTCTCAATCGTTCTACTTTAACTGTCACCACAATAGACGCTGTCTGGCCCCATAACACAACAAAGGTTTGAGTGTGTTTTTTTTTTTGCTGTGAAAAAATGTTTGCTTGAACTACGCATGATTGGAGCAATGCCATTTTTGACACGTTTTCTTCGGACATCCCCAAATAACAGTCGTCAGCTGTCCAGTCCCACGAGGCCCGCGGCTGAACGGATAAATCGCTGCCTCCTTCTCGTTTCTGGGTATTGCAAGCCGAGGCCATCTTCCCTTCCCACATTCCCCAAAGGCCTTGAAGATGCAGTGAGTACATCTCCCTGACCAAGCCAGTGCAGGGGATGGCCTTTAGAGGCACTTTCTTTTTTAATTTCTAGACAGTAGTGTATTGTATTACCCTATTTTTTTCTTTAATCCTCTATGGCTTTGCTCAGTGCATATCATCCTATATAAAGGATTTTTTTTTCACAGGTTATTGCAGCCTTTGCTATCACTCAAGAAGGCAGAATACATTCAAATCCCATCTCCTGTTTGCAGGGCAAAGCTGATCTAATTCCCCTTTCTATCAATATATAATCCATGATAATGAGCTGTGCCAAATTCCTTAGATGAATATGCAAGGTCTTCTTTCTGCAGGCATTGTAAATAAAATAGAGCCAACATTAATCGAAGTGAAAATGAATTGCCTTCTGGAGATTATATGACTTGGCCCACAGCGACCATTGAGGAGTTTATATTATATCTATTGTATTTAAAGTGTGTATCACCAAGGGAGAGTGATAGATCAAAGGTGAGAGAAACCAATCAGAGAGGATATCAGAAATATGCTGGGAACCGCCAATGGGCATCCCATAGACCCAATGCTGCATACAGTAAAACTAAATATGACACTAATAGGACATTAACCTACTTTGAATTTAACAGCTTAGCATAGCTCACCCTCGTCTTTTTGGTTGAAACAATCCTATATATATACAGATAAATTCTTATTCTTATTATGTTTTGCTCACCTTAGAGTCAGGAAATATTGGGTCTCCACATTTATATAAATGTGTTATTTTATTGCCATGAAGTTAGGGGATTTGTAAGAGGCAAATGTAAAAAAAAAAAAAAAAATGGTTAGAATGAATCCCCAATATGGGTCAAACTCAAGAAACACTTTACTCCTTTATTTGAATACAACTGGATAGTGGTTTTCATCCAACCACGTCTTTCAAAGGTCATATATCCGATGTATATCATAGGCACAAGCTATGAATACCCTGATGGGTAGAACTCCTCACGACAAATAAAGAGAAGTCAAATCGGTGTAGCTTAAAAAAAATATAAAATAGCATTTGCTCCTCTGAACACTCCTAGACAGTCTGTCATTGTTAAACAATCTGGCACACTTCACAATCACAACAGAAAAAAATGAAGCATTCAATAAGAGAAACACAAGATATTAAAGGTGAACAGATATGCGTGGCTATGTGTAAAACCTGCAGCAACACAAATTTCTCAAGAGGAAAGATGCAACAGACGTGGGCACAAAATCTACTTTTGAAAGCAAATCAATCCCTCCATCTCTTTTCTACATCTCTTGACTCATACCTAAGGTATAACCTAGGTATAGCCATATCTACCCTTAGGTGTGTATTATTAAAGTTGTGAAATATTTGCTTTATTTTGGTGAGGAAAATATATTGAACATTTAAAATGTAAATATCAATGGACCCTGTGCCACTTCACTGAGACAGATGGAAAAAAATGGAAAGGGAAGAGATAGGGGACAATATGAGGAGACTGAAGGACACATAATGACAAGAGGTGTGAGAGGTGATGGAGATTAGAGAGGAAGAGGAGGCACAACCCACTGTGCACATAGGATTATCTTTGTGTCCCTGTGCTGTTCGGCACAAACAAAAACTCCCGTAATCCAGTTTAAACAATGTAATTACCACAGAGATAGTATATATGTTTTTTTGGTGATTACAGTAGTTGTACCTCTGGGTCAAATTTAGCATAATCAATATGCAATGCAATAACACAGCATTACTGTATAGATTTATGATTGCATAACACACATTTTGCTTCGGTTTACATAGCGTTTGTTATTCAGTTTGCATAATTTTCGATTCTTAAAGTAGAAATGTGTCTCAAAGATAAAATCAAGGATGAACTCCTCCTCAAACAAGCTCAGTTTTGGGTCCTGTGTATTTCTCAAACCTTTGAGTACAGCCTTGGCTACAGACTGTGATGTATTATCTCAACATGCATTCTTACATTACAGAGCAAGCAGGTGTGAACATTTTAACAGCTGCTGACGGTCATTATATAGTTTTTGACATAAGCAGTGAGTCTTCCATCTTTTTCTGCACCACACATTGTCTACCTAATATGTGAATTCTAGCAAAATGCATTAATCATTTTTGTGCAAAGTGGTCAATGTTTGCACTATGATGTCACTACTAGAAGTATGAGGTCCTAATTACAGCCAACAACTTTCACTGATGAGGAACCTGGAGTGAATGTTAATAATTTGGTTTTGAAGTCCTTTTTGACTGTGATAGAGTGTGTGACAGTGACTGTCGCATTGGGATTGACAAAGGCTAATCCAGTTCATAATAACGTAAAAGTACTGCTCTGTTTAACCATTAAAGAAAATCTATGACCCAGATGTGCGTAAATAACACCCAAGAGCATGTGTGCGTCAGCCTATTCTTATGTGAAGGACAAGTAAGGTTTACATGACTGTCGGACCTGCCGAGCTGATTTCTTGCGGCATAATACATCACTTACACTTGTTCGCTGAAAAATACAGCACTTCCAATGAAATCCCATTTTCAAGCACACTTACAATCTTTTGCTGAGCTTTTTTTTTTCCTTTCCTGCCCTTAGAAAGTAAGCATGCAAAAGAGACAAAAGAAAAAGGCCAGGGCAAAACACCATGGCAACATGCACTTAGTATTTAGTACTAAAATGCCTGCCACAGTTTCAGCTATAACACAAGTTCCCAATTGCTGGATCAAGAACTGGAGTTTATAAGTGTGAGCCCAGCACTCAACGTGGTGGTATATCATAGACAACTCACCCCAATCGTTAAGCCAACACTCCATCATGTAAACATGATTAAAACAGGGTTCTCATTTCTAGCCGCTACATACGCGCAAAAACGGTAGCTGAAACAGGCGTACGACGCTTCCCACCCAAAGGTTGTGATCTGTAACAATAAACTTCACGGGAAAATATGCACACCTGTATATAAACTCTGACCCGTGTGTATGCACCTTACGGAGGCAGGGCATACTAGCAATGGAGATGGTGAACTGAAGCCAGAATGTAGTACAAAATGTGAAATGCATCATGAATATTGCCAGCATTGTTATTTGTGCTTGAGCTAGTGAGACACAACTATTACATGAGCATCATGTACATGACATCAGGGCTGTTTCACCATCACGTTCACAAATCTAAGCCTGCACCTATGGATTGTGTAAATTTTCAAAGTCTGCCACGTTAAGTACACTCCATATCATCAGTGAGAGTGCCAATTGTATTGCCACCCAATCTAACCATAACGAAACTTAAGTGAATAAATAAATTGTGTTAACGTATTAAACTTCCATGTTCAAATGATATCCAGGGTTGGTGATACACTGAGTGGCACAATAATTTTGGCAAGGTGTGAAGCAATCAGTCTGACTGACATAAAAATATAAATACTGTGCTGAAACCTGTACGTAATGCTGCGTGATCGATGTGCCGGCATTGTGAGGACTTTGTGAATGGAAGAATTAGGAGGGAACGAGTGTTCAGGGCCCGCCTCATCCACCAGCACATTGACTTCCGTGTCAAAGAAATTCCTTTGCTTGGTCTTCGTCGTTCATCAGTATAGGCTGATGTCTTGGCAAACACTCACAAGATGCTTTGCATTGACCGTTTAGGGTTGAATGTGAGCGTGTGGAGGGCATGATACGAGGCATGATGTACTTCCTCATTTGTACATACACTAAGACTTAGTGTGGATTCCATGGTCTATTTATTAAAGTTGCTCCCAGTTGATTGTATAAGAGAGACTATCAATGAATTGTTGATGAGCTGGGTGGGTTCACACTGAAACACCACTTAAAGCATGTTCACACAAGTGCTTATGCCATAAAAGTGACACTCACTGACAAATGAGGCGATGTGGCAGAATTCCATGTGACAGTTTTGCGTTGGAGAGAAATGAATGGAATGAGAGACTTACAAGTTTTGTCAGTTTCGTCTGAGTCGTCGGGGCAGTCGGGCTCGCCATCACAGAGCCACGCCTCGGGGATGCAGGTGTCCTGGTCATGACAGTGAAACTCCCCGACGTCACATAAGATGGCTTCTGGGTGGCGTGAGGAGAGGGTGGAGAAAGAGACAGAGAAGATGTAGCATGAGGTGATGAGAGTGAACAGGTTGATCACATGTTTCCCCAGAAAACATGTGCGTACACTTGAGCATGAGTGCGAGAGGAGAGGAAGTGGCATCGTTTGAGCCGCATGAAGTAAATGGGTCTGATGAGGAAGCATTGATGTAAGAAAAATGACCACTAATATCATAATCAGAGGAAGCACACACACCAATGCTCTTCAAGACGCTGAAGCTTAAATTTAAAAGTTGAAAATCAAAAAGTACTGTTTGTTCTTTTTGTCAGTGGTACGTCTTTTGCAAACCGCAAATCATTGTCAGAAGAGGAGGCCATTCGTTTTTTTCCCCACAAGATTAAAACGCCACCAGAATAGGCAGACATACGCGCTGCCCAGACAGTGGTTTTGACAGCCAGTCTCCTCGAACAAAGACATGACGTCCTTTGCGCCTTGGCAAAACTATTACAAAGCAGTTTGGCAAGTTTGTTCTTATCTATTTGCCTCCTTGGTGTTACGTTTTCATTGATGGCGAGACTGGGGGGAGTTCAGTGAAAGCCCAGTCAACTAAAAAGTCATCATAGCCTTTCAATACAGCAAGCATCCGTCAAAGTGTTGACATGTTTCCTGCCGGTAGCTGTCAGAGACTCAGCTCGATCACTCTGCAGAATGACACCAGCTTTTGCTAAAGATTTGACACCACAATGTGACACGCCGCTGCTTCTCCTTAGTGACGAGCAAAAACGGTAATTTGTTTCTTAACTTCATCCATAAACAATCAGATCCCCCGCCCCCAAACTCACTCTCTCCATCTCCATCTTTTTTCCCAGTGTGTTCCTAACCCATTAGTGGTGGGAGTGGAGGAAGTGGGAGATCAGGTCTGTAGCGTTTAAACAGCGAGAGTGATAATTCAACGCACCGCTGCTTCCTGCCCTGGCACCCTTCAGCAAATTCACTACCAAGGGACAAATCGGAAAAGGTCAAACATCTCATCCATTCTGCCTCTCTTATTCCTCTCATATTCCCACTGATGCAATGCATCTGAAATCTTACAATTCAAATCAAGGTCTCTTTTGAAATATTCAACTCTCTTTTTTTCTGGATTTAACAAGGGGCACAGCAAAAAAAAGAAAAAAGAAATGCATGTGATGTTGAGTGGGGAAAGAGGTGTCTCAAGGTAGCCCAATAACGCATGAGGAAAAGGCTTGTTATCATTATTTAGCTTTCAACCAGTGGAACAGCAGCAACATGAATGGATCTTGCCAAATATTTTATAAAACACTGTTGACTTCATAATAGCACGGACTGTTTTTATGCTAAGCCAAGGTACTTGGCTGCAGACAAATATGCTTCACTTAACCATCATCAAACGACACAATAGTTTGATCTTCTTTAAAACACACTGGTAATTTTCAGTTTAAACACTAGCCCTTTCCTAACAACGTAGTGTCTGTAGCACATACCAAATGAACTGCATACGTATGAATATGCAGACAAGATTATTTACATTTTCTCTCAAAAAATAGCACGGCATCTATAAACTCATGCTGGGCTTGAGGTTGGCGGAGGCATGCTCAGCTTGCTGAAGTCTCTAAAGGGATGTCTCCCAAGCCTTAAAAGCGGAATTGATTTCCATTGAAAAGCAGAGGGTTGGTGGCAGGAGGGCCATTTCCACAGCTTGCAATGGAAGCCATGAAAGAAACTGCCCCTGGACCTCGGAGCAGCCAGTTACCTATTGATGTTATACCTCCTTTCATGCCACTTCACCTTGAAAGCTAAAGGGCCAAGCATGAGGCAACCAAATGACCTCTTATGTCAATTCATCTTTCCCTGCTGCTCCTCCAACAACCTCTCCTTGACACAGGATTGCATTGTCGCTGCAGCTGTCGGGGGACAACAAAAAGCACACACACACACACACACACACATACACACACACACACACATACACGCGCACACAACTGAGGAAAAGTAACTGGTTCTTTGTCTCTCTTCCAGATACCGCTGTGTTTGCATGAGAAAGCTCCATCATGGTAAAGTATTTCACAGCATTGTGTCATTTACTGATCATTTTGTCCAAACATCAAATGAGTGGCAATGGCAGGAATAGCAAAGACAAAAAAATTAAAAATAAATTAAATAATCAGTAGCCGCCTTCTGTGACTGGAGAGGAGTGGGGGGAAAACTAAACTGGTACAATTACCATAACAGTGGGAAATACGCAGTGGCACTCAGCCGGGCGCATTATCATGAGCTTCATTCCTGACACCCAACAGCCACCACTGGCACAACATTGTGGCTCATTAAAGCCATTGAGCCTTTGCAATGTGCCAGTTTAAAGAGGAACAAAGAGTTATTTGTAGGCGGGGGAACAGGGAAGATGGTTTGCAAACCCAGTGAAGGAGGACCAGCCAGCACTTCTTGCAGAACATATTTTGATCAAGTTTATTTCGCTTGAGATGAGCTATGAATTTGGCGGTATTCCCCCAATTATTGAACACATCCATTATAGTGCACTTAGACAGCACGGTAGATCTCTTTATCTCGCATTTTACTATATAGCATCCGCTCTCCTATTTGCTCAGTCCTATTAAACTCTGAATTACACAGGAGCTTAGGTCTTCATTTATCTTTTCTAAACAATGTTATATTCCAATGAGGTAAGCTACAAACCACACTACGGCATTACAATCCCCTGCATTGCATCAGACACACAGTTCACAATATGGTACAGTGGATAAGTCGTAAGCCACAGGCCTATTCAAACAAAACCTATGTTAAAAAAGCAGCAGTGTACAGCTCAAAGTGGCGAATTAAACGTTAGCCGTGGTGAGGAGCTGAGAAAAGCAGATCTGGGAATATTCCTCATGCAGGAAGGCCTATCTTTCAGCTGCAGGTTGAGAAGGAGCTGCTTCTTTAAGAAGCTATTTGCGGCTCACCTAACTTGCTGGGCCCTGGAAAGCTGTGTTTGCACTTGTCGGGGCGTTGATAGTCCATTACACCTATGTTCACAGCCAGAATTCAGGGAGATCAAGGTCAACAAATCACCAGTGTGGTGTGCTGGAAACGAGAAGATGATGGTTGAATATATCTGAAGACCACATAAAAATGTGGAAGCACGTACAAACGTATAAACTCTCACACACAAATGATAGTTTAAACTCTTAAAAGGGAGTACAAATGTGCAGCTACAATGATGTGTGATGGCCAGAAAAGTTTTGACAATTTGAGACAAAGATGGGTAACACTTGGTTTTGTAAATGACAGAATAGCCGAGTCTCTAATACTGGTGGGGGGTGGGGTAGCAAGAATAAATGAAGGCCTGCCCCAAATACATAAAACAAGGGTGGTTAAACTGCTGGTGCCTGTTATGGACCAAACGCCTTTATACTCTCTTGGGAAGAATGAGCTGACGAGATCGATATCACTCTTGCACCCAGACACAAACACTACACATGAAATCACCGCAGCAGGTTAGCTTAGCTTAGCACAAAAACTGGAAGCAGGGAAAATCAATCCAGAATGGCTGCGTCTGAAGGTGCAACCAAAATAATAAAATATTAAAGATCACATTCTTGACCTCAGTAGGAACCTAAAGTGACGTAACGAGTTCATCCTCGTCTCTTAGGTCTTCTTGAAAAGGTATTTTGTCGGATGTAGACTAGATGGGTGGAGAAAGAAACTGGGAGCTCCAAAAAATGCTTCTTAACAAAACAACTCAGCGGAAGCACTGATGTCAGACTGATTAATGTATTAGTCTGAGTATATGAGGGTGGGATATCCTGCTCAAAGAAACATGGTTTAGGGAACATAAATCAAACATACAGGTTAAAATACACCACACATAAATGTTTCACAAGTTATTGAGGCTAAGTGTATTAGTGTATTAAAATACGCTTGGGAGAGTTTCGGTCTGTGTATGTGCGTGCGCACACACACACACACACACACACACACACACACACACACACACACACACACTAAGCCCACACATCCATCCATGTACATGCACATAGATTAGTGATTTTAAACCCTCATACCCTATCAAAGCAGACTTAGTGTGCTGGCCAGCTGCTGGTCATATTTGCATTATGTATGAGCAGAGGGCCATGAGCCAAACTAAGCAAGTTATTAAGTAGAATAGTAGAATACGGTCTCTCCGTGAATCTTCGTAATTTTTAATCTACCATAAGATGCAACGCAGTGCCATGCATCACAATGATGCCTAATACCTGGATAATTAATCTTTATCACAATCGTATCTCTAGAAGTGACATGTGCCTTGTGGTATTTAGACTTAAATGCCATCCCCGTCAGTTCTGATCAGAATATGAAGACTAGAGAGAGAACCGTGACTCCGCTGACTGATGAACGATTTGAGAATGTCACAGCACTTCTGGACTCATGCCCACAGTTCTGTATGCATGTCACTTCTGCTGCACTCCTCTCTTCCCCTTAGATCCTAGGAAAAACTTTGAAAAATATAATTCTTAGAAATCCCTAAGTCATGGCAAGATAACGAGCTGCTTTCAAAAAAGAAAAGAAAAAACGGGGAGAGAAAATAATGATGTACTAAAAGAGAGTCGTAATTGTGTTCATGGAATCCGAGGTATAACTGCCTCTGGGAAATGCCAGTTCGTACCCGGGGCCATCCCCCCATGGCAACGCTGAACAACTCTGCATTCTAGCCATGAAATGGGGAAGAAATCAATGCCGTAAGACTTTGGGGCCTTCATTAGACGCAGCCTGACCTACACCACAGAGCGAGGTTACTTTTATTTTCTTTACAACAGCAGGGGCATGTAAACAAAATATTAAATAGGAGCACCATATCAAAAGTTTCTGAAGACAAAAGTAGAATGGCCTCCTGCTCCTTGGCAGAAATCCCTGCGCCAGTAAACAATAAATGATTGACTGATCTTAAGCCGTATCTTCTTTACTGTCCTTTTTCACGGTACACCACATGCAAGGATTTTGAAAGTATTTAGTGCTCGTCCAAACCTGATCTGATTAAGGTGTCAGGTTAATATGCAGCTTTTAATTGGATCAGATGAAGAGGTCTGCAGCAAAAACATGCAGGACAAGTGGGTCTTGAGGACCGGGCTAATAGACAGGCTATTTCAGAAATAATTACCAGGTGCATTTGCATTTTAGCAGCACAAAAGGCAGCGAGAAGTAATCTGATGAAATGTTATAACTTTTAAAAGGATCGTTTTTTTTATTTCCACCCTGGGCCTTATTTTCTTAGCATTTTCAATTACAATTGTCCAAAATTGTAACACTCCAATTCAAGTGCAGCTGCTCAAAAAAATTAAAAAAAATAAAATTTCACAGTGCGATCACAGCCCATCTTGTCAGCACAGAAACATTCACACTGCAGTTGAATGTGTTTAAATAGCAATGTTTTCACCAAGACTGTCCTTTTGATGCGTCTTTCACATTACTCAAAACACCTTGTTTACCCTCCTGGCTGCCATCACCCTGTTCTTCTGAAGAACAGCATGTAAGTAGCTGTGTGACAGCGTTTCACTTGGTCGGCTTGTTGGTACACCACGACAACATTGAAACTCGTACAGCTCTACATTCATGTTGTGCTGCTAGAACCCTTGAAGGTGTGCTAATTCAAGATGTTGGGAGTTTTAAAGGCAGTGTGTAGGCAGCCCTGAACATTCATGACTCATCACAGTTATCAACATATCGCAGTACACCTGCTGCTTGGGTTCACACACACACCTGCATCTGGGTAAATAGGATGAACCGTGTGGCATCTCAATTTGTGCAAATGCATTACGATTGAGGCGGATAAGACCATTCAAGTGAGTTGTAATGTATACTGTAAGAAGTCATTCAACGCATTTTGAAGGGCTCCGAGCTGTTCCCCGGTTTGAATGTCGCCTACATATGTGAATGTAATTTGCATGAGAATGTGTCATTATACTGCCAATAATAGAAAAGTAAATCCCCCTCAGCCTCCTCTTTCCTCGCCCCCTTTCCATGCTCCATCCAAGGTCACTTAATCACTGTGTTCCTTCAAAGACCTCTATCTTAACCAGCAGCAGTCTGAGGGATTTATGCCTCACTCCATGTCATGATTACCAATCAGGTAGAGTAATAGCTGCTTAAGCAGATGGGGGTGGGGGGGGGGGGGGGTTGTCATCACTGAGAGTTGAAGTGCCAGTCAAGGTTTCAACCGAGTTTGTCCAATGCCAGCTGATACTCTGTGGGTCATGACAGTGCTTCGGGTGTAGCTGCCAGATCAAACGGCATTATCCGAGTGGAGGGAGAGTTGTTATGGTGAGGGATCACATCCTCCACGGCCCCCACTGTACCACTGCAGACACCAAGGGAGCTGTCCATCATCTAACAACTCCACATCCGTACATATCAACGTTGGAATCTCAAAATGGATAATTTTACTTGGTTTGGAAATCAAAGTTCTCTCTCAAAAACTGAAAGTTACATTGGTTAAAATTAAATTATGGTAAAACAAAATTGGACAGAATAAACATCTACTGACTAAATCCCCTGATTTTAGATCATTAAAATTAGAAAACTGGAAATAAGAACATTGTAGCAATGATTGGAATACGTAAAAGGGTTTTGAGATTACAGTGCAATAAAAAGCTAATGAGGGAAAGGAAATATGGAATGGGTGGTATATTAGAGGAAGATCTCCGAAATCCCAAAAACAAGTATGTTCTCCCACATACAATTACTGTTAAAAAAAAAAGAATATAATAATTTAAAACACAAATAATAAAAAAAAATGTTCTCTCTTTACCATCCACTAAAGTTGATTTTCATCGAGTATAAACAGTGAATGTATCATGCTGCAGGCCTACTCGTTCACATCTTCATGAGCCTCTTCACTAGAAGTAATTAAGGAGCTAAAACATACGAGATAAATGGTTGAATGGGACTGGAAGAAGGATTTTATTTAAGCTTGATTTATCATCCAGTAAATTTTACTATTTGCTGAGTTCGTATTTTTCAAATGCAAGCTGTCTATGAATGTAAAATGTAAGGTATTGAATGGAGATTAACCAGCCAAAATGCAATAGTCCAAAATCAGCAAATGGCACTTTGATTTAACTGTCTATATGGTGCAATACACCACTTGGCTTTGCTAATGTGACATTTCTGTCTCATTTCCTGCCACCAAACCAAGGAAGCATGTGATCAAGATGGACTTGCCCTTTATTTAAGTTTTTCCACTTTACTCCCCAGTGAATCCTGCAAAGTTGCACTGCTGGGAGTCAGCTTACGCAGATCTGATTAGCTTCGTTTCATTAGAAAAAGGGGAACATGTCTCTTCTAATGTGCCTCACAACACAAACCAGCCATAGCCATGATAGCAGCGTGACTGTTTAAACTGGAGTAAATGCCTCCACTGAACTCCACTTTGACTTTACAAAGCAAATAGTTGTTTGGTGCTCTATAAAGCTTTGAATTTGATAGTTAGCATCTCTGAGGTATATTCAGAATACACCACAAAACTATAGCCTAATAATGTGTGCCTCACAGCCCAAGGTTGGATTTTGCAGTATTTGATAAACACTCAACAGTAGAGTATATTAAAGAGCGACAGACTATCATTTTTCAGTAGCCCTGTATGGTCTGTGCCCTTCTGTACTTTCTGCCATTACACTTGGATGAATGTTGGCCTCCACTGTATAATCAACTGGTCTCATTAAAAGCTCAGAAGGCTCTAAACTGGCAATTAACCACAAAACAGTTTTTACTGCAGTTGGTCACATAATACCGCTGCTATCCTATCTGTGGCACCATCAACACAAGGAGTGGATCGTTTCAGTACTATTGGGTCACAAGAACCCTTGTAACAAGGTATTTTACATTTAAAAAAAGTGTTAATTCAGTTTGACTGTGTAACTTCCACAAAGCAAGTGCAGTAACTACATGGGGAATATTAAATCAATTTCGATCTATTCATTTCAAACTAGAAGAAACATCAACAACGTATTACCCTCCTCAACAAATCCAGTTCAGTGTGTAACAGCATGGTATACAGTAGTTTTTCTTGTTGCTGCAGTGTTTATAGCTTCGAATACTTCCACACATACAGTACATACAGTCTAGCTTTAAATTCAATTACCTATTGCAAACTTCCCAGCAGGAGTTGCATATCATGATATGGCATTAGCGAATACAGAATATCTCTAGACTCCACACTGTTATACTATAGGTATGTTGAGTCCATCATAAAATCTCTAAAAGTGTAAAAAAAAAAAAAAAAAAAGTGCTTGATGATTGACAGTCTCAGTTTGAATTCTTTGTTGAATATAACATAATGCCCTGGCTTGATACTTACAATAATTCATAGAGTATAGGTAGTTCAAGAAATATTTAAAACACCTGCAATGTCTGAGGTGAAGAATGTGAAAAATTGGACCGCTCGCTTCGACAATTTAAAATCTGAGCTGCCAGTGAGGTTACAGCGGTGTGACTGTTGCTCAAAAGCAGTACAAATCAGTGTGAGCTTGCGCATGTAAGTGGTTAATCAATGCATCAGTGTCCATTTAACTGTGGTTTATTAAACCTAGGTTTAATTTTTGTTTTTTCGTTGTGGTTGTGAACATTTTTGACATCACCAAAGTAAATGCTAAGATGTCTGAGCGTATTTGTCGACAAGCTCGAGTGATCAGACAATCAAGTTGATAATAAAGAATAGACACATTCTTCTGCACACTAACTGTTGTCAAATTTGTATAAAATTAAACAAATATTTTTACTTTTGCTTTGTATTTTAAAAAAGGCAGCTAATCTGGATAAAAAATATTGTCTTTTATCCAACCTGTATAACTGTCATATTTCTTGCATTTGTTGCCCCTTGCCCTTTTTCTTGAGCGACATTTTAGATCACAGCAATGAAAAGTCCAGGAGCTCCTAAGATATCGTGTTCAATGAGACACATGTAAGGTCACAGTGACCTTGACCTTTAACCACCAAAATCAAATCAGTTCATTCTTGAGTACAAGAGGACATTTGTGCCAAATCTGAATATAATGTGTTCACGAGAATGGTACAGACGGACGGCAACCCGGAATATAATGCCTCGGTCCACAGCTGTGACCAGTTGTAATAAACTGTAGTTTTACTTACAGTGACAACAATATATAGATACAATCATATGGCTGAGATAAAGCTGAAGCATATACAGTTGGTGTTCACAAATCAACATTTTGAAGATCTACAGCACTAAATGGAGGCACTGTGTATATAAAAATGGTACAACAACAATGTATGTTTCTTACGGGGACATGGTCATTGTGAATGATTATCGTTGATGCCGACTGTAATGTCCCACACAAGTTGACACGATGATTGTGTTTCAGCCAAAAACACATAATATATAATGCCTAAATATACCAATGCACATATGAGTGTGTTTAGTACTGGTCTCAAAGCTGATGAAAGTAAGGAAATGATCAGCAACACATATTACTTTTAAACAAAGCTTAGGACCGAGTGTTTTCTATATCTTGGCCCGCAGCGAAGATTAATATGGCTCCATTAATGCTTCTAAAGAGAGAAAATATATAAATATATTTCCAAAGCTTTAAGACAAGAAGAACAGCCTTTTTTGCCCTGCAGATATGTAATGTGATTTGCAATATAGGCTTAAACATGCTAAGCACTTGTAGAATTCGGAATGAACCAAGAATATAAAAGCAAACCCAGATCTTTGTGGGTTTTAATCATGACCTTTGAACCGCTCGTTAGCGCGTCATATTGTTCTAACTTGGACAGAGCTAGCATGGAAATTCTGGACACAATAGAAAATGCATTCAAATAGATTTTAATGTAAATCTATTGTCAAGATCTTACAATGCTCACTGCAGAAGTTTTAGTATTTATGCAACTCTCAGGTGAGGCAAACATTTCATATGGGACCTTAAATCGTAAATGTGTTCGATGATGGACAAAGGACAGTAAAATGATGGACCTGAAGGCTGCATCTGCCCTTTATCTTTGCATAAAGGTCACGTTTTAAAAAGGAAATTATTTTTGCCACGAGGGACTCAGAATGTCCCAGCTTTGGAGATTCACTGTGAGTTCGCTGTATGCACGTTTTCTAAAGCCTTTAATTCTGTCACTCTGTGCTTTTGTAAAACAACAGAGAGGTGGAATGTCAGAGATGACTGGTGGCACTACCTTCACTGTTTTTAATGACTGCTCATAAGTCACAGGGCTTTTCTTCGGATTTGGTATACCAAATTAAAATAAAACTTATCGTATCCAACTGTTTAATATGCAAAGCTAAGAAAAATTAAAAAAAGAGGGGAGAAGACATTAACTTGGATATTAGAAATGAGCCTGTTAATTCCATTTGCACTAGTCCCTAAAACTGTCTGAGATCACCAGTGCTGAGATCATGTGGGCAGCTCCACATTTATAAGAAGAAAAGGATAAAGGTCTCTGCCTGCAGGTAGACTGATTATTCCAGTGTCTCCTTGGCACCACTCTATGTATCCGTCCAAACTCCCATGAGCAGCTCCGGGAGACAGGAATTAAAGGATCAAAGTATTTAATAAATAAACTGGTGAAACCTCACAGCAAACACCAATACAGCATCAGCCTTCCCTGAATGCGACTAATATGAAAGAGATTGTCCGTATTGAACTGGCCTATGGACAGTTATGAGTGAAATCCATCAGGAAAGTCGATCAGGTCGGCCTCTTTGGGGCATGAAAGTGAGTCAACAGCGGGACGATCAGATATAATTTATTGCCTGATTAAAATCCATTTGGTGTGTCCAATGCCTGAAGGTGAAGGGCTGAGATGAGCAATGTAAGATTGTTAAGCATCTCCTCCTCTCTCACTACTGACTGAGTGCTGTGTGTGGGGGAGAGCTGCGACAGCTCCATGACTCTGCGATTCACGACATATGGCACGGGGGGAGAAACAAAAAAAGAGGAAGAAAGGTCATCTGATGTGCACTGTCATGCAAAACCGACTGTTACGATTCAGAGATTATGAGAAGACTATTTTGACGGCCTGGTAATGATCACTCTCACATGAAAACAAATCACCCCTCATATCGTGCGCCGCATGCAAAATCTCATTCACTTAATCCAATTTCATGTTTTCAGTCATTTTCAACAGCACTATAATACTGTTATACGCAGTGAGCTGTCAGGGCTTATTACACTCTTTGTGAAAATGATCTTATTCATACATGCTAAATTTGATTTGGCCTTACCAACCAGACAGGGAAATACGGTAGTATCAAGAAGGGTAATACTAAATAATGTCCAGAGAAAGCAGGGCTTTTTCTTATGCTCTCCAGTCTAATTAAGTGTGACAATGACCAACCGGCGTTACTGCTCCAGTGTCTGGCTGTGGTGGGGTTGTGTAAATCCCTTCATTACTTGGTATATAACCTTTATACAGCTAATTAACAAAGTTGTCACCAGAGTGTTGGGTAATATGTAGTGCACCATACAAGGAATCAACACAAACACAACTATCAACTATCCTGAAGCGAAGCATGCAACAAAGTGTTTTGCTTAAACCTGAGAAAAACAAACAAACAAAAAAAGAAACCACAGCAGAGTGAGCTGTAAGCCACCTGGAGACCCAGTGAGGCTGTGTGCAGAGTGAGAAGATAATTGTACGTCTGGAGGCCTATTGTACGGCACACCTGAGCAGATTTGATGTCAAGCTTAGCGTTTGTCTCGATATTTTAGAAAAAATAATAATGAATGTCAACGAATCAGGTTATTTCAACTAATAACAAATTAGCAGTCCCCCACGTCTGAGTTATTTCACCTTCGCCATATCTATGCCTGGGTAGAAACCATTGGGGTTTTCCACATAGCAGTAATAAGTTGTCATGGCAACATAGAGCACAGATCGGAGCGGTCGAGTTTTAAAAAACGTGCGATGACCAAAGGAGAGGGATAATCCATCAGCACGGGGACTTTAGATATTTCTGTTAATGTCTTTGCAGGAATGTGACCAGAAACTCTAAGGGGCAGGGGCAATACAAAGAGATAAACAATCACCTCCACTTATCACCCCCCACCCACCAGCCCCCTACACACACACACACACACACACACACACACACACACACACACACACACACACACACACACACACACACACACACCTATGTGAACTGATCTGCGGTTGTGGTTCCAGTTACATCATGTTGCAACCCCACATAGATTAGTGGTGAACCACACACACTGTTATGTAGACAATATAATCCAAACGCTTGTCTTACAGTTTAATAAAAAATGCTGACTTCCACCTTTAACAAAAAAAGAAAAACAGAGTATTAATCATAAAGCTTTGTGCCAACACTGCTTTGAAACCAGCGTGAAGCTCTTCCACCATCAGCTGATTTTTCTCTCTGCATCTGTCGCCTCCATTCAAAAGAACATTGTCACTCCGAATATGAAGCTTCATTCATAAAACTACATGAACGTTTGCTGTAAGTGGCCAACTCAAGTATTGACCAAACGATGTGCTCCAAGACGTCTAATGCAAGAGGATGAAATTAAGTTTCCTAATGGGTGTAAATGCTTCAGTATACATTATTTGAGCATTTCATGGCCAATTTAACGTTTACATTTTAATTCCTTGTGCATGTAACTCTGTTTGCTATGTATTATATTCTTATTTTATTCATATATTGACTTGGAAAATACTTTACAATATTGAATGACTTCCATCAAGACATTTAAAACCACTACAACATTAAAATACATAGTATCCTCGGATGGGACGATATAGGATTATATCACGGCCTTTAATAAAAAAAAAGAACAACACACTGCATTAATGGGATGAAGAGTGATCTTTGCTCATTGCTCCGCTTCCTCTCAACGTTGTCCCAATCAGAGCGAGTGTGTCAACAGGATTCTACCTGATCAGCAGAGATATACAGTCATGCACAGCAGACTGTGGGACAGGTAGATGGTTTCTTTAAATATTATGATGCAATTCATAATACATTGTGACCTTACTCTCAGAATATTACAAACTTCTTCTTGCTGTAACATATACGAGTCCAGGAATATGTCAATTAATTGAAAATTAATTAACGGATGTGGGCTATTACTGAGATACATTTTTACTCCCCTTTACTCCCCAAAGATAAAATACATTTCCACCATGAATTAGTACATTAAGAATTCATCAAAATACAGGTAATAGGTGTTTGAGGCTCTCAAACTTGCCGCAGGAAGTTTATCCTAAGACTCGGCTTAATAACATCTATTAAAAGAAAATAATTCTGGACACCACTAATTTTCTAAAGCTCTGGCTACTGCCCAGCTCGTGGTTCCAGCAGTCACGCGGCAGCACATGTCTGAAGAGCCTCTCTGTGTATAAATCAATCAATGCGGTTGTCCGTGTTCCTGGAGAAGCAACTTTTTCTCTGAGTTTGGGGTCAAGGCATCATTAAAAATAAACCCTTTGCCCACTGGATATAATAATCAAACTGAAACAATGTGGAAGCAAATTGTCAGCCCGTTTCAGACTAAGTGTGCTTGCGACATAAGTAATAGTTAAAAAAAGATATGTGTGTATTGTCCATGTAAATGTGACTGACCAGTCAATCTGAGGTAGTAGGCATAATTTATCTCTCCTATACTTTTCACTGACATCTTGCACCTCTCTGTCAAAGACGTTTCAGCTTTGTTTTGCTTATTGTTCAATGAATAATAGTGATTCCTTCTTGGAAAAAGCTGAAAGCATTCAAGCTTTTCAAGACAAATGATGGCAATGCCTACCCTTGAAAATATGAGAGGCTTTCAAGCTTTCAAAGATGACAGGTAGAGAAAGGGTTTTGTACTTTGAATGGGTACTCAATGTATTGACTGAGTGACAAGCAGAAAGAAAAAAACACTATGCAAAGAGTTTGGAGGACAGTGTTATGGGTTGGAGGGGGTTCTTTCTGAAGTTTCTCTAATTAGTTTCCTGTATTAAGAAGAAAGCCCTGAAAATAAACCTTGAGAGCCCAAAAAACATGAAAAGAAAAGATATTTATTTTGAATTGACATCTGTTATCAGTTCTAAGGAATTAAACTGCAGGTATTAAAACATAGTTTATGACAGAGGAGAGAAATACAGGGAGACAGTATGAGGAGATCTCTTTGAACGTTGAAGCGTGTAAACATGTTCGAGGAGAAATCAAAAATGCAAGCATGAACGTAAGTATTATATAAGGATTGATGAATAAGCAATGTCGGTCAGCTATTATGCCGAGGAACAGTTGCGATGCCAACGCAGCGCCAGCACAGCGGGGTGTTGGAAGGAGACAGGAAATGGTCCTTTAAAATTGAAGTTGTTCAAAGTGAATCAATGTATAAACAAAAACGAGGGGAATGCGTACAGATGCATCCTCTTTGTGCCTAAATAAGAAAGTGATGTAACACGAGGAGATTCAAAAGGAACACGGTTCCATATTAAACGGCTCAAAGAAAAACACTTTCTTCACTGAACTCTCAAGGCAACTTCATGTCAACACCTGATTTTAAGCTTATACATATTTAAATAAAGGCCGTGGGAATATTGCTTTGATAAAGACCTCATTATGTACAAGATGTAAAAACCGTGTTACAGCGTGTACGCTGACAGTCTAAATGATTTTGGCACAGGGAGCTGTCTCACTTTATTCCTGTAAAAAAATATATATAGAGAGAGATTCTTTTAAAAGAGCCATTCAGTTGATGTACTCTGGTTCAGTGTGCAGTACAGCCATGACTCTTTTTCACCAAATGTCTGCACAGGAAACAGGTGTGGTGCCACCAGACTCAACATATGACTTCATTCAATGACTAACTTTGGGTTCAACAACTTTCCAACCGAGGAGCCAGTTACTTGTTGTAAAGTATGCTGTTGGGTTCCTGCAGACACCCTCTATTCAATTCTAGATGAAATGAGAATGGAAATTATGACTGAATATGAGTGCATTGAATACGCAGTAGGCTGCGTTGCTTCTGTTGAGTGGTAAACGGTGTGTTTCTTTGAAAGTTATCAGATAACGCACACACAACATTTTCAATTGGAGAAGCATGAATGACAACAATCAACAGTGAAAATGAAAATATGAGCTTGAGTCCTCAGGTAACTACTGAGCTTTGTGGTGCATAAAGAAATAAGATTGGACTGAGGAAAAACAAAAACAAAAATTTAGGATGGAGGGTTCCGTGGCATGAAAGAGGATCCCATGGAACCTAAAGTAAAGCCAAAGTTAAATAAAGTTGAGCTTTTTTGTGTTTTTGTCTTATTTTTTGAAGTACAAGTGACAGATTTCTCTCAAGTTATGCAGCATTGCTACGAAAATATCTTTTCAAGACAGCATGAAACAATTCTCCAATCTCAAGCAGCCTGTGCACATCACATCAGAGGTGGATGTGGAGGTGTATATTTAATAAAGTATACGATTTCTACATTTAAATTATTCTGCATAGGTCATTTGATTAAAATAGAGGGAATGTCCGTTCTGTCATTATAGTTCATTCACAAAGAGGAAACTTCTGTTTAATTTAATTTATTAATTATTTCCAGAGTGCAAATAGTTTGCAGAAAATAATTAAACAGGTATGATTCCTAAAAAGAAATAAGGAAAGACAAAGTGTGAACAATGGAACAAACATTGTGCGCTTAATGGGTCATGCTAAGTAAGTCAATGGCTGATGGAAAAAAGGACTCTTTTTCTTTGACCTCATCTTAGCCAGATGGCACTCGAACCCGAGGAAGGAATTCATCACGGAGCAGATATTCAGTCCGTATAGTCTTTAGCAAAGCTCTCTTCCTGTGATCTTACAGGCCTGGTTAATAATGCAGTTAAAGGCATTCCCACGTTAGTTTTTACAACTAAAGATATCAAAAACATCACAGACAAACTCACAATAAAAGACTTAGAATCAAAGTTCTGTCCGTTCTAAGAAGTCTGAACTACCTGAGGCAATACAACCGCTGCTTCTCCTTCTATGAGGATCCATGGACGAAACCAGAATACTTATCTAAAGAGAGCACATTCATTCTCTTTATAATTGTCATTGGGTGGTGTGGGACATCTGCTTAAAATCTACCCGCATGGTATAGATCAAAGACGCATGATTGATAGCCGATATCTTGACCTGTGTCATTTAAGTGCAAAGCCCCTCCACCCCTCTCCTCACCGCTGCTTCTCCATCAAGCTGTCGGAAGTTTCGTCAGCCGAACACACGCCGTCCAAAACGATAAAACTGAGCAAACTGTTTTCATCCACTGAGGCGAGCTGGCAGCCCCGACCGGTAGGTTAATAAAAGGCGTTTTGAGAACGTGTGAGATCACACAACCACAAGAGGTCCTTGATAGACCCAGAGATGCACACACTCACTCACTCAGACACACGGGTGATTTCATTAACTAAATCGACAAGAAAAACAGGGTGGGTTGCGTCCCTTACATGCTGTAGCAGACAATATGCAGTGGTAGTCAGCACTTGGTAACTTAACTTAATAACGGAATAGCTGCTGTGGGAAAAGTGGTGATTTAATGTTTCTATTAAGTAGGGGGCCTGAGGTAAATGCCAGCAGATTACATTGTTTTTAGATTTACATTATCATCATCATAAGACTGTTGACAAGCAAAACAATTACCTAGTTGAACTAAAAGAAACAGTACTACAACATTAATTAACATTGTTAGTCAACTTTTAAAATCATCTCACTATTTGACTTAAAGTCGACAGATTTATTTTATTTTTTTAAGTTTTCAGTTTGGTAGAAACAGTTATTTAATCTCACAAACACGTTTGGGTTGTCCTTAACCTTAATAACTAAGTATGTGCCACTTTTGGTCTTTCGCTGGACATTCACGACTTCATTGGTTTTCAAATGAAAGATTTTCAGCAGAAATTTAAAAAAAGGTAAATCCCACCTGTGTGCAAGGCCCTGCGTGTCCTAATTCCAATTTTAGTTAAAACGACAAAATGTGCAAAGACAAAAAAGGACACAGAGGGGGAAAAAGACATGTCTAATACCTGATTGAATGTGTCACCCAGGCATATGACCACAGGCAGAAACATGCTGTAGTAATTTCACACCAAAGCGTGGCTAATGTTATGACACTTTGTCACTTTGAGGAGAGGAGAAGAGATTTCCGGTTCAGCAGGACTCTGCTTACTGCGACCAGATCTGCCCTATTTTCCCTTGTCTCGTTGCACTGACCTCACATGATGAATGTTCCCCTCAAGAGAGGGGGCCTGTTGTTATTGATGTTCTCAATTAATAACCCCATACACCACCGAGGATGCGCACACATGTTTCGTTCAGCTCACTGCAGTATCTCAACAAACAGTTATCAGACATTGCGTGGGATTCCCCTCAAACACTTATCTACAGTGAAGTGAAATAACATTTCCAATTCATGCTGGAATGGCCTTGTGAATCATTTCTAATTATTGGTCATTATACACATTTGGGATGCGTCAATCTTATTTATTTAGCCAAAAAAAAAAAAAACACATTGCAGCTGATGCTGTTCTTTTGTTCATTTTTCAGTTCAGATTACCATCTGTTACTGAAATAAATTAGTTGATGATACTATTACCACTCGCGTCTTCAAGACCTATCTGCAATTTAAAAATCAGTTCAGTGAATGTCCGCAATGCAGAGTCAAAATATTCCAATAAGATTTCCGTGTTCATTAAAGACCAATGCCAAAAAAAGATGTCCCTGTTGGCAGCATGTTCCTGCCACCTGTTCTGTGCACGAGGCCGAGCCGGTGAGCAACAGCAGTCAAAGTGTCCCTCCACCGATGGGCAAGTGGCCATCTAAAGGTGATAGACACCAGTGGCCTTGGGCCAGCATGAGTCACTGGTTCCGTGTCCTCAGCACCAGCCATCAAGTTACTCCAGAAACTGCACAAGTTCTCCCCCTAGGCAAGGTGACTTTAGTTTCCGTTCTACCCGCCTGAAATGTTTTCCCACCTGGCATCTTGAACCCCATCACCCCGTCGCCACACCTCCGAGGAGCACAGGCCGAGATGCCACTTCTCCCAGTTTTTGAGTGACCGCAGTACAGAGCCTGAATAATGCCAGCCTTTAAAGGAAAGCTCTACATCTTGAGCATCACATCCGTGTGTAGATGCCAAAAAAAAGAAATAGAAAAAGAAATACACCCAGAGTCAACAAACAAGAAGTATTTTTACCAGAGTTTACTAAGCTTTAATTTAACCAGTAAGATGCTTTTGAATTCTTTGAAAGGACCCTCAATGATATATATATATATATATATATATATATATATATATATATATATATATATATATTTATACTTGTTGATCCAATGAAAAAATGTATCATGATGTACATTGGCTGAAACGCTGATCGCTTACCAGAAAAAAAAAGAAAATCACTAGAAACAGATCAGTGGATGTTTCTGCGTTGTTGGTAGATGTTGTTGTTTGTTCAGAAGATGTTAAATCTCTGTTGCATGGTGTTAATTGGTGACAACAAAACAAGGGTGTCGTGGACACTTTACATGACTCTCAAGCAGTGTTTCTAAAACCTTTTCCTCTCATCAGTAAAACAAACAGAATGTATTCTGAACTTTCTTTGCATTTTAGATTCAATACTTTAAGTACAATAAGTCTGATCCAAGTATCAGAACAATATGAACTTTTAAGCTCCCTCATGTGGTTCATCGATGAACTGTAAATACAAATATAAATAGAGACAAAGACAAAAATTCTGCAGATATATTTAGCAACCCACGCAGGAATTCGCAATCCAATTTGATACAAATATTGCTTGGATTTGAAAGAGATTTGTATCGTGCCTTGATTATTTCAATCTCTCCTCTTTGTCTTATTTTTAAAAAAAAGTTGGCTGCTCGGCTTTAAACCAGAACCGAGAGGTGCGATTACATCGCACCTGTTTCAGCCTCTTTACATAAGCTCCTTGTTTGTTTTAGGATTGATTAAAATGACCTATTGATTACTTTTAAGGCACTTAAGGACATAAGATTATATTTTAGACCTTTTAATCCCTTATGAACCTTTGCGAAGTTTGAGATCCTCGGACAGAAGACTTTTATCCATTCCAGAGTCAAGGCTGGACACTTAAGGGGACAGAGCGGTTACAAACAGCCATGACTTCTTTAAATGTTCTCTACGAGGGATTTTGAGCAATAATTGTAGCCAACTATTTGCTTTGTATAGACATAGTGGAGTAATGCTGGCTCAGTGGGTAGAGCGGGTCGTCCTATAACCGTAAGGTTGGTGATTTGATCCCCAGCTCTTCTCAAGCTTTGAGAAGGTAAAATGCAGAGGTCCAATTTCATACCGCGTATGTGACGATGAAAAGTAAAGTTTGAAAAGATTTGTTTTTTATTATTGTAGCTCAGTTGTGTCCCATCAATTTGTTTTTCTCCAGATTTTGTTATATTTGAAAACATCCTCAAAATGTTTCCTTCACCAGCATTATTTACTTCTTAATTACCCTTCTAACAGGCCGGTGGTGAAAGGTAACCTTGTACTTTCTGAGTGCTCTTCTGAGAGTAACCTTTGTCGAGACATTTGCTACCAAGCAGAATGAATTAGATGTTGCTCTACCTGACAGGAGATGTTAGCCAAACATAGCAGACAAACCACAGAATACAAAAAAATGCTCGCCTGCCTAATAATAAGACAGCATATCCAATTTCCTCACTATGCAAAGCTCCATTTGGCCTTTCGCAGCACATACATTACATACTTGAAATATGCAGTACAGACGAGGCTGAGATGAAAGAAAAGCCCTCCAGTCTTAACAAGAAAAAAATGTAACTTCAAGGGCAAATTAGCTGTGAGCTTCCTCCGAGGGATGGATGGAAATGGAATGATAGAGGTCTCGAAATAATCTATTCTGCATGTTTTAGTTAATCTATAACCACGCATGTCCTACGAGAAACTCAAAGGGCTGAGACGAAGTGTGAGAGTAATTGTGTTGGTGCCAAACAAGAAATTAGTCTGAATGTTTGTCATGAGCTAAAGGGACACCAATTCTCGGCTAAATGACTCATTTGGACAGTTTTGCACGACATGAGCAATAGCGTAGAGCAGGTCTGTCAAATGTGAAGATGAAATGAAGTTTGGAGACAAAACACTGCCTAGTTGGGTCCTCACCCCCACTCCACACAGGCTTGATGAATGGTTCTAATCAAGTGACGTCCTCCACGGAAACGGCCCACACAGACCTCACCTAATAGCACCGAGAGCAAACAACTCCAAATTTAATATGTATCCACTCAGCAGTCTTTTATGGTCTCTCCTGCTTGGTTGATATGATTTAAGATACCCACACCAACCAAAAAAAATACAGATTGTGGATGTGTACCTTTTTGCAACATGTAAGGCAAGACATGTTCAAAAAGTGACTAACAGCAACTTGCAATCAATCCACGTGTTCCATTAACAGCAGGCATCTGTATGACTGTATAGACCAGACGATATTGCGGAAGTGACCACAGAGTACTTCAAATGCCATGTTTGTGAGCATGTCACGTCTTTTACCGTAGGAATGCACATCACCTCCCACATGAGGATCGTGAGGAGCCCATCTGCCACAAAACATCTGGAGCGTCTGCAGAAGCTCATTCAATGCTATTCCCCGCCTTATCCAGGGTCCTTGAAGGTAATGGTTTAGGAAAGGGGGGGCTCAGTAAAGATGCAGCAGCTCTATGGTTATATTTCCAAATACTGAATACAGACTCCACTCCCAATTTGTGACATACACCCTACCCGTTCCTCACCACTAGCATCCACCATCTGGTAATGCCTTCCCATCTGGACAACTTGCATCCTTGGCAAAAGTTGTACTGTTCCCTAGTCTTGTGACGTGTAAACAAATCCATTAAGAGTTTTATTCTGGGTTGTTAACATATCCTTAATTTAAGGATGGGGAGTGGATGTGCTTCCAATTGACCTACCCTTGAAATGCATGAACATTTACTTTGAAAGTCAATATCTAGAAATAATATGTGTGAAAACTCCATAAGGAACAATAATTTAATCTAGCCTGCAAAATGCAATCAAGGCTCAGAGTTGGTAAACCCTCTTTTCTGTGTGTGTACTCTAACCCATCAGATTACAAAATGTTTTTCTTGTTTCTCCTGAAAGTCAAAGGGAAATAGCATTTTAATGCTGCCTGCACGCTGCCTGCTTCTCTTATATTTAACTCTGTGTGCCTGAAACATTAGAAGGTAAGGAGAGAGTGGAGAAAAGTGGATGAGGTGGACTGGAACAGTGATATAAGCAATTCACTGAAATATTTTATTTGTTACCTTGGCCTGTCACAAATATCATATAACTGAAACTGAAGGCACTCAAGCCACCGGACCACAAGAAAAAAAAGGGAACAGGTATGTGTTTCTAAGAAAGAAGTATTCTGGTCCCAGAGTTCTGAATTATTTTATTTGTTCAGCCAGTGAAAGCCCATTGATGGCCATTTTCACAGCATGATAGACAGATCAAGCTCTGTCAGTTCCCTTACGTCATTACTTTCTAAGAGTCAAAACTACTGTGATCGTTTCCTTTTCAGTAAGCTGACAATGACATCTCTCCCTGCTAGGGACCAGTATCATGAGGATTTTATCGATACTAGTACTCTTAACGATAAGGTTATTGGTTCCTTATCTATAATCGTATTGTTTTTTGGAGGTGAGGGGGGTTTGTGAGGAAAAAAAGACAATTCGTTTAAAAAAAAAATAGACATTGCTTTATAAATATTGTTTGTAAACAATTATTTAATTGAGCGATACAAGAAGTTTCAAAATAATTCAAATATATATGCGTGATTGGCTTTTATTTATTAGCCTATTCATATTAGCTTTGTGTGCCATCACTAACTATACCTGCAGAGGACGAGGATGAATGGCTGCTCGCCAAACAGTAGAAAACTGCATTTCTGCAGATTTATGTTTTGCTTGATGGCCAAATGTTTTGATAAATTGCTCTTATTACCGCCTTTACTTTTGAGGGTGTTTTTGCATTCACACGACAGTTCTCAGCATTTACTCGAATAAAATGTAGCCAGACTTTGGATCTTTTTGTTCTCTCTGTCATGATGTGTGTCTCAAGCTGCACTGAGCAGCAGTCAGAGAGAGAGAGTGTGTGTGTGTGTGTGTGTGTGTGTGTGTGTGTGTGTGTGTGTGCGTGTGTGCGTGCGTGCGTGTCGGAGTAAAGCACAACTCCGCCCCTCCTGCAAAGACCGGCATAGAGACAAAGAGAGCTTTGTGACGATGCTATTTTCCTCACACCGTAACTTCAAAAGTTCCGTTAGCAGAACCGTTAACTCGTATTTTATGGCTACTCGGGTATTTTACTAATTCGGAACCAATTCTCATTTAGTTTCGGGGGCATCCTTACTCCATGTATTTAGCACAAGAAAACCCATTTATTTGCTGGAGATGATGTTTGTAAAGTAACATCCCTGAAGACAAATAGAAGTGATAGTAAAACATCTTCAAGCTCTGTCTCACATTGTGCCAATTGAGCAAATACATTTCTGCCTAGTATATTTGTTTGGATTAGGCAACTGGGAGAAAGGATATTTGTTTCATCTAGATGAAGAGAAGACCATGAGGAGGAAAAGTTATATTTAAAAAACAGCAACAGGTTTTAATTAATCATCTTGTGAGGTTTGCCAAAGGTCGCTGGGTATTTATTTTTGGGGGATATGAGAGGCCAAAAATGGATGATATAATGGTAATGCTATATGTATTTTTTTCTGTGAAGTCTTTGAGTTCACTCTAACCTAATAAAATACACTAAGTTTGTGCACATCAGAGATTTAGATGGTGAGATGCATCGAGTCTGATTTGAGTTGGTATTATCAATTCATCTCATATTTGAAGGTTATTGAAAGAACTCCATGGAGGCTTGTTGAAAGCTCCAGACAGCCTCATCTGTTACCAACGCAAGTGTCCTTTGTAGTCCAACCAATGGTCAATAATTAAAAGTTGAATTATTGCTATCTAACTAATTACAACTCCCCGCTTGTGTGCGATGAGTAATGTTTATAGTGCAGTATGGGGAAACACACTTTGTTTACTCAGGTAGACCAGTAATTAGCTACAGATGATTAGTATCACCTGAAGGTCAGTTAAGCTTATGAGAACACTAAAAGGGATATAATGAGAACAGCATTTGTAAACACATTTCGTTTTTTGTTTTCTGTGTACTTGTGTTTGCCTCTCAGTGATTATTATCTTTGACATGTCGCAGGTCGGCTTTATTACCTGAGTACGTGGTGATAAGCAGTGTTTGGGCGCTTTTGAGGATTGCACCATTTGCAACTTCAAAAGGCAGTTGTATAATGGAATGCATTTCTATGACAGTAGTATGAGGCCTTTGTTGCTATTTAGGAGATTTTGCTTTGTCTTGGCTGTCCACAGATCCAGCGACACCGGACAGTGGTGCACGACAAAGCTCACCAAGCAAAAATGAAGAAACGTGCCAACGCAACAGTCGGTTCCCTACGACGTGATCAACCCACGTAGTAAAAACTGATCAGATGCAGGCAGATTGCAGGTTTAGTCTCAGTATCAAACAGCAGCTCTTTACATCCTCACCCCCTGGTGTGGTGAGCTAGACGGGTTATGTTCCCCGACACACTGCTGGATGTCCTCTGTAGAATTATCTTCCTCAGAAATCTAGTGCAACAGCCTATAATGAAACTCAAAGTCACCCTTTTAAGCTGATGTAATAGAACATCATTAAAAGTACATTTTTAGAACCCAGTAGTCACTTTTATTTCACTATGTTAAGATAATAATTGGTCATACAGCCCTAAAACAGCCTTCAATAGATACATTAACCTTTTTTTGATTGTCGTTAAGATATTGTGTGGAATCCTAACTAGGAATCAGGACTGTGTCATAAACTCTCAACAAAAAACAAAAAAGTTAAGCCAAAAAGTAGTATCAACACAACATCAACCTAGTGTTTGCACTCAGTATCCAACATTTGGTATTTTGGGAGTCAGGCAATGAGCCATGCATAACATCAAGAGATGCAACCAGAATCCTTGAAATGCAGGTTGTATTGTGCTACAAGAGTAATGTGCCTGTAATTTAGTTCATGGTAATTCTGCCTTAGGTCTCAGTTGACACATTAAAAATGCACCCCACGTCAAAAGGCATTTGCAAAGCCCAGCGGGTCCATAGGAATCAGAAAAGCAGCAATCAATCCCTGCCACAGGGTTCTGTGGTGATGACAAAAAAAGTCACTTTCTGATGTTTTAGACAACGAAAAAACAAAACATGTTATATGAAATCTTAAGTCAAGAGGTAAAAAGGAAACACCAAAGTATGGTTTACATGTTGTACCACCGTGTCATTTGCAAGTGACTGCATCATTTCAAGTGTTTATTGTAAAAAAAAATTAAAAAAGTATTTCTGTGAGACATACAGTTTCTAGTTTTAAAATCTAGAATAAAAGAAATAAAAGTAGGTTCCCAAAAATGTAAATGTTTCTTAAATTGAGTCTGTTACATCATTGTCTCCTAGCTTTTAGTTTGTTTAAACTTGTTTTCTGTCTGTAACTATGTGTTTTTTTATGCTGTCTGTCTTGGCCAGGTCTCGCTCCAAAAATAGATGTTTTTCTCTCCTGGTTAAATAAAGGTTTAAATAAAAAAATGAATAAAAAGGTTTTAACGTTGAGCTTTTTGAAAAATGGAAAAAGAAGATAGAAAGTGGTGGATCACAGACTAAAACCCAGAAATCCCAATACTATTATGAGAAAGGAGGAGGGTCAAGGTGGTTAATCCATACCCATTTTGCTGCTATTCATAGTTTCCAAGACATTGAGACAAAATATTGAAAATAACTTATAGTTCGTGATCTCAATGGGTCCAATATCAACAGTGTAATACAAGAGATTAGGTAGTTATATTGTAACACATTTCCTAATGCACAGTCTTACTGCACTTGGCGTTGGCATATAGTGTGATTAATGTGCAGACAGAAATAGTCATTGAAAAATATATCCTTCCATTACCGGATTGGATCATTTCCTTTGAAGACCAACGGTTGTACTCAAAGTCACTTTGTAGCAGCATGTAAGAAGAATAACGTTGTCACACCTCTGAGCGAGTCCCCCGGGTATATTGAAAGGAGTGCAGTGGTGCCTTGCGGGTGTGGCTGCAGGCTAGCTGGGTCTCGGAGGCTGCTTTGGGCATAAATGTTTCATCCTAGCCTCTCTCCCTTTGTGCATCAGCACTAATCACTGCTCCGCGTAGACACAAACAAGCACCCACACTCTCGGCTTGCTAATAATCTGATGGCACTTTGTCTCCGGAATTGCCACAACGCAATCTTAATGTTTGGTGCATTAAGAATACCAATCTTTTTGATCCGGGAGCAGAGCAGCAAAACATGTTTTTTCAGCTCAGTCTTCGAAATCAGCCATCACCATTATAACCTAGCTGAATTAATAACATGCTGAAATCTCTAAGAAATATGGAGGCTGTGTTGCCATTTTTAGGAGATGACATCAACACTTGATGTTACAGTAGAGATACAAAGTGCCCGCAAACTCACAGCGTTAAATCGGTGTTCCTCCATATCCAACAAAAGCACACCGGTAGACAGTATTACTGTATGAAGCACAATGAACACCCAACTTTCTCTCTCTCTCTCTCTCTCTCTCTCTCTCTCTCTCTCTCTCTCTCTCTCTCTCTCTCTCTTTCATGCATTTATAAATATCGTCCATGCTCATCGGATGGCCTTCCCATCATGCATTGCTTCAAAAGAGAGAAGGGAACCTATGTCACGAGCAGGTGGGAAGGTAGCAACAGTTGCACCTTGGCATCACATCCTTCATCCTGTACACCGTTTATGCAGCAGTTGGCAAGGTGGGTAGGCCATGTGTTGGGCTTTTTAGGAGACTCATTAGTAACGCGAGCATTGACAGAAATGAGGTCCAAAGCCATTACTCCAAACCAGCATACAGTCAAAACTGTAAATAACCCGGTGCAGCAAATTGACACTAATGTCAGCTAGTGTGCGTAGAGAGAACTTTGCTGTTGGGTCAGATTGGTTAAACACATTTTCAGTTACGTTTAAATCGGTAGTAAATAACATTCATTCAAAAACCAATTGAATGTTGAAATGTTGAGATGTCATGAAAGCCTTAGAGAGCACGGTGGAAAAACATTCATTTTAACCTGCTTGAAAAACGTAACTCATCCAAACAATGTAATGAATTGTTTAAATGAATTGCTATTCATTTCATGAAAATAAATCGGATAGAAAAACTGCTGCCACAGAAAACTAAATGTCCCCATCCTTGTGCAATGAAACTAAAAACTTGTGCTTCAGCACCACGGACAGCGCTTCCATCAAGGCACACAAAAGGAAAGGTTGAACAATGTCCCTTCTGGATTTACTCAACATACAAGTGAGACCTTGTTAGAGAAACACTTCATTCAAATGCATCTATGATCTTCAGGGAACAAGATGTATCAGAAAAGCCATGACAGACACAAAGCAAGTAGCCTAAAAGAAAACGAAAGAAAGCCGTTGTGTCAGAGAGTATTGGCAATCCGTTTTGAATTTGACATTTGTCTACATACTCACAGATAATCCAATCCCAATGTGATTAATGCAGTGATGTGAGTAAGATAAAGTCCATTTAAACATCAGTTTCTGATTATGTTAATGTAATTATACAACTAGTTGGATTAAGCTTTAAGATGGGTGTACTCTAACTAGAAACACATTCCTGAAGTGTATTTTAGCCATATAAAAAAATTCCAGCATGACTCTTTATCGGAGCTTGATGCATGCCAAAAATGTTCTTCTGGGACATTTCACTCAGTTTTGTCATTCATGATAAAAAATGTTCTATTACCTTCTCCCATTTTGAAACTAGTATTTTAAAAAAAGTTTGAAAGTATGCAAGGGCACAACATGCTGCTGCAATTATTACATAACCGAAAAAGAATGTACTGCCGTCAGACAGCGACAGACGGCTTGGGTCTGGGATTAACAACTGGAGTGTAGCTGTGCAGAGGAAGCATTTGTGTCTATTTATCTGACTGCAGCATGGAGGCAGGAACACTAATTAAACAAAGCTAACCATTACTTCTCTAATGGCCCTATTGATGCAAACGTAGGCTGTTAGACTTTTCCAAAAGAAAGTTGAGGACAACAAGTTTTTCTGAGTTTTCCTATAAAAGCACTAAGGTTTCAACCGTTATACAGCATTGAGAGCCCAGTTTAGTCTCTGGATGTTTGTGGCGCAGATGTTGCACCTTCTGTTCCTTAATTGTCCCAATTCAAAGTCAGATCACAAAAAAACACATTTTACTTATATTAAAATCTGGTTTGGATGGGTTTTACAAGACTTAAGCCATTTATTTCTGCTATTTTGAATATGTGCTCACATAATCTAGACTGAGTTCATTTTAATTTTTTTCCCATTCAACTCAATTTATCCGGGCTACTTTTTAAAGCTTCCCAAACAGGATCGACAATGAAAGTGGTCGTACAGTGGCTATTACGAATGACAGTACTTATTTGGGCAATGATCATTAACTCTTTATTCTGGACCTCTCATTGATAAATCATGGATTATCATCTTAAATTACATTTTTTGCACTTTTTACTTCAATAGACAAACTAATCAGCTCTAATTCTTTTCAATGGCATAATCTCAAAAAACACACCCTTTGCTGCTCATTGCAAATGCTCTCACTGCAGATGTAACATTGTTTTAACATGTTATAATACACAGTCACTAAATTGCTGAAAAAAAATACAATCCCTTTTCAACATATGGTTCCAGATTCCTGACATCTTTGTCTTTTGCCATGAATATCGGTTCACGGAGATGCTACTGCTGGACCGTCAGCACACAATGCAATAGAAAAAGCTAATGGTTTGTTAGCAGTGGTGAGGAGTCATTTAAAAAGTTCTGTTAATTCAAATATATTGCAGCAGAGTTTTTTTATACATAAAAAAATGTGTTGCAGTAGTTTGTATAGGCCCATCATAGTGATCTACCAAATACTCAGTAAACACATCCACTGACTCTTAAAGGGAGTTCACCAGTCCCACTGTCACAGCAAATGTCTGCAACATTGAGCAGCAGAAGGGCTCCGTTATCTCAGTGAAAAGATGGAGCCAGTGAAATAAAAAATGTCCTGTTATTCCTTAAACCCCTTGAATTTACTGCTATCTACTATAGTTTGGAAAATATGCAACTATGTAATTGACTAACTTGTAATATAAAAGGCTGACCCTTATTAGAGTAATAAAATCACACATACAGTCGAGTAAGTTGAAGGCATGCACATATTTGGGACAATCAAGCTAGTTTATTTGTGCAAAGTTTGTCATAAAAATAAATAAAAAACTGCCTGCCTACTTTCAGTCAAACAGGATCAGAGAGTGGATTGGAGGTGCACATTTGGGTGTCAGCTTGTTACATCCATATCTTCCATGACAGGATGGATCCTCGTGTCTTTGTTCTGCTGACTTTTAAACTCTCAAATCAACTTCCTCTTGACAACGAGTCTCCCTGTTGCTACTCCCCATTTTGTGTGGAATTAGATGAGAATGTTTCCAATATTTATTTTTCATTCGCTTCTAATTAACGAAAACCTTTAATTTGGAGGAAAATTGCTCACATTTTAAAAGGTGTAATGATGCCCGCATTTAGTCACAACTGGCTCGGCCTTTTCCACTCAAGTGTTTGTAGAATAACCAATTAAGGTCAAACGCATGTCCTTTCTCCAGCACCTTCATTGTAAGGAGGGCAACTATATTAAGACTGTTTATACAGAAAGAGAACCAGAGCTCCATGACCATGTGGTAAATGTCCCTCATATTGGCCAGAGGGTAAATGGGCTGCTATCAAAAGGCAGTGCAGGCGGAGATGGGGGGTTGGAAGGGGAGAGGCAACACAGCAGGTAGCCTCTAGAAGTGCTGCCTCTGCAAGACACAACACGACCTCACCTTTCACATCACACATTCTCAGAGAAATCCCACAACCACCCTCCACCTGCCAATTAAAACGCTATGCATAATTTATCGTGTAATTTGCCAGCAGAATCCAAGTGAAGGTGATTTGCTGTTAAATCTTGTGAAAGGAAAGGATAGGAATTTGTAACCTGATTCTATCGTTCACCCGAAATGTTATCCTTCATTTACTGCAAAAACATATTAAAAAAACTCCACTTTTGCTGATACGATGAATGGAACCCCTTTCAGAAATGTGATGGCATTTTTAAATACAGGGTCGTTAATGACAAAGCTGAAAATCTTACATCCCCATTGTGCAAGGGCAGCACAAAAGATGCATCATGCCTGTGAAATGAAAGTAACCTCAATGGGAGAGCTATCCCTGACTATTAAAAATGGTGTCCTAGGGGTGAAATCATATTACAGAGGCAGCTAGAGATTATGATTCTTTTTCACTCTTTTCTCTACAAGCTGAAGGCAGGTAAAACACATTTCCTTCATCGTTGCTATAAAATGACTCTAGAGTTCCTCCAATTAAGAGATAGAAGTGAAATACAGCAGACGTGGAGCAGCGATAGCGTAATTGCCTACTGCAGTCGGCATGGGTGCGAGCAAAGCTTGTCCGTTTAAGCCTGGAGGGGCACAGCCGACAAAAGAAAGAGTGACACGCACAGAGACATTAGCGGACATCTCTCATGATCCAAATCCTCTCTTTTGCTTAACAGCTACAGTTTAATTGTCTCTAGCTCTGCCAATCATTCAGTGGCAGCGCACAGACTCTTGTTCCTTTTCGTCCTTGCGGTCGAGAAAAATCTGTGGGACCAAAGCCAGGCATCTCAATGACTAATGCACCTGTGGATGTACGCCTGGCTGCTGCTTATTCTTTTTTTTTCGCAACAGACACACATGCCAAACCAATTCCAGTACATAAATGTACAATTTTGAATGTCATTTTTGTTTGTCACCGTTTTTTTTTTCAGGGCAATCAGAGCGTAGAGGGCATTAACTAAAAGGAACCAGTCTGGGGGGACAGTAAATGATTTCATCTAGGCAAGGCAGACAGCAAATCATATGAGCGGAAGTTTCACTCAGTTAAGCCTCAATTTGATGAAGTCCGGCTTGTTTAGGTAAAAGCAGTGTGTTGGAGGCTGTTTAAATCACTGCTTAATGGTCAGATAATCTCACCGAAAATCAGCCAACGGTGGTTTTGCTCCAAAGGCAACCTTCTAAGCTCCACCGTATTACCTAGTGGGGAACATTTAGCTACAGCTGTGCTTTTTTTAGCAAATATAAAGTTCCACTAAGCCTTGCTTCTGACAAAACTTTGAAAAGTTTATTGCAACTTCTGAAGTTTTTGCAGCGTTGTGGAAGTCAAAGGATTCTCAACTTTTCTACTTTATTAAATTACTCCAGTGTTCCGATCACACCCAATTCCCTCTGTAGACACTATAAGCTTGGCGGCGAGTCTCCCTCCCTTAGTAACCTGCATGTTGGCCACGTCTCCTTAGATATTTAAAATTGAGCAAAGAAAAAATTGAGCTGCCTCACTTTGTCTGTCTCTCTCTCATCAGTGTGTTACCCGAAGCCAGCTATGCCAAATTTGAAGCAATTTTCTCTGCTTTGGTGGAACACGGTCTTCTATTCTTTCTGCCTTTGTAGGAATTCTCAGTTGAGTAGTCATAAAAGTTTGCCCCTTATAAAGGACACACAATCATCACTATATTCTCATTTTCAATTATAAACCTAAAGTGAAAATTACAAGCGAAAAGAAATGACATTTAAGTTTTAAATTCAATCAGGCACTTGTCCCACTGTCATACTGGATTGTACTTCATTCATGCTGTAATTGTTCAGTGAGTATGGAAGTCATTTAATTTGATCAGCCATAATGTACTCCTCCATGATTGAGGCCCATCAAGGTCCATCGAGATTGGCAGCGTTCGTGTACCTCATCACGTCATAGTATCACTACATAGTGTCGGTGCTAAAGAGGTCCGTGCACTCCTTGATGAAGATCATTTATGCATATGCAATACATTGTCTTTCTTATCGTTTGAAAAGCTTTGCTACCAGAAAAATTACATGATAATACCAGTTATTGAAAGTGTTAAAGTTGATCATCTTTGAAAAAGGATGTTTCTGAAATCAAAGGATTGTAAAGATACCACAGCGACAGCAGAAACCAAGGACCTGAGCTGATAAATTGTGTTCTGCCGATTCTCCAATGAACATAAATGAGAGCGTAATGAGCATGTGTTTTTACCCCTCACTGGTACTGAGAGAGACACCCAGCCAGACAGTAATTGAGCAGTGCTTTCTCTCAGACACACACACACACACACACACACACTTAGCTGCCTTCAGCGAAAGAAAACTATAGCATATCCTTAATGAAGGTTTTAAACACAAAAAAAGAGAATCAAGAGGCACCTCAGTCTAATCAAGGTCTTCACTACAAAAACACGGCACAAAATAATAAAAGGGCCCAGCTTTAACATCGACGGCCAAAAGCAAGGTTAGAAGTTTTATTCCCCCTGGGTCATTAATAAAAAAATACCAGCTGGCTTGTGGCATGTTGAGAGCTTCATACCTACTCCCCCGAACAATCAAAAGTTACCTCACGTCAAGAAACAACAAAAGTAGGTTTACACCAGGTGTAAGCTCCAGGTACACTGTCCCAAAACAAAGACAATGAAGAACAATTGTGAACTTTGGAGAAATAGGCAGTAAACCTTCGCTTCAAAGGCGAAAAGTCTGAAAAGGTGATCACAAAATATGGTTTTCCTGTTATATGTAAATGAATTGTGCCATGTCTAAAGATGAAATTAGTCACACGCACACACATAGTTCCCCACTGTAAATGCACAGTTCTGCTTTTGAGATTATATTCTGTTTGTGCCAAATAAAATCCCGACATAGAGGATCCCCTTTCTCTGAAATACTATGATACCACTGTGGTGGCCTAAAGCAAGACACTCAATCTGCTACTGCTCCAGTGGAGCTGCTCGGTGGTCAGTGTGAGAGAGTGTGGTTTTATGGGACAGTGTGTGAATGGGTTTGATGGATTTAATTTAACAGGATGGAAGAAGTGAGCTAAATTACCATGGCATGTTCGTGGATCCACATCTGCCACAACACGGAAGCATAACATGAGCACAGTCTCACAGAAAGCATGTGTGGTGCATGAAGAAAGTCGGGGCTTCAGTCACCACGCGGTGCATGAGGTTGCTGCAACACTCCGACCACAACTCCACATAAAAGTAGGGTAATGTCATGGCTGCTATTTTGTTCAAATAGATAACATTCAGATTTTTTGAGGGTTTACACTGAGTTATGAAAGGTTGACATTATTTTATCGTACAATGGTGTAATAGAAAAAAAAGGGGCATTGCTAGCTTTGCTGTCAATTATAATTCTCACAGAGAAAATTGGAATCAGCAGAAATCCTTATCAGCAGGTAAGACTTGAAAAAAAAAGATAATCGGCCAAGAATATTGCAATGCATCTCTAAATATGGTAATAGCTTGTACCTATAAGACAAGATGATCTGCAGTAAAGTCTTGAATATAAATATCACTTCAATTGTATGCATTGCCCTGATCTATCATACATTAACATTACATTATATTCCATATAGGCTATAAAAATCTAAATGTAAATGTAGTTTTGCATGCTTCAAATGTGGATGTGGGTTAGAGTTGCATATATAATTGTAAGAGCGAGTGGGTTGCTAGGAGCAACATTTATTTCACGAAGCATAGGTTTGAATAATTAGCATTTCCACTGTGATAAACTGATCATTGTTATTTTGAACATCAGAGAGTCGTGTGAGATCTCCAAATCACACTGCCTTTCTGGTGGTGGAAAAGAGTTAACTTTTCATCATTTTGAACATTCATTTTCCCATCTGGTCTCATTTTCTAGTCCCCTAAAAACAATAAACCGGGGCCAGCTGTTAGTCATCGTCATGATTTGGTTTGGAGTATCCCAAGCTAAAAGTAAGCATAGCATTCTACAAACAAGGATTACATAAAAAGAGAAACAAATTGGATGTGACATTTCCACCTACTGGTTACATGAAAATGTCAGGTTTCAGATAGAAAAACAATTCATAAGGTTAAAAGAGGCTATTGGTCATGCTGAGGGAGAACCTTTTGCTTCAAAGGAAAGAAATAAAAATACAAATGGAAGAAACTTGGAATTGAATCGCAGTTGTCTTTATTGAAGGTAAATAGATGTGACTTCCATGACCTAATATTTCCCCATGTCAATTCAGTGTCCAGCCAGTAACTTTTTCTAGAACAAAATGATTTTGCTTTAATGTGTCCTTGTTGAGATAACAGTTTGATGGAGACTCCTTTTTCGAATGCTGCTTTTATAATTAAAAATAAATTGCCTGTGGCAGCTCGAGTGTGTTGATTTGGGGCAATCTGTTGGAACTCTCGTGCAAGTGGGATAGAAAAGGTAGGCTTGGTTGTCCCTCGATAACCAAAACCACAACAGAATTCAACAGCTCTGAAAAACAGGTGTCCTCATTAGAGTCTGGGAGGCAACGAGCCCCCAGTGGGCCTGCTCTGTCTCTATAAAGGTCTGGGGTCGACCCACGGCTGGATCAATATCATTCACATGTGAAAACACAATAATGTAACACAAAATAACTATTGAAATAGCATGGTAGATATGCTGCCATGTTGTTCATACTAATAATTACAAAAGACATCGATAACAATACTGATGACCCAGCAAGTCTGACACTGCCCACTTCACTGCCAGGAGCCCGGGGTGGAAGTCAGCCCTCTGCCTTTCTGTATCATAGTAGTATTGGTAGAGGTCGCAGCAGTAGTACTAGTTGTAACGGTAGGAGTGTTAATATTCTAATTTTTGACATTAGTTTATAGTTATCTAGTTTTTATCAGCCGTGTGTGATTCTCTTTGTCCGTCTGCCCATGACTCATCTCGGGCACTTCTGGAACCATCAGCCTATATTTTGTGTGCAAGTTGTTATGATTGTTTAAGAACCTCTTTGCAGTGATTCAAACTTTTTTAAAACATTTTATATTGACTGTTTTTATACAGTCATTGAGTGCTGACTCCTCGATGCTCTTAAATGGCTGGTAAGGCCACAAGAGATTAACACTTGCTTCAGTTTGGACTATTGTTTCCGTTATGGTTTAAAAATAGGTCCGCTCTAGATTTTTCCTTTTAGGTAGACAATTGTACAGTATGAATGGATATGTGCATGTATGACTATCGCTTTGCAAACAACAAATTGAACCGAACATAGACTAAAACGAAGAGTAGAGTAGTGCACTGTTTTTGGTCCAAATTTTACCCTTAGCTTGCCACCTCTTTCTCTCGGCCCCTCCACCTGTACACCTAGTTTTGTCTAACATCATGAAACAAACACACACACAGGCACATAAACATACAACATCAAATCAACACAATACCAGAAAACATACAACCCTCTTCCTTTAAATAAACTCTGGAAATTGTCCCGTTTTCATCCTTTTCTTTCTGTTGGGTCCTGTTAATATTTTGTCTTTTTTATTGCAATAAAGGAAGAATTAAACAAATGGGAAAGGCATCAAACAGCTGTGAGATATATAGAGGATTATGCACAGAGGCTTATATTCTGTTGGAGGATAACCTTGTGTTTACCAAAGACAGAACTGCTGGGTTACTGCAGTGAAAAATGAAAAACTTCCAATGTGTGTATACTGAATCCGTTTCTCTACAGAAAGAATTGGTAACGAGACAGATGGAGAATTGGTAATGTTAATGTCAGGCCTACCTGATTTTCTTTCCCACCAGAGCCACAATCTATCACACCAGCAGCCTTGCTAATGATCTCTGACAGATTGACAAGGCTTCTCTTCTGAGAATTCTCATAAAAATAGGCACTGTATTGATCAGCGGGTCTCCAAATCGCATCCAGCTGATGCATATTTTATTAGTTTGCAGAAAACAGAACAGACGTAGAACAATCTCATTTCCGAGTGCTTACACACACTGAAATTGAAATGTCTCTCAACAGAGATTGCAAAGGGTTTGGACAATGATTCAACGGAAACATGCGACAAAAAGGCGACAGGGTAGTTTAGGGCCGTTTCTCTTAAACGCTTTGCTTTAAAACAGACGACAAATACACGGAGGCCACTTGCTGTTGGACATGAATGTAACCATCCTCGAAACCGCCCTTTACTCCCTTTTTAAGGAGTTCAAATTTGAGGTCTGACACGATGGCACAACAACAACGATGAAAACCAGATTTTCACATTGCATTGAGGTAAAGATACTCCCAACTTTAGCAGTACATTTGTAGGATTTCCCTTTATACCTCAATACCTGAGCAAAGTCACTTCAAGGTGATTCCTGGGAGAATATGATCCCGAGACCTATTGACTTTCTTCATTATTAATTCAGTTTCAAGCTTACAGCAGCGGCAGCATCATTTCAAAAGCAGAGATGAGAAATTGGAACAGCTGGAGGTGTAATACTGTGGCTTTTCTCTCTGGCCCGCCTGTCAATACCCACACAAAAAACGATGGAGGGTGCGGACCACATGTCGGTTCAAGACAGAGTGCCACTGGAATCTAAATTTGTTTTCTATTGCAAGGAAAATAAAGTACAAAAGTACTTCTTGCTTTTTTTTTTTAAAGTTGTCACTCGAGTAAACAGAGCTCAGGAGGGGTTCCAACTAAGCTTCCTCTAACTGTAAGACATCTTATGATTTACCATTTCTCACACACAAGAAATGCCTCATGGAAGGACAAACAATGCAATGTGGAATTTAGAGTCGATGACAGAGAAAGACATTATCATCATGCAATTTGGATATTCTCGCTTTTTTCGGGACGAGCCCTTTTTTCTACTGCCAGAGTGTGTGGTGCCAAGGCGTTGTAAGAGCCTGTATCAGTTCACGCCACAAAAATAATTGTTCCATGCAAACCCACAGCTTTGATGTTGAGATTGAAACTCTTCCTCTGGCAGCAAAAATTGGAAACCTGATTGACAAGACACTGGTTTACTGCAACCTGTGGCCATAATGCCCAAAGAACAAAGAGCAAACATTAACACAAGTTTTAGCCCGCGGTGATAAGAGAGGAGCGGTGTGTAATGACTGCCTTGGACGTTCCATCAACAGATCTATAAAATGTTATTACTGCTCAAGATAAAGCAATGTCAATGGAAGGGGACATATGTGCTGCTGTAAGTATTTGTCAGCTTTGTTCCACAGCCCAGTCTGTCTGACAGGCCTAACCTTTCACTGCAACACACCTGACAGACTAAATCTGCCTCCTTCCCCTGGTTATCCTGATGTTGCTTTTCTCTTGCAAGAGACAGAAAATCACTAACTAGTGTGGCCTTGAGGAGAATCTGGAAGAACTATTTTGGTCAGACTTTACTGTAAGTCCCTCTGTTGGGCAATAATGAGGCGAGTACATAATAAATGAATCGTATATGAGTTTGTAATACAGTTGTGGTAAGTAGAAAGGAAAGCAGCACAGCTGTCAAGATAATTATGCAATGCTCTGCGAAGATGTTCTGCCGCTGAGGCATTCAGAAGTCATCAGTGATGTGAAGATTACAGTCCTTGTAAAAGGATGACACTTTTGACAACTCAGAAGTGACGCTTTTGTCAAAACACATCTCATAAATATTCACTAAACAGCTAATCTCTTTTGAAAACTACTCGGCTATGAGGTACAAAGTCAAACAAAGAAGAATTTCATTGAAATTCTTGATAACAAATGAATATTGAAGAAATAAGATGGTGTTAAAAGAGATATGATAATGTTTTTGATAACCAGTTTTTCTGGGAATGTGCTGCTTTTAAAAGAGCCAATTAGTAATAGATGAATCCAAACAACTGATAATGCTGTGGTAATGTGTGGAAATATATACTTTTTTACAATATGTATCCCCTCCATTGTTAATCCTATTAAGAATTGTTAATTTTCTATAAATCAATGAACTGCTCCTGCTTACGTAAGTGTTCATACAGCATTTCCTCTTTCATACTAATGATACTAAATACTAATAGAAGGTTCAACTCATTGTTAATTTAGTATTGAACTAAAGTGTACTAAAACAGTTAAAAAAAAACGCTGAAAGTAAAACCTTTACGAATGGCCAAATGAACAAATTACTGTTTACTGTGTTAAGGCATCCACAATCACAACTGACATTGAGACAAGAAGCAGCAGCAATACACCTGAAACTACTGAAGCATGCAGGCCAGCACATAAACCCACATTTATAAGAAAAAATATATGCCAACATAAAATCTCCTCATCTCTGCGGGTGTAAAATTAAAGTTACCTACAGTCCGTTATATGTTGTGTTTATAGGCTATAAGTCGGGATCAGTCAGCAAAAATGATAGTAAGTGAGCAACTATGCTTCTACCCCCAGAGTTTAGGAATGATGTGTGTACTTTCTAAAGGAGTGTGGGTCTGTGCCATCATGTCACAAACTGGAATAAATAGTGCCTCAACTGCAAACCTGGCAATCAACAAAAATGCATGCAAGCAGGGTAAGTGTAAAAATGAGGACTGAGAATGCTTAGAAGACAAAAATTACCAAATAATCTATGCAAAAAGAGGAGATGAACATTTAATTGACTAAAACTAACATTAATCAAATGACTAAAATGTCACAATCAGGAGCCAAAAAGAACGATTCATTCATTTAATCAGATTAATATTGTGAAAAATGTAAATTACCTCAGCGGGCTACTTCCTACTGCAGATAACTGAATCAAAGCTAAATTTCATCCTAACATCAGTACCACAGAGTTGCGCAACCTCTGTGCCATCAAAAAAATGGTGCAACATGAGCACAATGTAACCCCAGAGAGGTACTCCATCACAATATGTCTGCAGATTAATGGCTGAAAATGTCACAGGGAATAAGGTCACGCGCCAAGAGACCTGGCTATGAAGAGACATCTGAGCACTTCCAAGTCTGAGTTGCAGTTCCATGGTCCACTGAGAAGCCAAATGTGCTGCTGTCAAGCCCTGCCTTGCAAACACACATGCGCACACGCTTAACAGCAGCATTAGTGTGGCCTCTGTGATGAGGGAGGACAGACACAGGGTAGCCTCTTACATGGAACATTAGACATGATTAGAAACCATTCACTGAAATGCCTCTGTCCCTTCCATGACACAGCATCAACGCCATATTGAGTGCATTCTTCACTGCAATGCATGACATAAAACAATCTAAAAACTTTGCCAATGTCAAACTCAGTAATCTTTATTATTTTGACACAACACTGGGCCTTTCCACATCTGGGGAAAAAATGAACACTGTATAGGTGTAAAGAGGATATAAGTCAAATCATAGTATTCCTTATATAATTCTCATAGATGGATGTTAAATTTGATCTGCTTAGCACCAAGTCGGCTCTGTCCATTCAACACTTTGGTAAGAATGATATCTGCCCAACAATCGCAGATCCTACTGCAAATATTCTCATGAGGGGAGAAACCCATTTGCAGTGGAATCTCTAGAAAAAGTAATAATGTTCTTAAGTTTGGGCACTTTTGTTGACTTAAAACTTGCCTTGGACTCGTGTTAACGGCTTTGCATCTAGTGAATGATGATCTTATTATCTTCTTACATAATGTGCCAGCCAGTGTAGTGGATGAACATCACCATCTTATCCATCAAATAAATTGCTAGTTTTCTGCCCTTAATTAAGGCCTCGGGAATGTCCCCTTACAATACGTATGTAAAAATAATATGACATACATTAAATTCAGAAACTGTATTAAAAACTGTGATAATGGTTATTTCTCATTTGTCGCTTTTGACAATCTCCCAAATATGAAGTTTCCTAAGGAGCAGATTGACTAAAAACTGCTTATTGTCAGATAATGCAATAATAAAATGTAGGTTTTTCATGTAATACAGTTGTATTTAGCACAAACACATAATGTGACACCTGATTTGTTAACCTCTTTTGCAAGTAGTATGAATAATCATATATGGCTTTAAAGCAAGTAGAACATAAGGTTTAGTCTCCTATCATCCACCAATTAAAATCAGAGCATATCATGTGTGTCTTCAGGGCTTATAGCAGAGTTAAAGCAATACAAACTGCCAATCTAATAAGAAAGTGTGTTTGCAGTGGAGCAGGAGCAGCAATATTCAATGTTTTATTTGCCACAAAACAGTGGGCAAGATATAAGGCGAGGCTGGGAAAAGAGGGTAACAATTTCAGTCTTGTGTAAACTTGTGAAAGTCAACCTCAACTATTGCTCACAAAATATGATGTACTTTGCTCTGAGTCAATGTTGAAGAGTCCTTGCCACCTGTCTTTGCCCTCATGAGAAGCCACCTGGGAGATCTTGCAACTGAATGTCATCTGCTCTAGTTTTCCTTCAGAGCAGCAGACGACACTAATGATGGACAGGGAAAATAATTATTTAGACCTGGGGAAATATTCAGTCAATATCAGCTGTTATCAAATTATTGGCTACCAGGAAAATGATTTACCCAGAGCCCTTTACTGTGAGCACATCATTTGTCTTTAAGAATCACTTTCAAAGACATAATCTTGGAAAAATATTGTTGGTATTAATGCAGTTTATTAATCTTATGAACTGCAGCCCCGTGCTTGGACGAGAGGTTATCATATCTGGTGACATAATAGGATGGTCAGACTGGGATATTTGAAACTTTGTATGCTTATTATGTGAAATGTGCAATGTGACAAATGTCTGTTTGTCGAAACATTTTGAAGAGCAAGTTTCTCAGAGCTGTGGAAATAGCTTCATCAATAGTTCCTCTTTGATTGAATTCCAGCCTCAACAACCTGCAACAAATCAGCATTTGCAGACACCCAGCAACAACATAATCATGTTTGGCCTGAGAAAATCTAATTCTCAGTCAATTATCTTGGCCTCAATGGAACTGATAATGGTTGCTCTTAAGCAGTAAATTGGCACCGTTTAAATGTAAACACAATGTTTCACACTAAATGTGTTGGCTCGATGTGTCAGGTTTCCATTTTCTGGTCCAGGGCCACTTTTACATTGGTGGGCACCGGTGGGAGACGGGCCGCTGGTGTACAGGGGGGCTCTTGGACTACATTAACATTATCAGTAAATCCCATCATAGCCACAGAGCAGTAAGCCGGATGCTGTGGCAAGAACCCAGCTAGGCTCTCTCTGCTGGCATCTTCCGGAGCCAAAAATGATGTGATGAAATCACAAAGGCTGTGTCACAGCACAACTGAAGATATGTTGTCTTCCAGTCAGTCAGGATGACAATGGGATATAGTGTGACACCTACACAGTCTTAAAATACAGTGCCTCGCTGTGAAACGTGGCAACAGAAATCATTCCATGTCAGAGTTTCTGAATGTGAAATATGTGTGGCATTGCTACACTTGAAATAAATGCTAAATTCCAAACTGGTAAGTCGTTCATACTGACAGAATAGTTAAATCTGGAGGCTGAGGGTCGGATTTTTCCAATACAGCTCCTTATTTTAAAAAAAAATGCTATTTCTCCTTGAACATAAACCTTGATAAAATGTTCAACAACTTTTTATTTACTGTATAATGTACGCTGTTGAAATGCATAAGAATCAGGTTCCATATGTTTTCAATTGTATGATAAAGCTTTCAAAAATACTATAGTTAAATGTTTGTTTTTTTTAAACTGCATAACCAAATGTAAATGGATTATATATTAATAACAGCCCCACCGTAACATTTCTACAGTCAAGATGGGCTTAACTAATGCGGCACATTACTATAACACATTACTATTATAACTGAGCAGCAAAGCCATCACATGCAGTTATATGTTAGACGATTAAAATAAATATGTCATGCCATAAGCCAACAATGAGCAGAACATATTTAAAACGTTTATTTTAAACATGTTAAATTAAAAAAAGTAATAACACTTTAAGTTTATAATCGGTTGAAGCAATTACTGGTTTCTAAAAATTAAAGTTCACCTGACGATTTAAATAAGCTGTGTCAAAACGTTAACTTCATCTTAGACCACTTGACTGAAGCCTTGCGCCTGTTGTTGCAGTATTCTCTAGAACAATGTTTCTCAACCTTTTTTCAGTGACGTACCCCCCTGTGAAATATTTTACCCCCAGACTAGTGCAAAGCATTGTTGGTTGAAAAGAAATGATTTAATATGCAGCGCTTGAATGTCTTAAAAAAATATTTTTAAAGGATTTTTAAAAGTCACGTACCCCTGGAGTGCCTTCACGTACCCCGAAGGGTACACATACACCCATTTAAGAATCACTGCTCGAGAACTCTCAAACACCGTTCTGATTTCCCTTATATAACCCAAATAGCCCAAAGCTATAAACTACCATCTTTGACCTTCTTACTGTCAATTTTCACTAGAAATAATGAGGACTGTATCAGCCAAAAAGATAGCCATTTGACTCATATGTCAATGGTAGAGCCTGAGGATCAAGATGTTTATTTATTGCCATGCTACTCTGTGTATATTTTTCTCAAATTACCTACATTTCAATATATGACCTGACCGAGTACATTGTTGAAATGCCCTTAACATGAAGGCAATATTCGACATTGCACACATACACAAGAGCTGTTTGGTATTTCAGTCAGTGGGTTGTTGATCCTTTTCTCAGCATGAGCTTGTGTGTTGTGCTTTTCATAGAAATGTAGATGTGTATTGCTCATGTTGACAGCACCGTATTCAAAGAAATGTGAAAAGTTCATACTTTTTATGCCAGCAGCAGGTTTTTTTGCATGATGTTGTTTGTTCTTATCACTGCTGCACATATTGCACCGATCTATAACCATGTTGAATATGGAAGTTGCCGTCTTCTGGTGCTCTGGGCTGATTGAAATGGTTCAAAATGTCTCAGTGCTCTCTCTTAGGAGAGATTTTTCACCCTGTACTTTTCCATTTTACGGCTTGATTCCAGCTGTTGTAATGCCTCTTGCCTGTAGAGATTAACAGGTGACTGCAGATCCTCTGGAAATTATAATATCGTACAGAGAGGGGAGGGCTCTCCTGTTTATTATATCATGCAATCCTTTTTGCAATCAACACAAGCTTTAACGTGCATGCAAACATGACGAAACATCCCTCTTAGTTGTAGTGGAATCCTTCAAGTGAAAGTTTAATATACTCTAACAATGAAATGCACCAAGAGCATGCCTTCAGATCACGGCGTACCAGACATTGTGACATGCAAAGTAAAAATTCAATTTTCTCCTCAAATGACTGCTGTCTATGATCAGTAACGTTACCAGTCAGAGGTGCCAGGTGAAGGTCCTTTGCAAAATACAACCGGCTATTAAAATGAAATATGAAATGGTGTATCTCCCCACAGGGCAAGGTGCCTCATAACGTTACACTCTCTCGCGTTCTCCTTTAGCATTAATTAAAAATGCAGAGGGACGAAGACTGCAGCTGAGCTTTCTTTCTCCAGGTAAGAACGGCTTACATATTTTCATGAACAATAGCAGTAAAATGTACCGTTTTCAGGCCTGCCTCGGGCCTATTGTTGACCTCAAATAGAATTTGATTTGAACTTCCTTACTTATCTCTCTCTCTCTTCTCTCTCACACACACACACACACACACACACACACACACACACACACACACACACACGTACACACACTAATTCAACTCAGTTTCTTTCTGGGTTGTTTTTAAGTCTTCAAAGTAATCTAATTTAGCTAGCTATCTCAATCTGGACGATGAGCAACATTTCCTGTCATACACTGTTAGCTAGATAGCTTAATGCAGTAAGTAGCTAGCGTTAAGTGCTAATTGTTCACTAACACATTGGCCAAAAACATCTCAAGTTATAACAAGAAGCACTTATTAATGGAGGCAAAGATTCCAGGAATAAAACTCCAGGGTTAGCACTCTGTATACCCACACTATGCTAACATTATTTTCCTGGCACCAAGCGGTTAACAGAGTAAACAATTAACTTTGTTAAACATCTATCGCAGCTAAGGTTAAAGACCCAGATATCTTTGGCAGGAGACCAAAACTAAATCTTAAAAAAAAAAGTGAAAAGTGACTTACATTTGCCAGCTGGTCAGAAACATGATGTTGCTGCTGAATGTGCAACACGTTAGCCACGAGTCCTACTACTAACTTAACTGATATAATTAAATATACAATTGCGAGCAGTTAAGCTAGCTACATCGAGTGTCATAGCTTCGTTATCTTAGTTTGCTTCAGAAGCGAACACCCACACAGGTGTTCTCACTTAGCCTACAGTACTCTGGTTGATTGGACCTCTACTTTCATTAACGAGGTCCATAAAGTAATGCACCAATAAGAATGACAAAGATACATGTTGTCCCACCCCAACAGGTGCAACGGTGGAATGACCGAAATGTTAATCAAACACATACATCCACACAGGTTTAATTCGTAAAATAATTACAAACACATATAATACCTTTGTCTGGTTTATTGTTTAGCCCTATAGATGCATGTTTTCTAGTGGAGTTCTATTAGCAGAAGACATCTTATGTTGATTGGTTTAGTCAGCAACTAAAATAATGACAGTGGTCTTAAGCGCTAACAAAACACCAGCAAACGGTAGAAGCAGTGTCACATTTTACTAATATTTTGATGATAACTTTGTCATACACTCTTGGGCACAGAAAAGGGTAGGATGTCATTTTCCAGACTGTAAAACAGGGCAAGTATACTGCAGACATAAAATAAATGTACATGGCCTAAGGCACTCTCCGAGGACATGGTGGCAGATTAATATTTAAACTAAAAGCTTTAATATTGACTTATTCACTCTTGATTTCATACAGTCAATGTGATGTATGCAAACAAAACAGTGTACCATATGCACTCGCAGCCTGTGGTATTATTTGAAGAATTCTACCAATGTACTGTTTGTATAAAGCAAGCAAATAATAATCATAAGTTACTATATTATGAGTGAATAGCTATTCACATACAAGCACAATCTACAATATTTAAGCATGCCATGCAAATTTGTGCAATGCTCTGCATGTGCATGAGTGAGCTTTAAACCTTTTGTTTTTCTGCTGTTTCATAATTCACTCATTTATAACAATTGAATGTATTGTGCAAATAATAGGTGCTAGGATATTAAGATATGATTCACAGAGAGAAGTTGGTGCAAAATAGAAAAAGCTCAAGATACTAAAATAATATTTACAAAGCAATAAGACAAAACTTTATTTTATTGCCTTGTATGGTTTGTTTGTGCCATTTCATTTTGGGCAGTGCATACAAATGCACCATACGTACTTTTGAATAAACTTTGGCGGCCTCTGACATGTCACTCCTCTCAATAATACCATTCTCAGCGACAGTCAGACCATAATAATAAACTATATTTGAAAAAGGCAGTACAACTTTAGTTATTTTTTAAGTTGACTTCTTTCTTTTCAAACCAGTTACCAACTGATGCATAGTGTAAAAAAAAATTTTTTTATTATATTGATTATTTGCTCTGAAATTTTTATCAAATGAAATACACAGAATGCGCATTATATAGTGGATGACGAACCTCTTTTTTGTGCAGCTTATTTCCTCTGTCGACCATCTGCAATTGCCAGTCTGCGTACCTTATGATGTAAATTAGTGCAGAATTACAAGCAAAAATGTAATGCAGACATGCCTCATTAAACAGTGAGAGTCATTATGAGGAAAATGATATGCATTGCTTTCGAGATTGATTATTGGGGAGTACATGCATCCAGACGAGCAACAGCGAACTATCTTTAGTGTGCAAAGCAACTAAGATGGTCTTCATGATATGAAAGGGGATGGATATGTAAAAAATTGTAAAGCTGCTAATGAACAATACAAACACACCACAAAAACAGACCTTTTTTTTTATCAATCTTATCAATAAGGTACTTGAAAATGTAATAATAACGTGTTTTGTATAAATATCTTAAAGTGTGCAAACAAACTAGAAGAAAATAATAGATTCTAAACTATTGACATTTCTTCAAATTAGACTTTGGTTTCATTTGGAAGTAGCAAAACAATGCCGCCGCAGAAAGTGCATGTATTCAAAGGAGGCACTTGGGTTGAATACTTTTACAAGAATAAGCTTGATGTTCTAAAAAAAACGTGTAAAACAATACTCTATGGGGAACCTTCTGTCAGCTTTCACTTAAAATAAGACTTCTATTCAACAATTAAACACGGTAAAAGTCACGAAAAACACACTCGGCGGCTTTCTTTTGTCTCGTTCAAATTAGTTCTCGACTGCGTTCTGTGAATGCACATTCATTTTTAATGCCACAAAAGGGCAAGAGCATTTTCGTATCTTTCCATTTTGGCATAAAAATAAGGATGCCGTGCTCTGGCTGGCGTTTCAGAAGACAGAGAAAGAACGAAACGGGGATGAGCTTTAAACTGTGGCTCCGCTCTCCAGAAAGTCATTAGGTCAGAGAAGTGTGGAGGATGGTCGGCGAGGGGCCTTTAATAATGAAGAGCGCATGTTCCACAGGGAAACACCGCCTGAAGCAGACATTTGTACCGAGGCTGCTCTGGAAATGGAAGATTTTGAAGGCTAGATAGGTCCCACCATACCTGTGAAAGAAACTGGCAAGCTAACACCCCTAAAGTGATAGTTGTTTAGTTTGGTTGACAGCATTTTGATATCCGACAGGATCACAGCCTGAATTCTAGTTCTCATTACGCACAAAAATCACAGATAAGGGCCTTATGTCCAACTTAAACTTAGCACAAAAAAAACAATTCATTATTCACAAAGATTAAAAAACATGTGTTCCGAAAGAAGCCACATAACAGAAGTTCAACTTGCAGTATAAGAGACGTTCTGCAAAGGCAGGATATACAACAGTGAGGAATTGGACTCCCCTCGTTCTCGTAGACTCACAGGCTTTGAATGAACATCCAAATTTTAATTTGAATGAAAACTAGAAACTCTGGTTGTTGTTGCACACATGGCACATTGGACATCCTCAAACCGCTCTAACACAGGACTTAATTCATGTCACAATGTGAGCGACGGAGCTTGACTATAAGATGACACATTTATAAGCTCCTGTCCTGCTCCAGCTGACCTGTGCAATATGCTTCTTTTCAGGAATGAGAAAGCACCATCATTCTTCTTGCTTTCAGTTCCATATCTTTAACAATAAAACCAGCAACTTAACTTAGCATTCAGACCAACAAAGGGTACTGTTACATTAAAATGCCAGTCTTTGTCAGCAGGGTTGCATCAATCTGTCCTCTTCTCTAACAACACTTACTATAAACCTACACTGAGCACCGACCAGAGACCGTCAATCTGTATATCTCAGCATATCAAATTACTATCAAAGATTTGTAAACCTTTAAAAAAAAAAGCGGATGAAAATCATTAAAATAAATATTTATTTTTAGAAATACACTTATTCCTGATGCTGAATATGAAGCTACAGCCATAAAAAAAGAGCAATGAAGGACAAGGTTTTCTTGTTGGAGACTAATACCTTGCTGGAGTGACATCTCACAGCTGTAGCTTTATATTTACCCGAGAGATATTGACCCTCTTATCGAACTCTTGACAAGAAAGCAAGGAAGCAAATTTCCCAAAATCTGTGTACCTCTAACATTGTTACTTCTGATTGATGCATGATCCATTTAACAGGGTTACTATTGCTGCCAATAATGAGTCACTATATTACATTTTTGACGCCCTAATTAACAATTTCAAATCTCTATTTAGCTGTTGTCAATTTTGGCAAAAACATCCTCCTGAGACCTCCTTTGGGATACTCTCGCCACGGGGATAAGCAACATGTCCTGTGTGAGGAGTGTCTTCTGCAGACAGATGCTGGAGCCTGACCTCTGATAACTTTGTCAGGGAGCTAGGAGTGATGGCAGAAAAATCGAAAAAAATATATATAAATATATAACTTTCAAAAACGGATGCAAGCACAGGCTGCCTGGAAATATCTCCAGACTTCAGTTCTGCTACTACTACACCAAAGACTTCAGGGAGCTGCCTTGTCGTGACCGACCGTTATGAATGATGAATCAGAGCACTGAGGTAAATTTGAGTCAGACATGAAGATGTTGGTTAGATGAACAAGACTGAGGTCAAAAAGGAGAGTATCTAAAAATGAGAACTGTCATGTCATGCTTGCCACAACTGATGAAGACAACCCTTCAAGGCACTCTTCTTGCAAGTATGTTTATTTTTGGACTTTTTCTCTTTTTTTTAATGTACTGTATACACTTTGAAAGGAGCTTCACAGAAGAGACACTACTGACAGGACGACGTACTCGTCAACACAGTTTATAGGCCGCGTTGGTGAGACGCATCTGCGGAGAGGTTGCGCAGTCATAAGCCCCTTGTCAGGTAATTTCTACCTCTGCGTAAGAGATTAGGGGAAGAGTCACATAGCCAATTACTGTCACTACAATGTCTCAACACATTAATGCGCGTACGACAGATCCATCTTGATTGTTGTACGCTCTCAGAGGTTAATAACGGGGGGCAAAATGCAATTGCTCTACGTTTGATTGAGCCAAACTCATGAGCCACGAGATGAGGCCCTTTAAGAACAATCACCACTAAATCAACACCGTCACATTAGTCAACTTCATCATTAGGCCGGGCTTTTCGATTTATTGCTCTGAATTAAAGTCAAAATGTAAATGTGGACTGTTTGTGATTTATATGCTTCTAACCTGAGGTATTGATTAGAAGGATACACGTTGTTTTTTTTTGTTTTTTTAAAATACTTTTAGAAACAATTAGCCACCTAATAAATTCATCGTCAGGAAACTAATTGTGGTCAATTATTTTCCCAAGCAAAAATGCCAAATACTGAGTCCCAGCTTCTCAAACAAGAGAATCTGCTGCTTTTCTCTCTGTGATCAGAATCTGAAACATTGAGTTTTGGACTGGAAATTGTGACATAGGCCTTTTTCTCTATTTTCTGATATTTTATAGATATATCCATGTTTCAATTAAGAGTGAAAACAATCACTAGATTACACATCATTATTATCAACATGAGTCTGTGAATAATGTATCATGAATAAACAAAACCTATAGTCATTGAACATGTGCAAGTCTTTTGTAGAATAATTGAATAAACTGTCTGAGAGGCAATATGGTAAGCATAATACTATAAGCATGCATGATGCTTACTTTAGTTTTGCACAATTCTGTTTTAGTTGTGCATAATACATGTTGTGGAGGCTGCTCGGGGCATGAAAGCCGTGTTTGCAAACTCAGCTGTAGCCTTCATGTAACGTATGTTGAACATTATTCGTGTGTTTTAATGTTTTATTAATGTCTACACTTTGCTTCAAACTGGGTAAAAAGTGTGCCCTTCAACTTCGACATGAGCTGGCTCCGTGTGCTGCACTGTGTGGTCGTGCACTTCAGACGTCAAGGATCACACATCAAGTTTACACAAGGCCACGCGTGCCCGCCTGCCACCGCTCTGTGCAAACATCACAGATGTCAGTTTTCTGGGGCTCTGACTGCAGGTTTCTCATATGTCGATCCGTGTCCCAGTTTATGCAACGAAATCCCGGACTGAAACCTTCATCTGGTGAAATGCCAGGATATTTAACTTAGGTCTGAGATTGCTTTTTGATTAGTTAGATGATGATGATGTCTTTCTGACTCTGGAAAGCAATTTCCTTTAATCTGATAATAAACAAAAACCACAAATGCCACAAAAGGAAACTGAAACAATTTGATCAACCTTGGGTTGTCAAATTGTGACGCTTCTCACTTTTTTTTACGGTAAAGTACTGCCTATTTCCTCTGTTGGCATTTCCTGGTTAATGAGGATGAAGTGGTGCTCTAATGATCAGAACAGATGCGATGTCTCTTCTGGGACGTATATGACACAGTCTTTGGCTTCAAGGACTCGAGCACTCAGAACTGACAACGATTCATCAAACATCCAACTTTTTTTTTTTTTCAAACGGAAGAGCTGCACAGTAACTGCTGTTTGTACATGAATGTGGGGCATTTTCAAACTGTTGCCAGCAAACAAAACATGAATCAAGACACACACACACACACACACACACACACACACACACACACACACACACTGCAATAACACCCATGTCACCAAACAATCCTTGAGCAATCTGTTGCCTTGAACAAGTGCGAAAGCACAATGCACATCAATGTGAATGTCACCAGAGTGTGGAGAGAGATGTGTGGGCTTTCTTCACTTGACAGTGATTAAACATTTCCAAGCCACTTTTTCGCCACTTTTTCTTTCGACCCTAAAATACTGTTACTAGCGCAGTCTGTGCTGCCGTCTGTTCAGCTGGCTCCAGCAAAATGTAAAATGTAGCTTTTTCTAGAATTATGCCTTTGATTTGTATCCACTGAAGGCTATTAATTCCTTGAACAGGGAAGAAAAGAGGAGCAGAACATGAGAGAGGGAGAGGGAGAGAGAGAGGGAGAGAGAGGGGGAGAGAGAGAGAGAGAGAGAGAGGGAGAGAGAGAGAGAGAGAGAGAGAGAGACAGTCGGGAAGAGATAGCATATTAAAACAATAACAGAAGCCTGTGCTGTGTAAGTATGATGAGACAATAATGTCAGACAATCGGTCACACGGTATTAACCTCACAAGTGCACCCGGCTAAACACAAACCGGTTGGCACGCTACTTGACGACATCAAACATGTCAGAGTTTAAACTGTGTTTCCGTCGCTCTGTGCACGCGTCATTGCTGAAACAAAAGAAGTGTTTTTGCTTGAAAGGAGACACACTCGGCGTAATGGTTGCTGGGGGATTTTGTTTTCTTGCAGCAAAAGACCGTCACACATTGTGGTGATAATTGCATTGTGAATACCTATCACTTGCTTTGAAAATGCTCGCAGAAATATGCAAATATTGTTCGGTCAAGTTTGGTCTGCAGTTTAAAAAAAATTACAAATCGTTTCATTTACATTCATTTCTATGCCTAACTGTGACTGCATTTAACAAAACAACAGGGGTCATGTGTCCCCATTAAAATAAAATAAAAACTCCTTTCTCAAACAACAAGGACTTTATTTAATTTTGTCAACACCTCGGGTATTCAATCAACATTTTAAGCCGTTTCTCATGATGACTGTGAGCTAGAGTTTCCAAAAGTTGAACCCTATCGTGGATTGACCTTCACTTGATCATTGTCCACTGTTGGCCACCTCCTACTGCATGAAGTTTAATCCACACCTGAAACATACGGTCTCCACGCACATATTCGCCCACTTCATTACGCACGCAGATGGTTGCAGACGTTTGTACACAGTTACACTCATGTTGAATCTCTTGGATGAAGCTTTTCTTCTTTGAATTGAACTTCACTCAGGTCATCGCACTCAAAAAATGTCACACAGATTTCCTAATATGAACTTGGCTTTGCAGCTAAGAGGCTGGCACTGTCATCTCACAGGGAAAAAAAAGGCTCCGCTCGCTTTTGTGTGAGGTTTGAATGATTTTCATATTTTCAAGTGGTTCAGGTTTCCTGCCAAGACCCAATATATGCAAATCTGGTGAAGTGGAGACCCAGAATTGCCCCTAGGTGTGAATGAGAGTGTGAATGAGAGTGTGTGTTAGGCTGTGACAGACCGCGAGCATCTCCATATGTTTCCCTGCCTTTTGCTTCCTACGTGCTGGTGTAGTCTGTTGTACTTTAGACGTCACATTATGAGAAATCAAGTGGCAAACAATAATTGAGTAACTCAGGTATATTTTTAACTCATAAAACACATTTCTGAAATGGTAACTTAATTGATGCATTACTAGCTATATGCAGCTGCAATAAGCATTATATATATATAATAAATAATGCTTTAACTATCACAGAATTAATAAGAATTAGAAGTCCCGTAGAAAAGTGTTCAATTGGCATTAAATAGGAGTGAATGAGGTCTGGCATGATGTCGTCAAGGGGACACACCCTAAGGAAATCATTTTTTGTATTACAAGTTTTCTGAAATGTCATGTTTAAATATGCAAATGATGCATAATCATAATAAAAATGTGCTCATTTGCATTCATTTCCATAGCAGAATTGAACACACGCCGAGGTGCTTGCAATGGAACGTCAGCAGTGAGTACACTCGCAGCTAGCATATTTATTTCTTCATCACAGGCTGGCATTGTACGGACTTCATTGCCTGTAGTGGGCCTGCAGAGTTTGTGAGGTGGGGGGGTGTTGTTACGTGTGACCAGGGTGTTGCTCCTCTTCCTCCGGTTGCTGAGTTTTGGTTGCCGAATTGCTCTGGAGAGAGGTGGCCACTTACAGCCATGATCTGTCAGGACCAACATCAGAAAGTCCCTGAATCAAGCCACTGCAGGCTGTGTTGTTCTGCTCCGTTTCTGCTCGCAGATTTCTGGAGATGTTCATTGCTCAACTCAGTCACTCATATACGTTAACCTTAAATGTTTCCATTTCATAGCAGATTTTTGCAGCATACTTACTGTCTGTCTATAACTGGTTTCCGTGTTGGCATAAGTGATCCCCCTTGACCCTGAGGCAACCTTAAAAATAAATCAAGCTATGAATGATATATGAACAAAGCCCTCTGTAAAAAAAAAAACATAGATTGGATAGAACTGGAAAGTGCTACCATGTAACCACACCAGTTTATTACTGTTGTATTATTTAGGAGATTTTTGAAATGTGTATTATTATTATTATATGACAGAAGACATATTATAAAAGCAAAATAGCCCGACATCTTAAAGTGGGTGCAAGTGCATGGAACATGATATTTTGCCTGAGGTATCTTAGAAGCATGAGTAATCATGGTGTATGCATGAAAAAGTTGGCATAATCAGCATTTAATGGAAAAAAAGTAAGAAATGTTACAGTAAGAAAAATGAGCAAGAGCATCCAATCATTCTCCCCCCCAAAAAATTGGCCACTAATCTTCAATTGTTGACTTGTCCAAGACCACAAAAGCAATCATAGAAATGTAATCTCTAAGAGAAACATATGCAATCTCACTAAGTCCTGAGGATTTTTATATTTCTCTGATGTCTCCCTCTTGGAAAAGGGCTGTTTCAGGAACAAGTGGCCCTTATCGGGCACCGAGTAGTGAGAGATACCTGTGACAGCAGACATGTTTGAGGCCCAAGTGCTTAATCTGTGGTGTCTGCGACGGAGCAGTGAGGCAAATCACTGAAGCAAGAGGGGAGCAGCAACTGCACGCATTTCAAATCAGCCGTCACGAAAAAATGGAACAGGAGGAAACCACGTAGCATGAGTGCTGGAGCACTGCTCTAATCGTATCAAAGACTACAAACAAACATGGGTGAACTGTGATTGATGGGAACGCAGTTAATAGGACTCCCGATCCAACGCAGAGCGAAAGGGGGAGATCAATAGCAGCTCGGAAGCATGTTAGGGAACAATTCTGGATCAGATTGATGACAGCTGGTGATGATGTATTTGGCAATCTAATTTTAACACAAAGTAACTCGGTGATAGTGCTGCCTGCCACCAGACTGAACTCAATCCTCGCGGGCCAAAAGTATCACAGCTGTTGAGAGAGGATCGTGTGCCTGCTGCATGCAGGTGTAAGTAGGGGCAGCAGTGCAGTTTCATCTTTGATTTCCAATTCATGCACTATGCCATGAAAGTGCATTAAATTATTCATCCTCAGTGGCAATCTCACAAATATTTTAAGGCCCAAAAAACACTTTTAGTGCACCGTCAGGCTTGGACATAGACTTTAGTTGGCTCTCCCGACTTGAAAATTGAAAGAATCCGACGAGTAGATATTCTTAGAGCAGCCCAGAGCAGCTGACAACAAACTGGCTGCACATTTGATGTAGCCACTCGTTGCTTTGCACACAGGCGTGAAAACGATGCCAATGATTTCACTTTCTATTCTCCATCTAGCTGGACCGGGCTACAGTGAGCTCTGCCAGGGAAGCCAGGCATGACACACACAGGGCACACACACAGGCAATTTGAGAAAAGCGTTGTTTGTGGATGTGTTGTTGTGTGTGGTCACACGCTCTGTGTGTTCATAGTTTACTCTACAATATGTAATGCTTGTGTGAGAGAAGGTCTGCCTTTGGCAATACTACCCCCAAAAAATTTAATGATCTATATCTCTTGTAAATACTACACACCATCCACTGCCCTGCATCTTCATTGCATTCTCTGTATTAATCTCCTGGTTAATGGCGGGGATATTTTACAGGTCTTTAAAAGGCAATGGCTTGTGAGACTAAAAAACAAATCAGGCAAAAGAGAAAATATCTTCCATCCTGTAGTTTAATGGGTACCGGGTGACTATTTTATTTTTTTTGTATGTTTGAATCCATGCAGGAAAATGATGGAGTAGTACAGAGGTGGACATGAAAATGAAACACCTCGATGTCTCAATATTTCCTAATTGCTCAGTGTGCCATTTTTTCTTTTAAGAAGGACACAGCGTAGCATCACCAACTGGCCTTAGGTTTGTCTGCGGAACGAGGCGTGTTGGGGGATGGATGAATCCCTCCCCTGTTCTGCTTTTCTGGGCCAAGTCTGCATGATGGAGCTCTGAGCCTTCGGTCTGTGCCAGGTGGCAGCTGGGAGAGCGAGTCCCCAGCCAGGCTTCGGCAGCCCTCACTCTGGTCCTCTGGCCACCACCGTTGCCACTCGGGGCTCGACACCAGCACTTCTGACCTGCAGATTGGTCGTGGTCGCCAGTTTGTCCGAGCATCTGTCTTGTCGTGGATCTGGTCAGCCGACAATGTCAGGTGTGTCCCAGCATGGACCGTTATAAAAAACGGTACGCTGAATACCGGGGTTTTTTTTTTCTGCTGCAGAAACTTTAATCACAAAGTAGGCCTGCAACACAGCAGAGCATCCATCTCCAGACTATTCACCTAAATTAAATTCTGCTGTGTCTTGCATGGACACTCGAAGGAAATGTTCTCCCAGCACAAAGTGATGAATCAAATCTTAAAGTATTAATCAGCAAGATGCTTGTTGTTGGGGCTGGGCCATAGGCTCAGTGCATACAACCTCATACATTAACCAGGGGATCTCCATATTGCCAATTTAATATTTGGATGTGCCAAGAAGTATAACAGCTTCTTTAAACAACAGCGAGCAAACTCTGCATGTAGGGTGAGTTGCTCCGGCGAGAGATGGCTACTCTTGGAAAAGGAGAGCCCCTAAACTCTTTTTTAATCAACAGTATGTTCCATCTTGTTAAACTTGGACAGCCCTTAACACTAATATAACACGTTCTGTGTCATGGTTTTCTGTCCAGAGACTTTAATAAAGCACAGAACAATGGAAAAGCACCTCCAACAAAATGACTTAGGTCAGCCAAATGCATGCCAACCAGTCTGCTTATCAATCAAAGGAGCTCTGTTCTTTTTGCAAGGGTAGACGGCAGCCATCAGAGATAAAGAATAGCCGGTTAAATGTGAGGTTGAACAAAAAAAAAAAAGAAAAAAAGTGAGGTTAACGCTCCTGCTCCCTCTCTTCCTATATATATTTGAACAGTGCTTTAAACAACTTCTTCTAATGGCAACACAACCTGTGGGAAAAATCACCAGTTACCAAAGTATTTAGGTGAACTTTTGATGCATATGTTAGCCAACCGGTCAAAAGCTAAATAAACAAATCAAAGGCTACGGTTGCAGTTCCTCAAGGCCAGTCGAGACAGAATGGAGGAACAAAGTGGAAGCCAAAGTGCAACCTACAAGGATCCACTGGTGCCGCTTTGGACGCTGATGCATGCACAGCACACAACATTATGCACGGGGCATCTCTTCGGGGTCCTGCCTCCATCCACAGAGCAGTTCACCCTTTCACCCCACTCCTGAGAATATGCTCATTTCAGGTCTTACTTTTCACACCTAGTTGCATACTAACTTCAACCTTTACTTTCCAGGCAGTCCACGGTGGTGCTCACCTCTACGCCATAGAAATTATGCAGTGAAAGACTGTTTCATAGTTTGAATTTGTGTTTCAGCAGATGGTCTTGCTTGTGCATAGGTTGTTTCTTTTTCTTTCTCCCATTCACGAGGCACATTGCATCACCTTTACATTTCATTTTATGATGCATTATATTTTATCCATCACCCACTAATAACCTCATACTCATCTCGACTTGTGAAGGGAGCGGTTTATCCCGCCACCGTCCTTATGAGCCCCATTCACATTAGCATATTTAGTAATAAAAGAGTTATGCTTTCCTCTATTAATAATGTATCTACATTTTTTTTTTTTTATCAAGCAACCATTTCAGTACACATCTGAGCCTGGCTCTTGGAATCGACTCCTAAAAGATGTGACTGCTTTAAAGAAAAGACTTATTGATTCATTATTTTAACATTTTAAATGATGTAACTTTTCGGAAAAATCTAACACGAAGCCCCCATGCCACCCACATAATTAAGTCTGCCCGGAACATCCACACAAATCAATCATGTGGGTCAAAAATGTAACTCCTCCCGCTATTGGTAATCAATGCCACAAGTCAATTTACAGCCAATGGCTTTCACAACCTGAGCCAATCCATTACAGATTCAATTGGAACCCATTAGAACTGTGAGAGATAATATTAAAAAGGTGACACTATCAAAATAAAATGACTTCGTTCAATAACTTTGTTCTCCAAGAGTCAGCCCGGCTCCACCAGCACGCAGCACAGCATAATGAAATGAGTGGGGGCCGGTCACCGCTGCCTCCTGGAGCTTGAGACCATACTCCACCTCTGCCCTGAGATAGATGTAAGCGCTCAATGACAGCGACACTTAGCTGACATCACCACATAGATGTGTCGGCCGTTTTAATGTCTTAAAGACTGAATGTGTTCTTGCAGAAATGCTGTCTCAGCACTTGGCTCACGGAAACCTCAGGTCACCGGGGATGACTAGCATGATGTTTGAAGTGCTTCTTTGTGAAAGAAAACTAAACATTGAGGTTTGATGAAAGTGCTTAGTCGGCTCGTGTACAAACTGCAGCTGACCTTCTCAACATGCTACTGGCTGACAGGCTGCTGCGACGCCTCGTCTGGTTTTTCAGACGAGACGAACTCGGAGAGCAATAGTCAACAAAAAGCACCCGGAGTGTAGAAAGCGGGGCGTGAATGCCAACAACAACACCAGTCAGGGCTCGCTCCACAAGTGCTGACATCATCTCCCTCTCAGACCAAACCCACCCGCCACTTAAGCCCGTCCTCAGAGTTCACTTTGTTTACTTTTTCCAAACCAGCCTTGACTGGAATCTACATGTGGTTTTTCTCCAATCACCGGGTGAAGACAGCGTAGCCGGGTGAGATCGAGCCACCTTCGGTCCGGAGGATCGCCTATTGCTGAGGTGTACACTTTTTCAGAACAAGATGCGGACAGAAAATCGAGCCGCAAAGGAAGCCTCGCAGCTGGTGGGCTCATTTTTGTGTTAATGCCTTCCAGAAGAAGACGCGAAACAGCTATGAAAACAGAAATCAGTCCAACCTTTGAAGGTTAAACGTTAGTCACTGCCCGACCGTTCTCTTATGAAGACGATATCCTGAGCCTCATATAACACCAACTCAGTGCAGGCTGAATGTCACAGAAAGGCCTTGGGATCATCAAGAACACTATGCATTTCTGGTTTTGTGTTGCCAAAGAGAAGTGATTTACATAATCTCCATTTGGTTGCAATTTATCATGTCCAACTGCAATTTAGTGACCAATTTCCTGCTTCCAAGCCATCTATTAAATGCGTAAGGATACAATGGTGACATTAAGTAGAGTGAACATTTATTTAACTCAGCGGCACTAAGGAAGCAGAGTTATAGATAGTCATTGTGCAGATGTCAGAGATTATTAATGCCCAAATCCCTGGATCGTGGCATGGTGCCCCTTGCTGTAACACCAACACTCTGGCTTTGATTACACAGTGATTCAGTGGAATAAGAAAAGTGTTTAACTCTTAAACAGTAGAGACTGAATAGAGCTCTCACGGTTTGATTCTAAAATCAAAAATCGATAGAAATGTGCCCTCGATTTTTGAGTCAAAAGCAGACTGTGATTCTCGCAGTATTTCTCTCTCTCCAATCTACTGAGGGGGGATAGAAAATAAACACTTCCTTTAAAGACAACAGCTTACCGGTGGCCTGCAGCTGCACAGTTTGAGACACAATGGTTGCCGCTGGACTCGGAGATGATGGAGAAACAATCCTCCCGTCAGTCATAGGTGAGGCAACATTCGCCTTCTCCCTAAGGGATATGTAAAAAATAAAATAAAAACGCTCACGCTCCGTTGACAGAGAACTACACTTTGTGGGCTGCAGAAGATTTAGAGACTGCAGCAACCAATGGAGCCCCCAGCAAAGGAAACAGCACTGCCCACTGTTTTGAGATTTCAGTTGCGGTTGTGTATCTCCACTTCAAATTGATTGTGTGTGTCTACACAGCTTTACGAAGGGCAATGCAGCTTCCTGGTGTAAAGAATTAAAAGACATAAATGGTAGTTGTTAGAGCATGAAACCAATGATCTGTTGATCTTATTGAATCAAGACTACTTCTTCTAACTTCGACAGAGTTGAATTTTGACCCCCACTCTGAATATGTGACACGATTACGATGACAATAATAAGGGACATTTGTCAATATCCTTTTTGTGCTTGAGAAATATCTGTCAATACTATAACATCAGCTGTGTAACAGGAGGTAGTGGTATTTGCAGTTTTAGTTGTAGTGAGTTTTTAAGCCCATTTTACATTGGAAAAAAAGACACTGCTGTATAAACATTATTTACAAGTAATCTTGAAAAAAAAGTATGTAGAAAACCATCAGTTATGGCATTGCGCGTACTTCTATTTACTTCCAATTTATCTGCGGAATTTTTAAAACATTGTACACACCACATAGAAGAAAGAAATCAAAGTTACAGCCCGAGGCTTTTTTTTCTCAACTCTCTGGCTTTTTTCCAAGTAACTGGCTGACTTTAAGCGGTACAGTGATGCACTTCCATAAGGTTAGAGGACTCACAGGAGACAGATTTAAAAAAGAATGGTCAAAATCGAAGCAGCATACTCTGAAGTATCCTCTTCTACAAAGAGTGTGAATTATACATTGACAATATGGGGATCAACTTTTTCTTTTCTGTAAAAGAAATCCAGTACAGCACAGACACTTGCTTTGGTGAGCTGAAGTCTTACAAGCCTCACGGCATCTTGCTTGTTAACGTAATGTCTGCAATCTGCGGATGATAATGATGATGATGATTCAAATGTATTCCCCCAGCTCATGGTGTAATGTACCGTACACCTTTTGTAGTAAGGGGTCAACAACAAAATATTTAAGAGGAAAATTGCCAGCGAGTCAGACAAGTCGGACCCACGAACACACAACAACATCCTTTCTGGTCCAACGCAGACCCACACGATGCTGTACCAGAACCAAAGACATGATCAACAAGGCAGGTGTGTTACTTGCACACCGCATATAAGCCTGTGCCGGACTATTTAAAAAGGCAGAGACAACCCAACAATCTAACACATTTTCAGCTGTTTCTTACTTTGAAAATAGTCTAATATTTTTGTACATTAATTCAGAAGTGGAAAGACATATGGCTCCTTGGAGGAAGCACCTGTAGAATATTGATTTCCCCACTTTTCAATTAGGTCTGTTTCAAATAAACAGTTTGATTTTCCCATTGCCTTCAAGGACTAACTGGGCGAATGTTTCAGTTTTTAAAGCAGCTTAATGCGAAAGATTCCATCATATTGGTCCAACCTTATTAAAGAAGTTACGACACTGATTTGGGTTCACGCTCCTGGGTTTTCCTCCCCGTCACCCGGACCCTCGACATAATTTCCTTCAGAAAATGCTGGAGGTAAGAAAGTAAAGCGCATTGAACTAGCCAGGTAGCGAGCTAGCTGCTACAGTCACCTACAGCGTCTCGTGTAGGTGGACTTTCACAAGGAAGCGAGCCGCTGCAATGACCACGACAAACCACGGGATCTCTACTTGGCAGACTAACGTGAAGGTTAAGAAATGGTATGCTCCACTGTGGGGGTGTTTGAAATCATATTACAAAGGTACTGATAATTATAGATAAGGATGTATAAATGTTTGGACCTCTGCTGCGTGCCCATCCTCCCTGACCTGTTTTTGCCTCTTATTTATTTATTTAGTTTTTGGGGGTGTTCTATGTCCTAATTAGGGAAAGTCAGACTAACTAAGTATTATGTGGTTCCCGGCAAAATAACAGGACAATACTACATAAAATAAAAAGAATTTTCAGGATCATTAACCCTCGTTTCTCTGAGGTTCATTTTTCAATTTTACATCATTTCCTAAATTCACCTTTTAAGGTAACACAATGAACAAATCAGCGTTTTTTTTGTGCCAGATCTCAACAGAGCACGTTAAGATGTTCACTTCTTGAATAGATGAAATACCCTCAAAATTAATTAAAAATGCATATGCTATAATCCTAAAATGCCGCTTTGATCAAGTCCATATCTCATGTGTTGCCTAAATGTGAATTTGCAAACACTATCCGAAACAAGTGGTGACTATTTATCTAGATTTTTTGCTGGCCTTTGCACACATACAGGTACACGTACACCTCTGTGATACCATCTCACTATCTCACTTAATTAGCTTCCAGAGGTGGCCTCCCCTGCATAAGTGAATGGACCAATCTGTGTCTTCCACTACACTATCATCTTTTAAATGGGGTATACATTTCAAACAACCTTGAGCTGTTTGTGCTAGGTGATGCTTATCTGCTGCTGAGGTCACTTACTAAAATCAAGGGTATACTGTATAATAAGCAGGAAGCAGCCTGTTGTATCTAAACTTCTCAAGTCTTTGTATCATATCAGCAGTGTGCCGTAATGCCGGCCTGGCCAGGTCAGCCTGCTCAATGTTAGATGGACAGTGGTGATTAGGAGTGGGACACAGTGGGGGAATTTATCGAAGAGACATTGCCATTCTGGGAACGAGCTGGAAAAGCTTCAAATTCACACCGAGAAAACCACGGGACCACTACTTGGCATTCAATGTAACAACTCTGTTACCACAAAGCAAATTAATTTTGGACTAATTAGGCTAACAACCAGCTTTGGTGTTGGAAGAAATAAGAAATACTATTATCATTAGTGTCCATTTAGACACAGCTACGAGAGCTTTCATTTATTCTGGATGCAAATGCGGAGGAGCAGGACGGCATCGGCTTCCAGACGAAAGAAAGATGCAGGTCCCGACCGTTCTCTCAGATCTGTGTCTGTGTCTGAATATATCTCAGCTTAACTGTTCTCAGTCAAAATATCCTCACACCAGCCCGGAGAAGACAATCCAATTGCCACGTAAATCTTTACTTTGATTCAAGCAACACTCATAAAGCTCAGTGCTGCAGTGCTGACAAACACAAACTCCAACAATCTTATACACATTCAGGTGGGTGTTTTCTCCCTGCCCACCCACCCCCAGAGCACAGGCATCGTCAGGGACTTCAGGAGACGAATTCAGCTTTTCATTTCATGCACAGAGAGAGGTAAACAGTGTTTTTCTTGCCTACGGTGATTGCCGGGCAGACTCCAAGTCCCTGTTTTCCACGCTGTGTAGGGGAGACATTTGGTGACATTTGGGACGGTCTGACAAACAGCCAAGCAGGTCATTGCCATGCTGGAGAATGAAGAAGTGAGGCAACTGTGGCCTCAAGGCCAGTGGTTCAACTAAAATGTTTCACTAAAACGTAAAATTGCTTCATGGGACTGCTGTTGTTCCGACACTGTACATACAGTATGACCAGTGCGACCAGTGTCCATAAGTCAGCATGTCTAACCTCAAAAAAAGAAAAAAGCCAGTGTAAAATATGTGAAGGTATACACATAATGATAACTATTTCAGCAAGAAATCCCATTTCCATCAGAATTAAGTGTGTGATTTTTTTTTTCTTTTGTGGATCCACATGGTTATAAAACTTCCTGGCACTTTCGAGCCGCAGCCCTCTGTGAATGTGGAGGATGTAGACTACATAAACCGATGATGTGCTTGAACTCTGTTCTGCAAATAAAACAGCTTAATAGGTGAAGTGAGTCGGTCCTTTCCCCCTCACATGGCACCAGGAGGAAGACTGCTCATTGTGTTACTCGCTGTGAGACAGCACTCAGCATGTTTCTGTCATTTTGACTGACAGCAATGAGATTGTGACAGAATTCCGATTCAAGCCAGCCAGTATGTTGAGCTTCCCACATCACTGCCGGCACGCATACGGCTCTGCACATGCAGAGTTGTGCGTGCAGAACTATTCCCATCAACTGCGTCCCCATCCGATGTCGTGATGATCAGCAGAGACACACGCTACACGGCTCGGGGGGGGGGAGGAAGGAGAGGGGGACGAAACACACTTTGGCACAGGGATGATTTTCACCTGCTGCACCGGAGGATGTGCCGCTGCTACGCGCCCGCAGCCCGAATCTAGTCAACCTCAAGAAGGTTCCTGTGACATGCAGAAATGCCAAAGCTCCGGGCAAGTTCAATATGTTACACAAAAAAAAAAAACAGGTGACGCCGTGATTTGCGGTCCATCTGCTGACACGCATTGTAGCTGGTTTGAACATCCTGGATGACAATAGGCAATGCAGACTTCCAGTGCATCAGCCAACACGAGACAAAAAAGAACAACTGGCAATATTAGATGATCAACTCTTTGTCATTCATGAATTATGGCTGTGAAACACATGTGGACACCCAGCAGCCGCACCACATTTGGCGCCCCGGAACAAACCCAGACCCGCTCTACAGACGGCCCGCGGTGCCAAGTTTCACCGGACTGCGCATCCCCGACGGCCCGGTTCCTCCTTACCTCTCTCCTCGCCCGACACCGCCGAGGGCTCGGCGCACGGAAATAATCCCGAGAATAGGGCTAGAAAAGCGAGTAGAAAAAACTCGGACATGTTTTCGGAGAGCGGGCTATAAAGAGCCACGGCGATGCTCCCGGTCCTGCTCCTGCTCCCGGTCCGGGTCCAGTCGCCCCCTCCACCACCACCCGGGTTGTCGAGCGCCGTTTCTTCGCTGATGTCCAGCGGAACCAGTGCGCAGAACAGTGCAGCGCTGCCTCCGCTCCGCGACGCATGCACACTGCCGCTCCACACAGCGAACAGACGCACCGGGGACGGCAGGGAGATTAGAGTCAGAGGCTCAGGGACAGAGGGAAGGCGGGGTGGCAGTGTAGGAGGGTAAAGGAGGACTACGTTTCCTGTCTTCTTTTCTCAATGATTCAACGCCGTCAAGGTGGCGCAGCTCGTCTGATATTCATCATAGCCCATTGGTTAGCCGCGCAGTCAGTGCAGTGGGTGTCAGTCTGAGGTCCAGGTGGAGGAGGTGGGGAGAGGGGACGGGGGAGGGGGGGTCTTCATAAAAGAAGAAAAAGTCAGAGAATGTAGGATGAGTGCATGAGTAGCCTCGGGCTCTCACCCATGAGTTCAATAGTCTGTATGCTCTTGACTAAACCCTATTCAATGGAATTAGCTTGCATCCCATAAGCCTATGTTTTATGAAATAGCAAAATGGGGACTGGTTAACACCCTAAACTGTCACCCACAGGATCACACAGAGAAGACACTGGTATATTTGACATTTCCAGGAAAAATAAAAAGCAGGATCACCTGACGACATGACAATAGAGCATGTGAGATGCTGTGGTCAACGGCGCTTTGGCCTGCAGGTCATGGAGTGACAAATGCTGCTTGATAGTCCTGTGGCCCTGCATTGCCGTGAAAACTCAGGAAAAGCAGGTGTTTGTGTGGCTGCTGCTTCTGTAAGGGGTGGTTCTTTGAAAAACAGAAGCTCAACAAGAAAAAATAGGTCGTGGTTGTGGACTCCTGAGAGATAAACATCTCTTTGGTCAACTGTCGCAGTCAAATTCAGCAAAAGAGTCACGTTGAGCTAGCTGACAGGTTAATGATGAAAATATTGCAAGAAGTATGCATTAAATGTATAAGCACAGAGGCAAAAAAAAATGTGTTTGATGATGCATTGCTCTTGCAGGTTGAGAAATCTCAAAGAGAACATTTTTTTATTCAAATGTCCAAAGTCTTCCAAATTATGACAAGGACCAGTCGAGGTTCACTACTGAACGCTGAAAGATGCTTGGCATTTTTCTCTCAAATACAGACTCTAAAAGGATTGCAGAGTTGAATTAAGAGTTTTTGACAGTGCAAAGTATTGAATAATTGAATCTCTTAAGAAGGTCATATCTATTTTGGAGCTGTTGGACAAGTTGGCATTTTACTGGGACTAAGGCTTGATGTTAAGGTTAGTTAGCTGTTCCATTGATAGAAATATCTGTCACGAGAAATTTGCTCAACTTGAAAGAAAGGAAAGGAACATACACTTTCATTAATCCCCTTGGGGAAATTCTTCTCTGCATTTGACCCATCCTTGATGAAGGAGCAGTGGGCTGCCCTGTGAGGCGCCCGGGGAGCAACGAGGGGTTAAGTGTCGTGCTCAGAGACACTTCGACGTGTGAACTGTGGGGGGGACTGGGGATCGAGCCGGCTGCCTTGTGGTGGCGGGACAGCCGCTCATCCCCCTGAGCTACAGCCGCCCCCCCATTTGCACAGCATTATTTGAATTTGCATCGTTTCATTTGAATAATTAAACTTTTCCGGCAGGAGAGTGGGCAGCAGCTCTGGAGACTTCAATTAGTGGTTAGCTGTTGCAACTCCAAACCCCAGCGCTGTTGTCTGATCCCAGACCTCCCTGACTCCCAGCTGGATCAGCAATCTACAAGCTACTTCATAAGAGATGTTGACCACTGGTGGTCACTGTAGTGTATATTATACCAGCTCAGGCATTCACGTTGACAAAACCGAAAGGTCCGTTGAGCTGTTCTGAAGGTCTTGCCAATCGTGAGGAGCCACGGTTACAGGCATGAGGAGACGTGGGTTGATTGTCAAAAAGAAGATTTTATTAACCCCAAAATAGAAGCAAAATATTTCCAAAATATGCAAAAGCGCCCTCTGGGCTTATAAAAGAGAACAACTAAAGAGAACTCACCCTAAGCCGACCCGACGAAGAAGAAAAAAACGCAACTAAGCCTAAAGGGCTCATAACAAATGGCTGACCAATCAGACCAGTCATGACTTTAAAAAGTCCAACTCTAACACATGAACTACAACTATCAGTATACATCGTATAACAAAAGCAGACGTGGTGGGCAATTGGTGTCATGTGATTGGCCTTTTCCCGTCGCAGCAGCGGTACCCTCAGCACTGAGTCAAAGAAATACAAATGAAAGCTAAAGTGTGACAAAACCGACACAAGTTAACTAAATGTCCGTGCTACAGATAGAAACCAATGAAACACAAGCTATGCCATCATCTATCTGTTTGCTGATATGTCAGCTCAATGAGTAATCAGCTGTGTGTCACAATCATATCACAGGATCTTCACCAGTACATGGACTTTGCTCAGTTTTTCGGCTCTGGAATAGCTGATGAAGAGACTTGAGAAGAGATGGTTTTATCGGCTAAAATTGTTTTAATATAACATAAACAGATGTTCGTATTCAGGAACATATATCCAATGTTAATATTCAATAAATTAAAAATTCATCTGCTTCTAAGGATCCTTTGACATGATAGAAAGCTCCAGAACAGCTACTAAATGGACATTGAGGTGATATTGGTTTGCCATCTGCTTTTCAAATGTTGTATTCATTACAAGAGCTTAAGAATATTTGCAGCGAGATTTGGTGAAAGAAATTAGGTCTGGTGTGTTTGCACCAATGAATTGTAGAGAAGACGAGAAGAGGAAAAACCTTTGCTCTCTCTCCTGTACTGCTCGAGTGTATTAGAAGTGAAAGGTAGTAAATGTGCAGCCCAGTGAATACTGCCCAAACAGAAGACTGCCCAAACAGCAGACTGCCCAAACAGCAGACTGCCCACGGTTGGGTCACTATAATCCACCTCACGTTCCTCTGCAAGCACTCAAAACCTTTAAAAGGCCTGTTATCTTCATTAACTTACTACATGTCCTGTAGCGCTTTTAGCGATGAGAATAGACTCTTTGCAAGTAATAGATCTTATACAAATAGGTGAAGACTGCTAATGAAGCCACTCAGTATAGCTCCTGTTGATAACTATCTTGAACTAATGGCATGTGGAAACTAAAGTGCTACATTACTGTCGCAAAAAACCTATTCACATATTCTGTTTTAACATTTCTCTTAAATGCATACGATACCGCGACACGTATTCATTACCCGCCGATGAACCGCGCTATTAGTGCTACTCAAATATAAGCAGCCGCGTCCTGTCGCACTGTCATAAATTCATTAAGCGAAACATTGTTTACGGTGACAACGAAATGTATCTCAGATGAGATGGCAACATGCCTAACTTTCATGCGGAACGATCTGTCGTGTTTTATTATTGAGTTGTCACAAAGACTGAGGGAGTCCACGTCTTCAAGGGCGTATCACATTAAGTCGCTCTACTATTTCTCGTTGCCAGGATTGCACTGTTTTTCTGCTTTTGAAAAAAACTGAAAGAGAAGAATAATTTCATGAGGATTTTTTTCTCTCCTATTTTTTTCTTTCCTTGAAGAACAGGCAGCATTTCTCCATTGTATTCATAGTGGCTACACCTTGATTATACCTCCTCAACTTTTTTCAGACCATTATAAAGTGTTCTACTTATGTTCTGAATGAGTCATATGCGTTCGCTTTGTAAGTGGTGTACTTATCCACCTCTTCTTTTCACCTTTTGCCTAAATTAACAGAAGTTGTCCACCAATGTACAATCACATCAGCTTTTATTTAACTCCTGTTTGGTAAATGTAAGTGTTGCCATGCACAAAGGAGGCATGCTCCTGTCAATAATGCTCATTGTAGTCTAGCGGGTTTGGCTTCAGTGCAGATGTGTCACAGGGGAATCAAAAGCCAGTGGCAGTCGTACCACTGAATGGCATAATTGGCGGGCTAATGGCCACTTATGCATTGCGTGTCGATCACTTGCTGTACAGGGTCTCACATAAGGCACTGAATGGGGCCTGTCCACCTGTCACGAGTACACGCTGATGTGCAATGCACACCCCACGTGACCCCGGGGTCGTACCGTACATCTGTGCCGAGCGACGCTCTGTGGGTCGTTTGCTAGCACCGTGCCCTTGGAGGTCTTCTCCCTGACTGACGCGAGTGATCAACATGCCGGCTCTCGCGCGCCGCACTCGGCAGCGCTGAGCTGCTCTTGCTTCGTATGACGACGGCATCCGCCCAAAGAAAAAAAAATAGAACTAAAACATTAGCGGCAGCTATTGAACCTGTTTGACCCTGTCATAGTTGCAGGCTCATTATCAGGCTGATAGCTCCGCCGCTGTGGTCTTTTGCCTCCGCTTGTACTGTCGGCTCAGCATTCTTCCCGAGCTGCGCTACCACAAGATTCCCCCCGCAAGTCAGAAGCAATGTTATAAAGTGAGGAATGAGCAAGGATCTGCCGGTAGATCTCGTCTGACGTGTGTTTTGTTTCTTTTGACAGTAATTAGTAGGAAATGCACTGGATGGAGGTTGGTTCCGTGTTGCTGCGGAGGGCGAGTGCTGCTCCGGCAGGACCGTAGAGTGATGTGGATCCGTCGGTGTCCCCCAGGATCTCTGTGCTTGTTAATCAAGCAGTGGGATGACAGGCCATTTGCTGCATGAATCACTGCACTCTCATCATCCTGAAAATGACTTGCATCTTTTTTTTCTTTTTTTTCAAAAGGTGTTCGTAAACTGCACCTTTGTTGCACCCTGTCAGGATAATGTGAGGGTAGAGCTGTTCGGCGTGTGTGTGTGTGATTTAGCTGGTTTTTCTGCCATCAAACTGATTTATGAGTGTTCACTCACAACGGTTGGCCACAACTAAAACCATGGGATGTCTTTTTTTGTACCAAATATGGCTGTTTCTTTTTCTTACTTGTTTGTATCTCACAGAAGTCATCAGCTGCAGTGTCAGTGTAAAACACACATACGTCATTGTGCAAGAGTTGACAATGCTGGTTCCCCAAAGCAATTTACATGCATATTTCAGAGGAAATGAACATTGTGAATTTAATTTACACAAATTCAGGGTAGCTATGATGCCATCTCCTGCGCTTGTCCTAAGCTGTTTGACGAGCAATTCTAACAAAGCAATTTCCAGCTAATTGCATTTGTGTGAAAACTGGAAGAAGAAAAAAAACTTCTGCAATCTCTATTTATTCATGAGTGAAGGAGAAACCCTGGTCCTGTAAGTAAGGAACAGCATGGCACCAAGAATATTTTGAAAATACTATATCTCTTTTCTTCTATCATTACTTGCTTTTTGAATGTATTTTTTGAAATTATACCAACACACTTTATCAACCTCAAGGGAAAACAAACAAGCATACACATGCTCACACACTTTCAATGACACACTCGTCTCTTTGACGGCAGTGCACTGACTTACTACTGCCATCTAGGGATACATAAGGATTCTGGTTAAGTACTGCTCCTTCTGTACATCATATTCACATAGGGGGCACTAACTTATCCATACTGCATTGAACCAATACAATTACAGTCCAAAAAGGACAAATAAAATGTAAACACAGTGTCATAAACATAATAAACATAGAGCTAGCTTTCACTATTAAGCAAAATAAAAGCCCAAATGCTAATCGTCGGTTGACAGTTAAAGTATTTCTCCTTTGCCATATTTTGTGCTGGTTCCCAGTGGACAGTCGGGTTGGATGAGCCGCCGCACAGACAGAGCAGCTCGCCATGTCTCTCCTCCCACAGCTGGAACCCACTCCTACTGAATAATGAACTCAATCTCAGCTCGGCCTCAGGGGGGGAGACCTTGGAGCCGCCCTCAGCTTAGTGCAGGGCTTTGTTGCCTATATGCGCGTGCTCGCCCAAACAAGCACACGCTCACACACTCCAGCTCGCTGTCACTCTTCCCTGCCACAAGTAGCTCTGAGAGAAATGCTCCACTGATTGGCAGAAGAGGAGGGAAGAAAAAAAAACAAGGGGGGGAAAAACAGAGAGGAGCCGAGCCGGGAGACATTGAAAGATTGGAATGGTTTCAACATGGAGGAGGGTGATACGGAGGCAGCGGGGGAGAGGAAGGGAGGTCGGAGGTAGTGTTTGTGTGAGCTGGAGGGGTTCAATTGCAGTTTCCCCAGCAGTTTGACCCTTTCCCTTCCATGGGTCCACGGAGAGTGTCTCGGAGAGGAAAGATGGGTGAAAAACGGGCGGCAGTTGCGTTAGGGGTGAGATGAAAGAGGCAGCCGCTGGATACCAAGCTAATGAAGGACCACGCTTCCCATCCCTGATTGAGATTTACGAAGTGTGAGTAGGTAGAGCTGAAGGGGGTAAGCAGCCGTGTTGAGTCAGCTGACCTTTCAGAAAGCCCTTCACCTCAAGCAGCTTCCACGTGGAGCCCATTAACCGCAGAAATATGACAGCTTACAAATAAATTCACCGTTATTACCGAGACACTAATGTGATTCGTGGGATGCTGTATGGAGAATCTCAAAAACAGCATCCGTGACATTCGACGGAAAAAAAACAATGTCAGAGTGTGAATCCTTTTGCAGAGCACGAATATACGCAACCTGTTTCTGAGGCTTCGATGGTTCAGTTAAGTGTCTTGTGCTTCTTCTTTTTTTTCTTTCTTGGTGGCCAGCCATCCTTAGTCTCTAACTCATAGTGACAGATCCACTTCATGGTGCTTCTTTTCACAAGCAGTGGCGGCAGGCCAACACGCGCGTGTGCAGGAACACACACATACACACACACACACACAAATCTCCTCAGCAACATCTAAATAGGTAATTATCTGACTTCTAAGAGTGGGGAGGTGGCAGCCAGCATGCGCCACGTGATCCGCCTAAAACGAAAGCCTCTACTCAGCAATGGAATATTAATTGCCTTTTTCCAAGTCGACAGGCGGTGAGGGAAAGGGAAAGAGAGAGTTGCCTATCAACAAGCAGCGGCTACCAACTTCCCGGCAAGGTTACTGAATAGCCTCACTGTTGTCGTCTCCTCGTTGGAGGGAACAGCACGCCAATGATGTCGGTGGTTATGTCTCAACATTGTTTTTCTGTCTAGCGTACCTGGGAGAGAGTACCATGGGAGAGCATAAGAGAACAGCAGGGGGAGGGGAGAGAGAGAGAGAGGAGTTGCAGGACTTTGGTGGTGACTACAGAAGGAGAAATGATCCGTTATACAGCATGCATTTATGAATGGTTAGAAATCTGTTTCCTCTGATCAGTGAAGTAAATCTTATACAATGGGGATTGGGACATGTCCACCAACAGATCTCCCAGGTACTGGCTTCAAAACGGCTTCACGATGTAGAATATTAGCAATGTGTGGCAGGAAAAGGATTTTTTCATACTTTGATTCTCCTTTTCTTTGCTTGTCCTCATTGATATGCTGTGTGCCATGGTTCTCACACTGATAATTGCCTACTGAGCTCCCGATCAATTCTGCAATTTGCTATCACAACTCCATGATATCATGTGTGTGCAGCGTTATCAGACTTTAAAAAAAAAAAAAAAAGCGACAATGGAGAGAAGGTGAAAAGCAGTGACTTTTAGAGTATATGCGAAAGTCAATTTTTTTCACTGAGTATATGACCGTATTACCTTATTTCCTACATGGGCAGTTTGGAGTTTTCACTGTGATACAAACATTAAAGTCCCCACTGGCTCTAGAGACAGAAATAATGCATGGGCGGAGAGGCTTTTCTCCCAAACACAGCTGAAGCCTGATGGGTCCAAACATAATATGCAGGTTCCCTCAGGTCATAATAGCCGCATGCTTGGTTTGAGTTTTGTTATTTTTAAACGTAATTAATTTAGCTATTTTCTCTCTCGTACATTCCTTCTCTGCATCTATATGTGCAGTTAAGAGGCAACATGCCCAGTGGAACAGGAGAGAGCCTGAGAGTGTAGCTGTAGCTTTACATTATTTTGACAAGCTAAAGGGCAGATGAATGAAATGAATTGTGAATGGATCGTGTAATGAATGAGATAAAGCGAGCCCTCGCTAAAAGGAGGCTTCTGAACAGAGAACGCGATGAGGGGCTTCACGGTGAGAACATTATGGATTTGTGTGGCCCATGAATGGAGCTACTCTCACCGTAGTTGAATTCTGGATTACAAGTTATTGGCTTGGTCGTATGCCAATAACAACCCAAACGGCTGCTTCAGAGTGTTTATTCTTACCATTTAAACATGACTGAAATTGAATGGCGTTATTATGGTGGAATGAGATGTTAAACATGCACTCTCTATTAAAAAAAAAAAATGCAGTCAAGGTTTTTGATAATACTGCTGGTTTCCAGTCTTGTTTTGTAGATTATGATCCAATTTTGAATAAAATAGAGGATAAAGCAGAGACTGCTAAAGTGTTCCACGTGTTTCATCCAGTACCATGTTTTCAGTCTGAGAAACTGTGCTTTCAGTTCATACAGGTTCCTTTTAATATTTCCACTAAGCACTTGAGGTAATGAATTCTACCAGCCACAGGCCTGTAAATGATTTAGGTCAGCTATTCTGTGGTCCGCTGTTTGAGGGAGTTCAACTCAAATAATGAGGTGGTTTCAACCTCAACAGCAGTTATGTTTGTCTAAGTAAACCCACAACCTGCAGTTGGATTGCCTGGTTTCCGTTAGCCAGGAAGCCTCCACAGACAGGAGCCATCTGTTTATTGGCATACATGCCAAACGTGAACGTCAGTCAAAAGTAACCCTTGAGATAAAGAACACGATCTTCATGTTGCATCAGCAGTGGCAAACACAGCTGATCATTCATAGAGACTTTATCTCCAAATGACCGCTTCACACATGCAGCTAAGCCATCAAGACCCTGTCGAGCTGTCTTTGCTCTGTCTGCTCTGTTGCTGCTCTCTTTGTTGTTTATCTTGCATGAGTTGTGTTGATAGCCTTTATGGACGCTGACAGTTTTTGGTTGTGGCTTGCCGCCTCGCCTAATGGTCTACTACTATATGATTGATGGAAAGCTGAGAGAAAAGGCGACCATGTTTGGGAGTTTCCTCTCCTCCCCCTGTCTCTCTCCTCATGCTCACCCTTTATGCAGCATTAACTCTTCTCTAAACAAGGTTGATGGATCAAAAACAGTATTGGATGAATATTATATTATTTTATGAACTGAATTTTGCAGTCACAAGTGTTTTCACAGCACAGTTGTCATCATGCAAAGATCTTGGTGCAGGTTTAAAAATGAAGGCAACACCGATGTGCAAAAAAAAGCTGACTGTCTGTCAAAGGGCCACCTGAGGCTGGTTCCAAAAGCGAGTCAATCACTATGAACCTCCATGTTTAAATACCCAACTTTACAGCATAAATAAACATGTTTTTAGACTGGTAAAACAACAACAACATATATTTCCCAGTTAAACACACAATTGCATGTTTGTAGTAAAAAAGACTCAGAATTATGCCTAAATAAAGGCTGAGCTGCTTTGAGTGACAGGTGGATGCTGTTACTGGCACTAGCTGTCTGTTAGGTGTCACCTGGGGCTAATTCGAGTCACTGACCCTGACCGTTCAGTCGTGTTTGTGGTGTTGGTGCTTTTTGGAGACTTTTCCATGCAAATACAGGACAAATAATAAGGCTTTCTGTGCGGTTAATTGTATGCCGGGGCATCCTTCTGGTCACTGTGCCGGTGTTGGACGATGAGCTGCCTCCAGCAGTTTTCAACGGGATATCAAGGAAGCTATAAGAAGGAAGATTCATTGTGTCACGCAACATTGGTGGCAAACCAAACCAGTTATAATCAGAGCTATTCATAAATTGATCTGGTCATAATTGCCGTCTGGTCAGGAATAATATTTTGGTATCATGATGTAGCTATTTTGAGTTTGGCTATATGCAGCTGCTGGACAGAGATGAGCGGGTTGGAGACCAATAACAAAGTAAACAAACACACAGCTTCAGAAAAAAAGCATCAGTCAACATCACATATTGTGCTTTTTCTTATTTGGTGGAACTAAGGTAAAGCAACACTGATATGATGGGTTATATTGGGTTTTGATATGCCTGCCCCAATAACTTCAATAGAACTGGCGCCAATGCAAAATTAAAATTCTGTCTGGATCACATAATGACCCTTCCTTTTTTTATCGGTTACTTGCACGATATCAAGAACTGTAATGTCCGTGAAACGGGGCTAAATCCTGGAATAGCACCATTAAACCGTGACTCTTCTTCGACATACCGATCTGACAGAGCAGATGAATCAAGGAAAAAGGAGGAAGCGTGTGCTTTATGCCGGATACCGTGAATGTAAGTGATGGAGCTGACTGGTTCGGAGTCACTGGAGTTTTAATGTTACCTTGTACTTGTAATTGGCTGGTTGAATGAAAAAGTCACAGGCTCCAGGTTTTTTTGTGACTAAAATTAGCATTATTAGCATTATTTTTGTTATATGTTAGTACCAACTGGAAACCAGGAGCCACAAGAACACATGTTTTACGTGATGTGGTTACAAAGAGTAACATGCAGTTTAGCCTTGCTTTTTAGATTTGGTAGCTTCAAGCTATGGTGGGTGTGTGTATCAGCAATTTAGCTTCATTCTGGCCCGCCTCAGCGCCGTTCACGCTCCCACTCTTTGCTTGTTTTTTAATTATTCGGTTTTGTCATTGCCAAGATGGCGACGGTGAAGCCCCCCACTCTGATCTTAATTTTGGAACAGCTAACCCTCTGGGTGACATCACAGAGACTACATCGATGTTTTTATACAGTCTATAAACAAGAGCAGGGGAAGAGAAACACTGGCTTGTCTTAAGCAAGTACCCTTCACATGTGATTTTTCCTCTTCATATTTCCCTTTTCTCTCTTGGACTGAGGTCAAGCAGATCTTTCTGGATAAGTGCAGCTGAGACTACAACAACAGCTCTTGAGAAAATGCTTGTCATGCGGTCGCGAAGCTGTGCACACAAGACAACAAAAGAAAGTCAAAGAGATGGATCACAAAGTACCCTATGTCGTTCTCTCATCTTCAGATAACAGCTTCTTACAATATTCATTACAAACACACCGTACAGTTACGTCTTGCTCATTGGTGCAGAAACTAATGTGTATGCACAGTGCATCGCCATTTGGATTTCCTTATGCGGCAAAGAAACTATTTGGCATGACACGTATTTCTCTTTATTCATCATGCAAAATGATCCAGGTACACTTTAAACCAATACAACAACCTTTCATGTACGAAATATTATCACTGCGCGATAATTATGCTGAGTCTGTAATGTGTTAGAATAATACATCTTTACAGTTACAGACAACTTTTTGTTTGATTATGACCTTTGCATTTTTAAAGTAGCTGTAACCATAAGGCAGCTGGAGGAATGACACCCACTTGGCCTGTTTACCAAGTGCAGTAGCAGTGGTTGTGACACACAGCTAATGGAGGTAATTAAACTACTTCAGCTTCTTCTCAGAGTCATTCAGGGTTACTTAGAATCTCCACCGTCCAACGCAAATAAAAGGCCTTTAATCAAATCCGAGAAAAAAAGTATTGTTTGAAATTTTCATGATTGGGATCAGTTTTTACCAGTGCAGAAAACTAAAACGTGCATAAAAAAAGGTTTGTTTGTGAAATAGCCACAAAATGCAATCCTTTGGTTTTGTGATAAGCAACACAATTATTTTTATGGACAACGCTATGCTGCACATCAAAAGTTAAGTTTAAGCAACAAAACCCTTTTGGTTTAGTATAAACATCATGGTTGGCCTTAAAATAACACACACTTTGTTTAAACTACACTTTAGGACATATGCTGTCTGACACCGGTCATGGTTGAACGTCCAGTGCTTCTTTTACCATTTGGTGGCAATTTCTCAAACTGCCATGATACTGAGCTGGAGTGTAAAACTTTGTCAACCGGGAAGAGTTTCCTCCACAATGTATCCGAAAAAAATACATTTCACAGAGACGTGTGTGGCCACACATGAAAACTGTGTTTTGTTCCTTCCTTTTGTTCCTGAGACCCTCAGCTGCTTTAAATGCAGATTGAAGACTTGTCTGTTAAATGTTGCCTTTAATCGAACCAGATTGAAGGATATTAATACATTTCTGCGATTCACTACTTCATTTTCATTTCACTGCAATTTGCATTCTATTTTTTAGCTTTTTAATGTTTTACTGACTGTTTAAATGAATCTTCTTAATTGGTCGAAATCTTTTTATGCTTATGTTTTATGTGAAGCACTTTGAATCGCCTTGATGTTGAAATATGCTATACAAATAAACTTGCCTTAACTTCTTTATTTCATTTCTTTATTTCAATCTTCCTTGAGTTACTGTAAAACAGGATGTTTTTTGGTGACACAAAATAAAATGATGTCCTTCTTTGTTTACCCAGCTCAAAAGACTTGGCACTGAGACTAAATAAAATACACATAAGTCATTCTTCAAGTTATTTATTTACTTTTTACATTTTATGACCGCAGTCGTTCCAAGAGAGCAAGCCAAATAAATAGTGCCCTCCTCATCTCCATGTCACGACAGTTAAAATAATGACGTCCAGTCCAATCCAGCGCCAAACTACAACAATTTATGTCGGCAATGAGTTCCAATTCGGCCTGCTGCAGATACAGAGGCGACAGCGGCGAGGAAATGTTCCCCGTGACAGGAGGAAAAGAGGATCCCCTCCTCCTGAGGGCTGGGGGACATCTTGTTTCTTCTTGACACGAGCTGCTAGTCCATCTTGAAATGCCACCTTTATCTTCACCACTTGCAGCAGGGAAAGAAACATGCTTCCCTGTGGAGTCCCTGTGGCCACTCACCTGGGTTGGATCATCTGCCATTCATCATTCCCGCCATCGCCAGACTGCTCGACATTCGAGTACAGACACAAAATACTTACAGTCAGTCAGAGTTAGTGGATTTTAAAAACAACGTTTTGTTGGAACAGCATCAGAATCAGTTTGACTTCGGGATGTCTGAGTGTTGTCCTTTTCCTCTTTGCTGGTGAAAGAGGATGGAGGCTGTTCACTGGTGGTCATCCAAATTTACATTTGGGCACACACTGTCACTCATGTGGTGTCCTGACAGCATTAGGAGACATGCGGAGTGTAAGAGCCGTAGACTTTAATAAGATGTGTTTTAGTGATTTATAAAAATGTCTTGAAATGCTCCTTTAAGTTACGTGGCTGACTTTGTCATAACCTATATCGCTCAGTTGAGGTTAATCAGTCTGCGGAGCGAGACAGGTTATCTGACTTGATATGAAGCTCTAGCGTGAATTCAGAGAGGAAGACACGCCCCCTTACTCATACTGCTCCCCTACCTGCAGCACACATCTATACTGAAGATCTCCATCAGAAGAGTCATGGATCTATCAGCTGTTTAACAGCTGGGCCCCAGTCATCAGAGCAGAGTCACGTCCTCCTTGTTAGCCTATCAGCCATTAGCCTGCTGCCGTCTCCTTTTAAATAGGATGTCTTCCCGCCTCTAGTGTCCTGCTGCTGTCTCATGCGACCCTTCGCCTGGGGAGGTTCTGGGGAGGCGACCCTCCGCCTCCCCAGCACCAGACGAAGGGGGGCAAGAAGAAGAAGAATTTTAAAAAGGAAATTACTGGCTGTTTGAAACTGCAGGCAGGAAAAAATGCAGCTTGAAATCTGAAGTGGCACAATGTTCAGCAAATGACGTTTGAGGTCAGCGTGACTGTTGACCGGATGTTTTGGCACCATGGAACCACCTGAAGACCAGCGCTGCCTCTTGCAGAGCGGCACTGAGACAACCTGCTGTCAGTATTATACGGTGTAGGGTAGCAGAGCAACAACAGACGCACAAAGACAGTGTGGGCCACGACACGGAGAGAGAAATACCAGGAGTCATATAGATGATTTTATTTATTGTAGACTTTTTCCTTTCGCCGATAAACCCTAAATGATGTGATATGAGTCTCGTCCCCTCCGGTGGGGCTGAGGCTCTCTCTCGCTCTACGCAGACAAAGCAACGCCGCTGTCAACATTCAACAACACAGTGACAGACTCTTTTAGTCGTAAATATGCGGTTCAGTCAGCGCTGAAACTTTGTGTGAAACCCACTCTGCAGTGAGTCTTCTTCTCTGGTTGTCAGTCTCCAGCTGTTGTTGTGGATGCTGGAGCGTCCTAGGAGGCGATGCTGTGGACAAATACAAACACTGCTGCTTATTATACCGCTCCCTTTGTTTTTCTTCACTGTGGATAGAGCACCTGAAGTGATTGTTTCAAAAGTTGACTTCATTTCTATGCTGCAACACAACTACTGCATTTTGCTCACACCACCCAGGACAAATCCCTCTGCTGTGGGCCAGAGTCGGCGATTCATCTTCCATAGGTTTTTCTTTACTTTTCTCTGAAGAGTAAAAACAATAACAAATATAATAACGCAAGTCCAATTACAAATATCCCAAGTAAGTAGAATGAGGTGGGTGTGAAGCCCTTACATTTGTGAAACAGGTCTGTATCGCCATCCCATGCTTTGTTTGGCGGCAGGGGCGGCTCAGACTGCGACTCTGATGATAAACACAAACACAGCTGTTTTTTTTTCTTCTGTGAACTCTCGTTTGGAATAAATAAGACTTCAGTAAAAGGGATTGTTTGAAGGGATTAATCTGTCTCTGTACAGTGAATGCAGCATGTCAGTAAGCACCATAGTGCTTAAATGACTGGTCAGCTAATTACAATGATTTCAGTAAATAGACAATGAATATTCAAGTAGTTTAATGAGGAAATAATGTCAAGTCCCAGGACCATGTATGGGAGGATTTCTCTTTTTAGAAAAAGTTTAACTTGAACATAACATTTAAAGATCTTGGGCTGTGGGGAATTGTGTACCGTTCAGTATCGTTTTCATAAAGTGCACACTTTACTTACATAAAGCACACATACGTTTGATTTGTTTGATATATGATGTGTAATAAAATGTGAGGAATGATTGCTGTCATGCAAGCGGCAGTTGCACTGCCCGCTGGAGACTGTGTGTGTTGACTGGTTTTCTGGTTTGAATTTTGTTTGCTTTTTTAGTTTAAAAACTAATGTTTCTGCTAAACCCCGAAAAATATAACTTCATCATGAATGCTTAAATGTAATAAAGTGTTTAAGTTACACACACACCATTAAGTTGATGTAATAACACGCTTTATTATGTCAACACAAGCCATCAAAATAATGTTTGCAACCCTTAAAGATTTGTCTAAATGAACAAACTAGAATTGTAACATCCCGTTACTCTGATGTGTGTGTCTCCTTCACTACACCTGCGCTCCATCACCTGACCCTGTTTTTTTTCCTCTGCCAACCTAACATGTAGAAACTCACCTGCTTTCCCTGTTCCGGTGCCAGATTGTGTCGTTTCCACCCCGTGAGTTCATCGTCTTCCGGCGTTCTTCTCTGGTGTTTAGTTTGTGTGGTTTGTGACTTTGCCTTGTTCCCGTTGTGTTTGATTATTGCCTGCTCCATGTCGGATTTGTTTCCCTTTACGGATTGACTTCCAGTGTACGACTGCTTGGTGCATCGTGAAAGATCTCGCCCTCTACCTCACCACGTCTCCTGTGTCTCTCTCTGCTCTTCAGTCTCTGCTCGGCCCCAGAACAAAGAATATAGTGGCAAGCTGTCAGTTTCAGCCCACAATTTTGAGAAAATCTTGGCTAAATAGACAGATAAATTGAACCAACCTGTGTTTTTGTTCTATTGAATAGCAGTAAAATAGCTAATTCTTCTTTTATGAGGAATTGAACTCTGCTCTCACACACACATAAGCCCCTCCCACGCCCAAAGATGAAGGATTAATAAGCTTTATGAGAGGAGGGTTTCCGGTCAATGAGAATAGTCCCATAAAAACATCTCAACAAACCAAACGACCAACTGACCGGAGGGTTACAGTCAATCAAACTAACTGTAGCGCTCTTTTGCCTCGGTCAATAGCGTCTATTCGTGTGAGTATTTGACATTTCGGATGCTGAAGATTGACAAATGATAACTGACCGGCGACAGTGGCTGTGATAGTGTCAGCTGCCGTACTTATATGCTATTTCCCAAAAATGTGTGTGGTTGCGTCTGTATGTGTTTGAGTGACAGCTCTCTGACTGACTTCATAACTCACCAGGTACTCCAGTTCTGTCAATAATATCTGTCTTCCATCTCTCTTGGGTTCCTCATATATTGAGCCATTAAGTGCATATTAAAGAGCCTTTTATAGTACGTTCAACTCCTCTTCCCTCCAAGCTGGAAACCTTAAAAAGCCTCTGCAAAATACAAAGCGTCCAACCAACTGCTGTAGTTAATGTTCGCTTGGTGATTTTGGCGGCGAGAGCAAATTATGATTTCAGACGGTAAAATAAGCAGTTTCAAGATGACTTTACATTTCAATGTGAAATGTTCTTCCGTTATCATTTTAAAGTGTTTGTGCTGTGCAAGAACGGAAAGCTTTACAGGCGTAGCAGCACTCGGTACTCACATCTTCGCCTCCGCATCCCTGCCCCTTACTTCCTGCTTTTCAGTCTCAATTATCAGCCAGGAGATTCAGAACGTTGACAGACTCCTCAGATGATGTCTGCCTATTAGACTCAAACGATCAAGAGATGATCATCCTCACGGTGGCTGGCTGCTGTTCCCTTACAGACCGACCGATGGAAATGGATGCCCGCTGTCATTTTCCACAGTATTGTCCTTGTGTTGTATTGAAAAAGAAAAAAAAGGGCAGACTTTAAAGAATATAATCTCTAACCGCAGTAATTGGGTTAGGAGGAAATCTACTGGAACAATCTTTTCTCTCTTTTGTAAAATTTGGCTATACGGCCAATGGTGCATTAAGTAACAGAAAGGATTTACCAGGAGAGCATGTAGTTTAGGGTTCCAGAAAGATGTATCCTTAACTAAAATGATGCAAGCAATGCACAACCACTCTGTGGAACAGATGACTTCTGCTATTCGTGTGTTATTGGGCAATGTGGTGCTGCTGTTTTTCAGAACTGTGTCACAAATGATTAGAATTAAGAACTGTACTGGAGGTAGTAAACATGTTTAAATGTTACTTATTGCCCATTAATCCCACCACCACCTGCCACTCAAAAACTGTAAGTTGTACCGCCCCAAAACACATATTCCATCAAGTCCAGTGTTGTTTTCAGTGTAAAACTGAGCAACGTGTGTTTGTCAATCAGACACAATTGTCACTTAAATTGCCCTTTTTTTTTACATAGGCAATCAGATGTGCTAAAACAGGTGAACTCCCCAAATGCTGAGCTAAGCAACGCTGAGAGAAATGCCAGATAAGTGGGTCCCTGAGAGCTGCCTCTCTCTAGAGGCGTCTTTGTCTCTAGAGACACGCCATCATCTTGATCGTTTCTCGGCTGAGCTTCGGCCGTGCAACCGATGATGGAGGGAGTCGCACAGCTATAATCTTTCTTCTTTTCAGGAGGGCAAGCGGCTGCAGCGTTTTCTTTATCCTACATGTTTGACATCATCAGCATGTGACACTATTTGATTTCACAGCTGGTAGCCGTCGACTGAGCTCCAGATATGCTTTTTTGTTCGCATTTTACAGTAAAACTCTATAATAATATGGTAATTTGATCAGAAAGATCATTGGTTATACAGTATGTAAGAAGTGAACGTAGTCATACAGTGGTTCGTGGACGACGGTTTCGAAGCCTTAACATCAGCATTTTGGCCGTCGCCATCTTTAATTAAAGTATTAATTAACTGAAAACACAACTTCACAAATAAAATGGTTATATGTGTGCATTAGTGGTCTTAAAAATGACATTACGGTGTCAAGAATTGGGTAATCACCTGATAATGAGGTGATATGTTGATATTTTTACAATATTATAGGCTACTGTCAGCCTAATACCTTCAAACTCACATTAGATCAGCTGATAGTGGCCTTCTCAGCGTTCCCAGAGCAGTGCTTGTTGCTGAAAAATGTAATCACATTGTGTGAATTACTTTGTTACTGCCCATCAATGCGTAGGCCTTTTGGCAAGAGTGTGGAGCTAATGTGGCAATAAAATTCCTTCATAGCAGGGGCAGATTTGGGATTCACCTTTGAGTAGATGTAACCTCTCAAACAAGAAGGCAAGGTATTCTGTCCAAAGCCACTCTGTCTTTGTGTTGACAATCATAAGCAATCAAATTTCCCTCTCTCTAGAATATTTACATGTCAAATAATGTCATTTCAATCTGAGATCCTCTCAGTTTGTCTACATAATAGTATTGGACTGGCGTTCTGTCTTGTCTCCGTTTGTGTTTTCACCGCGCTGCTTCTCCGTCTCCCGTGACAATAGCCTCTCATATCATTCGCTCGGTCGAGAGGGTGATTTGCTGCAATCTACCGTCCCGCCGGGAACCAGTACACCTCCAGGACCCTGGGGCGGGCAGGAAAGATTGATGCCGACCCCTCCTACGCTGGATACAAACTCTTTGAATCACTCCCCTGCTGCGGTCAGGACCAAAGCCTCTCAACACAAAAAACAGTTTCTTCCCATCTGCAGCTGGCCTCATCAACAGGGCCTTGGACCCCCCTGTGGCACAGACACCCCCACCCCCCGCGAGGCTGAGTGAGTGTGTCCAATCTCACCTGGACGCTGTTGCTTTGTTCTGGTTTGAACACAAAAGGAACTGTCCATCATTAAATGGATCATAAAGTTTGTATTTTCCTGTATTTTTTCTAATCCAATTTGTTCTGCGATGACCTTCCGGAATCTATCATTATTTTCCACATCTCTTTGTATCCTTCAACATTGTTTGTTTGTCTAAAAGATCTTCCTGCTGAAAGACGTATATCAGAAGATTGTGTTTTTTCAATGTGCAATTATTACGGGGGGAAATATGAACTTAAAAAAGGCCTCAGATCGGTTTGGCAGTTGGATTCAAGAGGGATTATTAAATCAAAGATTCACATGATGGAATAATGGCTAAAATAATAACAATAATAATAATAATAGTTTCAACTTTTATAGCGCTTTTCATAGTACACAAAGACGCTTATCCAAAAAGCAGTACTAAATCCAGTACTAAAAGGTAATGAACCCTTTTAGTACTGTAATGATAATAGTCTGCCTGGTACTTTTTGTCTTATTTATTAATAAATGTGTCAAAAAAATGTCCTTTTGGCAAAATTGTTTTGCTCTTTTTTTCAGGAGATATTTAACTTTCAAAATATGGCACGTATTTGTCATCATTATATGACAATATAACACTAATATAACACTTAAAACAGTGTAAAAAAAATAAAAAAATATTTGAATTTTCATCATATTTATCTTCCAAGCAATTGAAAATGAACGAGAGCAAAGCTTTTTTTAATGTTCTCAAACAGTTTTCTTTGCATAAAGCATTCAGTGTCCATGTTATAGGCTATATGTGTCCAGTTATGGTAAAATTAGCCTTGATTCCAGTTTGCACGTTACTTTCTGTCGCCGGCGACTTTCTGTCGCCAGCGATAAATCAAATGTGTGGGATGTCTTAGGGTTTTAACCAGTTCTTTGGTTTTGGAATAATGAAGGATATAAAAGGAAAACGTATCTTTATTGTGTTTATTATACTGAACTGAGTTCACTGGTTGTATGATTCTGGGAATGAGAATGAATATTTTCGCAGATGCGAAACACAGACTGAATTGCCATTATGCAAAAATAACACCTTGTACTTATGTGCTTTGAAAACATTTTTTTTAAACTGTACAGAGAGCCATGAATTACAAAACCACTTTTACTCTAAAGACTTCCGCTAACTCCTTCAGCATTCTCTGCCTGCACCACCTGCACCGATCCTAACACAAACGTTCAACACACCGTCTCTTTCAGATGTTATACTTCTTTCTACACAATGGAGCTAACTCCAAGGACTGGGGCTTATTAGCTATGAGGTGCATGATCTATTGTTCCTTCATATTAGAACATTTAACTGCATATATTTCAACTTCTTTATGTCATCATTAATCCTCCCACTCGTTAGTTATAAAATACTAAATATTCAACTTTCTAACCTGCAGGAATGCACTAGATCTTCATTTCTTTACAATATTTTCTCAACCGGATTGTTTTGTATCCTTGTGAACTTGACTTGTAAATATGAACGCTGCAAAGTCTTGTTGAACTGAAGAAGACATTTTTTTCTGGAGAATCAGTAGGCTGCTGTGGCTGGTACGGGTGTTTACCTTCAGAGACAAATTGTACGCTGCTTTAAATGACTTGAGGACATAACTAAGTAGCCACAGCTGTCTGGTGCTCTCTCTAGTGTGGCTTTGCGGCGTGACACTAAAGTATTCCCCCTCCTCTTCCTCTAGTCTTGTTTTCCGGGTGCTGCATTGGTTTCTGTTCCGGGTGAGTCCTAATGCAGTCTGAGCTTTCATTCAACGTCTACCATATGTAAAGAGGAAACATCATGTATCAAACTACCTCAATAAGAAACATGAATGATGTACAGTACATGTATTTTTGTTTCTTAATCAGTGGTCGTTACAATCATTATTAATTAAAGAATACATAGTTTCTTGATTTTCCCCTATAAAGTGTCTCAGGATACCAGACTTACAAGTCTCATGCTATTTTCATGACTACCTATGCTTCCATCACTTTACTGCCTCAAAGCTGCATTTTCACCTTTTTATGCTCCTAAAAGGCGATTCAGGCTGAGCAGAGGTCCAAAGTTGATTTTCTTAATTAATAATAATAAGTATATCTGATTATACTGGTGATGTGCATCAACATGATGCAACTAGCAAGCTAACAAGTATGTAGAAAACATTCCTTAAAGATTGTCAAAAGCTTTTTCAAAAATGGTCAAATTTCTCACTGAAATAAATTCAGATTATGTGCCACTTAAATGTGGATTTACGGTCCAGTGGTTCCGCTGAGACGACCCCTTCTCCATTGGCGGCCTTTTGATGACGAGAAACGAGGCCTTGCACCTGCTGTCCTTGGGGCAGATAAGCTGGAGTTTACGCTCTCTTTCAATTACCTCTGCACTATGATGGATCGACCAGTGCAGTGACATTTCGTGGGAGAATCTGAGTTTGCTTTGGTGGCAACCACTGTTGAGACCAGGTCAAGGAGATGATCAGCACAATGACTCGTTGGCGGCTGATCTGAGCACTCACCTTCATCCATGAATGATTCGACCTCAACAGCCTTTACCTGGGCTCCCAAATACATATTTCCTTTTGTCATGCACGTTTCCTTCCTTTTCCCCTTTAGTTGGACTTCCTTTTCTCTGTGTGTCTATGATGTTGTTTGTGTAAAGGCTATAAAACCCTAACGGTGTGATGATATTGGAGTCATCGCCAGGGACGGTACTTAGAATTCTCTCACAGATGTTTAACTGAGCATGTGTGCTGTTAAGGACAGACGCTAATACATCAAATGTGTGGGATGTCTTAGTTGCCCGCAAGCACAAGCTACTAAACATGCCTCATGGCTGTCAGGGTCTAACCAGCAGGCACGCCAATGATTATATAATATGTAGACCTATATAGTTGATATTTTGCATTGCTTTTGCTTAGATTTCATTACCACATATTCGTTTAACCATTCACCTCCCGTCCCTCTGTGTGGACTATATCTCGCTCTTCATACCACGTCCGTTGCTCTGAGTTTAACAGACAACACTAAGCACTGGAATCCTAAAAGAAAATGGAGAAATGTCCAGATAAGCAATATCTGGCCTGTGCATTGGGTCATTGATCCACTTTGACAGAGGAAGACTGAAGGGGCATGGCAAATCAATCTTCATTTATTCTTGAACGCTCAGGCAAGGTCGCAAAATAATGAAGACGAGATTAATAGACTCTATAAAACAAATGTTTTACAAGAAAATCATTTATACTAACTTGTCAAAATTATAATCCACGCACTTGTGAAAATTAATTAACATCTCTATCACCCCATCTAAAAAGCAGGCGGTAATCTGGTAACTTTACCGGGACCCCGCCCCTTTCTCATCTCTGTTCGGTGACATTTCAATATGAATTTATCATTATTAAACATTGGGGTGGCTTAAGATGGACACTCATAAAGAGAACAATTTCAAATGTAGTGTTGAAAAGCTAAAAGAAGACATTGAACTCTTTTGAGGATGATGCTGCCAAATGCTTTTAAAAATAACAAATTATTTATTTGGCACAGTCACCAGTCATCATCTCTACACATCGTCTCAGCCGAGTGAGCCTGAAGGCTCCAGCAGCAGAGGAGAGAAAGCAGCCCATCGAGCCCAGCCATGTTCAGCTCACCTGCAGCTGAAGCGCTACTGCAAACGAGCAGAAATACAACCAGGTTTGGCTGGTTGTCTGTTTCGCTATATAAGCTGTCTTCTGTTGAAAACATGCCACTTCGTAAAGCAACAAATTACAGCCTGGAAAGGGGCGGGACAGTGAAAAAAAAAAAAAGAACGCTTGACGTGCTGCAGAAAACTTTTAAAATGTTGAACTCATTGTTATGCATGAAGGGTTTTAATTATTAAAGGTAATACTAAACAAATGAAGAGACTAACAACCAATGCAGACCCTTTTTCTTGCACGTAATGATCATTGCTCTACAATTATATTAACAATATACTTTGTATTTAGTGTCATTATATTTGACTAATATATTCATTTATACTAATTACTCTTCCAGTTTGAGGGTAGAGCATCTGCAGTGGGCAGATGTGGATCCAGCCAGGATGCCAACGAGCCTCCTCCTCACAGCAACACAGACATTTTGCTCTATTTTACCAATAAATAATATTCAATCGTCTTGCTAATATAAATTGTGGCGTCGGTTGCGTAGGTGGCCTTTTTTTTTTTTTTTTTTGATGGGTCAAGTCAAAAAGTTCAAGGCTATTTTTCAATCCCAGTCCATCCAAAAAAAAGTTATATTCAAGGTTATTCATGGGTGTTTTGTTAATCCATACAGAAAGAGAACCATTTATATAAACTAACTTCAATGCACTTTGATTAATAAGTGCTTTTTATGTATACAGAATGCAAATATTGTTTTTCTTCCAAGTTGTCCTGGCTATCTTTCAACTTGCAAGTGAACAGCTTTGATGTTAAAAGCATGAAACCTCTAAACATGTCCATTCAGCATAATACTTGTCCCCTCGCATACAAACAGATTTTACATTGACACTCAAGCAGAGGTGTTCTCTGCTGGCATACGATGGCTTTTCCAAACGAAAGAAACAGGCTTGAACACGTCTTACTTTTTTTTAAATGAATCACTTGTGTGTTGTTCTGTACCTATTACAAAAAACAAAAAGTCTGCCTTGTAATTGTACTGCGGTCGTAAAATGTTGATGCGCCCATGAGCACCCTTTTAGTCTTCACTTTATATGCTGCTAACGACACAGCTGAAGTGGTCGTCACATCACCGTGAGAAGAATATCAGGATTTGTACAGCTGACCTTACAACCAAGTGCTGCAGTTGGGTGCTTCAAGTTCAGTGAAAGGCCTTGACGGGTGTTGAGGGTTGCACCGATTTCAATACATTTTTCGTCACGCCTTTCTTCACCTGTTTAATTGTAGGTTGACGGCACTGCTGTGGGGACAACACAGCCATTCAAACTGCAAATTAAATTGGATCTTTTTCTCTACTAACGCAGTATGTGTGAGATCGGGGAGACCTTTTCTTTATATGTGTCACGACTTTCCTACGAGCCGTCACTCTGCTGCAGTGCTGCCACCGCTAGAGTAATCTGATGGGAAATGCAAGAGAATAACCTCCACATTCATACAAGAGACATCATAGGTCCATACTTTTTATATATTCCATGCTCTCACCATTACCTCCCCACTACATAGACACCAGTATTATTCAGTGATAGCCGTATGAAGCCATAAAAAGTCCCAAGCCCTAATTGGTCACTACTTGGAAATCCATGACTGCCTTGACGCTCGTTCTTGTCTTTTCGATGCTCCATTAAAAGCTTCCTGTACATTATGCAGAGTCCTGCGCACCTCTCTGACATATGATAGGGAGCTTTCCTCTCGCTGCTGCGCGCTTGTGAAACGAAGAAGAAAGGCTTAAACTGTTCCTGCTCTCAGATGAATCACCTGTGCATTGTTTCATAATTAATTAGCCCTTAAAGAGACTGAACAAAAGAAAAGGAAGAGGCAGCATCTTGTGAATCCACCAAGGTAATTAACATCTCTCCCTCAACCTGTAACATTGCAGCTTTCTCCAAATAATTGCCTCTCGTACCCGTGGGGGGCTCAGTGGTCCTGTGTTTGCCTGTTTACACACAGAAAGGTAAGACTGAGTGAGTTATATTTAGACCAGGACTTGATTTCAAAGGCTCGCCTGTAATAAACCACCTTTTGAAAAACAGGGGAAATAGAATACTGCCTGTGAATCCTTGCTCATGTGTTTCTTTGTTTAAGTTTTGGCCAAAATTATTTTCAAATCGTAAGGGTTGGACCTGATCCTACTTACAGTACTCTAAAACACTGGATTGTATTATAAAATAATGTAACATGGATGAAATAAGATGGGGCTTTTCTTGTCCAAAATGTTCTTGTTTGCAACTATCCAGCATCTGAAACGTGTAAACCGAGTCAGCAGCCGAGGGAGACTTGTCAGAAGGAAATGGCTTAATGCAAAATAGAAGCATCCCCCATGGTTTGTTTTAAATAGCAACAACCATTACCACGTCGCATTCAGCCATGGAGCCCGGCCAAGCAAAGATCAAGGGAGTGAGCAAGTTATCATCCTTGCACCGCATTCTCCATTTGGATACACATGGGGCGCCACGCAATGAAAGATGACATAACAAAGTCAATCTAAAAATATGTGCTCCAAAGGCAAATTTGATGCAGACAAATAAAAAATTGATGGGTCATTGAAAACGCTGTGCTTTCATATTTCTAAGTTGAATGTCTTAGGGTGTGATTTCTGTTTGACTGATGGAACACAAAAGAGATAAATAATGTATTTACTTATTTTTTGATGGGGCGCTTCATGAATATTGAGAGCCTTAAAAAAAAAAAGGAAAGAAAAGTGCAATTGATAGAACTTTAACATCTTTGAAATCTTTGGATATCGAAGAAAAGAAATACTGCTTTACTGTCAGACACAGACAGGCTATTGAACTTGATATAGAGGGAATAGTTAGATATCTGGGAAATACGCCCCTTCACTTTCTTCGCTTGCCTCAGACATGTCCGTATGCATATATGTATACATGAAGCTCCTGCCAGTACAGTGCAAAGACTGGAAACAGGGAAAACAGCTGATCTAGCTCTGTCAAATGGTGACAAAATCTGTCAACCAGTGCAGACAGAGCTCACTAATGAACATGCTATATCTCCTTTGTTTAATCTGTACCAGACTAAAGTCTAAAATGTATATTTATGTGGGTGTACTATTGCACAAAGCTGCACATAATCAGCTGCTGGTAGTTATATAACTTCTCTCTCTGAATATGTGTGTATTTCCCAGAACTATTCCTTAGCAGAAAAATACTCAAATCTAATTGAATTGTAAAACTGTGCTTTATGCATATTGCGTTGACCTCATGCGCACCCTGTGCCTCTGTTCATACAGCCCTTACCCAACAATGTCTTAATCTGACTTTGAATGGGCATTCTTGTTCCTTGACTCGATCCCTTGCCACCCTTTGCTATGCACAAGTGAGAGTGAACAGTCAAGGTCAATAGCTGATCACACTCTTAACCTTAGAGTGACCTCGTGGCGGCTTGTTTCACTTGAGGGAACTCGCTGTGGCGCAGGCAATTTGTCATGTTCGCAATGTAACCAGCAATTACCCTGCATCCTTATAGGCATCATGTATCATTGACTCTCAGCAACTATCTGTGGACCTCACAAATCCCAGCTGATCCAAATAGGCCAAAACATAGCCGCCACATTAGAGTTTGACCTCAAATGTGGAATTCTTTTTCTATGAATAGAAAAATTAACTGGAGACAGTGCATTGAGCAGCATGCAATACCCGGAAAAGTCACATTGAGATTTTAAAAAAAAGTCTAATATTGGGTCTTTGTTATTTGGGCCCACGGGGCTCAGTATTTGGTCAATAATTCATTGCTCTAAGTCATTACATTTTTAATATTTTATTACCATCGTTAAACCACATCTTTCTTAATGTGCTATAATCCCAAGAAGAGTAACCATCCGTTTATTGAGCTGCTGTTGATTAAGAAAGAAAGATGATGATGTGCCCGGCATGATGATTATCCACTGGCAATAAACTTGAGCAAGTCAAATGTAGTGGTTCAAATTCAAATACGGAGCGCTTTATTCTCTTACACACCCTCACACAGAGTCTCATTCCTACCTCCATACATCACCTTCACATATGGGTCTAAAGTGGGTCAACCCATGCTTCCCTTGCTCAGTGGGAAAGAGTATCCACATTCATCATTGTGGTGTCAGCGCTTTGTTTCTAGACACAGTTGTCCTTAAACAATGGCACTTGCACAATTATTTATTTTGCTTTGGAGCGTTTACAATTTCCTGGATGTATAGATGCCTGACTTGGGGTAAGCTACTTTTGACTTTCGTACAGATTCAGATGTCCTTTTTGAAGTTTTATGATACTTGAATTCCAGATATCTCAATTTAATTGCGGTCGGCATAGCAAAGCATGCAGGACACAATACCGTGAGCTGATTGTTGTAATGAAATGCCATCTGAAATACCAGCAGGGTTGCTTATTTAGATACTACCATAGTGTTGAATTGACACCCTAAATCCACATTGCCAACAAAGAAGTTAATGTTTTGAACTCCCTAAAGTAGTAAGGAAGTATTTTGGATGGATTTCTGTCTGTTTATTATTTCCACTCAGGAGTTTATGATTAGCTTGTTTCATTCGTCATAATGATTCCCTTCCATGCCACTGGTTGAATTTTTAAAGAAACCTGCAGAACGTTGCCTTTCACCATTAAATCCAATAGTCGCTGTGAAGTCACAGGTTTCAAGGTGGAAACATAAAATGGAAACTGAATGCAAAGTATGACTTGGTTAGTGAATGTCTTGTCTGTTTCGGCATAATGAAGTAAAACGTTGGCTGAGCAGGCCACTAAAGATCAGCATAACACTCCAGACTGACTTAATGTATTATGCCAAATAAATTCATTCATCAGTCTTCAAAGTCCTGATCTGACCCAGATTTTGACCAGAAATTGCTCTGATATACATAACAAAAGGTTTCTTTAGAGTTGAACCAGAAGCTTCTCCATGCGGTCGTCCTATCTGGCTGTGAGGGAATATTTCCTCCCAGTCGGATATCACCCCAAGACAACAACACCGTAAATACACAAAACCGAGAATGTGCATCCGCGATGCAGAGACAAAACCAATGACACAAATATGCCACGACCGGTCTGGAACGAAGGGCAGAGTATTTTTTTCCATTACATATCCGACATATTCTCCGGGAGCGTTCTGAACATAAACGTGTGAAAACGGAGATAGTCTGACAGCTTTCACTTGTGACCTTCATGCGGCCTCTCTAATTAATGACATTCAGTCAACATTAACCTTTCTGAATAAAGACGTGACATAGTTCTCAGTATTCAATTCAATTATTCAGTTCGAATGGGATGTCGAGGTTCCTCTATGCTTGCCAGCAAAACTTGCTTGCTCTAGTTTTCTTTTTTTTTTACATTGACAGGTTACTCTGTGCATTTCAAAGTTTTTTTTTACGATTTGTTGGAGCAACACTTAATCTCTGAGTCCCCAGCTATGTGGCCAGTGGATGTTGATACATTCTATATGTGTGATGGGTGTTGACATTACTTTTTTACACAGCACTACCGCTCCCACATCCCATAGAAATCTATTAGGATGTTGTAGTTTTATAACAGCTTTTTATCTGAGACCTAAAGGGGAGTTATGCCTCTTTCGGGTCCAACCGCCTCCAAACAGTATACTGTTTCACTATGTACTGCTACTGTATTTTTGTTTGTCTGCAACTTTTGCCTTTTTTGCAAACAAAAATCATATATATATATGTATAGAGAGAGAGATAGATAGATATAAATCTTTGTCCATTGAATAACCCATATGATATATAACACATTACTTATTACTAGTCCATCTTGTGGCAAAGGCAAGGGTTCTTCACATATCTGGTTTTAATAATGTACAAAAAAAAAAGGAAAATAAATATTTGGAAGAAGAAATAGTTGATTATTGATGGCTGTTGCACCCCAAACAAAGAGGTAATGAAGCCATTGTCTGCAAAACACCGGGGTTAAATCAATGTTCCACTTTGGAGCACCGTTTGTAATTTAAGGTCGACATATGGGATCATAAACACTGAACCACTGGTGTTATCCTTTCACTCAATGCTTTATTGAGTCTTAAAAGACATCCTTTTAGCTGCACCTCAGTGTGTCGATCAGCTGTTGTGATAAAATCACCTGTGGTGTAGCTAAAAATTCAAATACATTGTGGAAAACATTATGAGGAGAGAAGCAAATGCCATAAATAACACAGGATGTAATCTTTTTTTTTTGTTGCACAAAAGCGACACAAACTACAAAAGGTACTAATACAAAGATAAACTGAGCTATGATCAAAACAATCTGTTCTTTTTCCTCCCCGGAAGTTAAAGATATAATTTAAGCAGAGGACTGACTCTCATTAAAAGTAAGATAAAACCAGACAATAAAAAAGGCTGACAGGCTCATAATAAAATCTGATGTTAATTGTTTAGGAAAGAATAGGCACCTCAAGGCATTCTAATGCAAACTGGGTACAATAATGAGGCCCGACAGTTATTTAAAGTTACTGACTTATTCAGAACCATAAAAAGTTATGAAGAACATCATTTTCAAGGAGCCCTCTAATAATTATTCAACCTATTTGCACAATGTTGCATCAGACCATGAATGACACCTTAGACTTCTAAAACTTGCATGCCTTCCATTTATTCAAAAAACCCATCCATTTAAAAAGACAATGCAGTTTGGGATTTGTATTTCTTCTTTTATTTCAGTTTGCTGACAATAAAAACAGTGCAGTCGGCCTATTCCGTCTGCAGGGTCCCATTAAGCATGAAATCTGTATTAAAAACCTCACAGCAAGTTCCTCATAGAGTCAGACCTAATTGTGAATGACTCCAGTTCCTAAACAGCCCTGTACACCCAGAAGTGAAATGTATTCAAACAGTTTCATTCAGTGCACATCAATTTGATGCAACACTGCAGCAATCATCCCTCATTGACATTCAGACGGTTTCACGTTTCCGTCTCCAACATCATTGGCTCTGACAGTAGAAGCCTATTCCTGTAACATATGACACAAATGACTTCAGAATACTGCTGAACTAATGTGCTAGCACATTTACACCGACAATATTTTCTTACTTCTGTCCATTTACTCCTACAGTAAACGGGGACGGGAAGTGAAAGTCTATCCTCGTGGGGTTTTATAGCTTGTCAGTCTGAGAGTGACATAGCAACAAAATCTCATGGGAACTAAATGTGTTAATCTAAATGATTTAAGTTTCATCAGTGCTGCTCATGGCACGCAGAAATGCCTTGAAATACAATTATAGGGTTATTGGCGGACTGGCACCCATCCATCACCGTTTAACTGTGTGAGATAAGCAGCAATTAACTTTCCTTTTATGAACCCTCATCATTATTTGCACAAATAGTCTTCTAGTTTTATACCAAAATAATGCTTGATTTATGTGTCATAATAGTCAACATTAAAAGCATTTGTCATTGATAGGTTTACAAGATGCTTTAGTTACTAATGTCCTTAAGCCAAAACTGTACTTGGGCAGAACAATGTGGTGTTGAAGATGTATCTGCGTGTCACACAGAGAGGGGGAAGACAAGAAGTCACCTTTAGACTGTGTGTTCATTGGCAGTAACAGTTGTGCCATGAGCTTGATAAGAGGCTGTGAGGTAAGTGATAACCTATACCTCACCTCAATGACAAAACAATTCACATAGTTTACAATACAGCCCCAAATTTAAAGTGAGGAAACCAGAGAATTTGAACAGAAAAGAAATAAAAGTAATGTTAGCAATTCAAGTGATTCAAGTCACTCGATGAGAAAAGAGGGGAGTTAGCTGCGATGATTGCCGTGACACAAACAGTCGGGATTGGGGTGAAATTGGAGTTATGCGTGGTCATCATTGATGTCAAAACAACAGAGGGACAGATGATTTGTGTGCACAGTGATTACAGCAGTTTGACTTACGTCCCTCCAGGGTTAGAAGTCACAAAGGCCTCCCACTGTCAGTAGCAGCCTATTCTTCAGTATTATAGGTGTCTGTGAAGCACAAAGATTATTTTTTATTTCAGCGTGTTTGCCTCTTTTCCCAAGTCGGAAGTGTACCACAAATATGTGTGTTTCAAGGTAAGGCCATGTGAAAAGGCTCCTCTGTGATGTCTGTGCTGTCAGGACTATGAACAGGTTTCTGCAGTGGCGTTTGGAGGGAAGAACAATTACTGAGGAGTGCAAAGAAGAGGAGCAAGACAAATGCCTGCAATGTGAAATCACCATGCAGGGTCAGCACTGTGTCCTATTGAAGGAAGTAAAAGTGAAGAGGATCATGTGCTGAAGCTGCTGAAAGATTGGAGCGCAAAAGCAAAATGGTGGCAGTGCAGAAGGAAGCCGAACACAATATCTGCAAGGACATGAACGTGTGTTTGAAATATATTGCCGTGGTTTTAAATTCTACGGTTGAAATATGGGGAAATTCTGAAAAGATTAAGGCAGTGTTGTTTGTAACCGAATGTTGTTGAAATTTCTTGAGAAGATGTTGTTACTATACTGAGGGAAGGAGTTGCACCAAACCTAATGGAGTCTGGCTCATGGAGGAGTTGGGAATCATGAATGAGATCACTTTTGGTGATTACTGAAGAAATGTAAGTGGTGGAAGTGCAAATCATGGATAAGAAATGCTCTAAAACTCAATAAAAAGAAGAAGAAGAGGAAGAAGAAGAAGAACCTTTCCTGTTTAGTTCCTGCTGGAGTACCTGGAGAACATGGTATAGAAAAAAGACAAATTGTATTTTTTTATTTAATGCAGAACTAGACCCAAACAGCATAACTAACTTAATACCTGTTTCTGTTATGAATACCTGTTTGTGCTACAAATAGCAACAATATATGGCATGGTATGAATTCTGAAGTCACCTTAATATACACAATGTACTTTTGTCAAAATAATAAGTCACAGAGATCAGAACATACTAGCGCTAGTGTCAATTCAAAGCCTTTACTGTATGCTGTTATTTCAACGGAAATATTAGTTCATTTGGACCTAAAAATCCAAAATGTATCTATCTTTGCAAAAGAAAGTAAAATTACGTGTCACGAAACAGACACACATATCTCATGACAAAGGTACATTGAGGAATAATTCTGAAAGTCAGTGTACACATGCCTAAGTAATGGGATTGTGTCTATTTTAGGTATACCAAAGGTGGTACACATAGGGCGTGATGTATCGCTTTTTATTGAAACTCTGACATAAGTCAGTCTATGGTGTGATACTTATGATGTAGTTGAAGTAATACATATTAACTGTAGGAAGCTCAAGTGATTCTGGTTCATCAGAATCATCAGATGTCACACAAGAATGAACAAGAAAGAAGACATTGAGTGGCTCCAGCCTTTAGAGAAACTACAGATGATGATTAAAGGAGCAGGCATGTGTTAGGTGGATATCGAACAGAGGCAGAGCTTTTTAAGACACTTCCTCTATTCTCACAGCACAGATCTATGAACATCAGGGACTTTAATCTTTATTCTCATACCCCCTTAGGTCAACTCTGCGGGTTATCTGGATAACCTTCAGGGCTTCTTTCCATTTTGACAACGTGCAGAATGGAACACAGATAATCAAGAGCTTGTTCACTGAGCACATGAAGAAAACTCCCTAAAAAGCCTGAATATCCCAGTATGAAATTGGACCACAGGTCATATCTATCATCAGTTTAACAAATCTGGCACAATGCAGAGAGAGGACAGCACGTAACTAAAAGCAATCTTTTTGAAAGGTTCTAAATATCTTTTTTGTGTAAATTATAAATTTACTCATCTAGCAAAGACTGCATTATAAGAGCTTCTCGTTGCCCACAATTGATAATGCAGTTCTAAAATATTTGCGACTGTGATGAAAGAGATTTATATAAATAAAGAAGAACATACTGAATTTAAATTTCATATGTTTGTGTGAAGTGAGCCTGTGAACCATTGTTCTGAAAAGTAATTGCATTGACCCCGGTCATCTGAAGTCATAAAAGTAAAACGACTTTCTTTGGTCTGACAAATATTACTGAGAGGTTCTAGGAGACCTAACAACATGTACGTACACTGTGTTCCACTTTAGGCATTATCCCCTTCAAAGACCAAGCAAGAGTTCTTCACCGATCCACTCGGGTCCTACGGAGCTATGCAATGAATTAGAGCACAGACGCCATCCCCTCTCATCATATGGTGCATCGTATGCATCATATCTCATCGCAGGGGTGAAATGTAAAAACGTAAGTACTTGAGGCAGGCAGAGTGTAAAAAATGACGAAATTTTCTACTCTTGACTGCAGCAGGTTTTTAATTAATGGCTCATACGTTCTACTCTGCGATCTTTCTTTATTTGGGTTTGTGTCGGGTCTTCTCATTTAGGGATTCAGTCTGCTTCTTGTACCCACTGACTTCATGGAGGCCATCCATGGGTCCACTCTGTATTGTGTCTCTATATTCGGTATTCAAGGACACAACGATCAGGACAACTCGACAACTTTAATAGTACTTCTTCTCACATATATCACAACATCATATATCAGTGAGCCATCCCCTGGCCATAGCCGGCCACTACACACTCTTCCTCTGGGTGATCTGCCTGAATTGACAGTTCAAAGTAAGGCACTGGAGTGAATTAACTTTTGATACAAATCAATTGTGCTTTTGAAAATGAAGTAGTGTCATACCAAAGGCTCAAAATGGTTGTATTTGGAGGATAATTATCGTGCATCTGACAACACTGGGATCTGTCGACCAATGACAGCACTCTCTACAGTCAGAGCTCCGCAATAAGGTGGAACGTAAGATATCGTTTCCAAAATTTGTAAAGGCGTAATAACTAGTTTGTAAAAGACCCAGAGAAACACAAATATCCAACAAGCCAAAATCCCGGACGTTTTTGGAATCCCTGTCGGACGCATTATTTAGGTTTCGAAAAGAGGACACGTCCGGGAAAAAGAGGACGTCTGGTCACCCTATCTGAAGCTGAAAGTTGAAGTTAGTCACTGTCGGACATGGACCCTGACCCTGGAAGAATTTAATTGGTCTGGTCAAATTAAAATATGTTGGCTTTGATTACACACAAAAATTCACCCTCTTAATGCACACTTTCCTCACAGACACCTTTAATATTTAATTATTGCTTTTGTATATCTCCATATACAACTTTTTTCTTTTTTTTGTAAGGTTTTAGCAACAGCTCTGCACTCTGTAATTTCCTGTTGAAAACAAGGCTGCATATCTGTGTCTGTTTTCCTATCCTGACCTCTATCATCAGAATCTACAGCCCGTACACAGAAAACAGGCACGATCCCTAAGCAGTTTTGAAATGTTAAAATGGAGGCATAACAGTATCAAGCAGCCTGACTGTGGCTGCAGACTCACAGAGCAATCTCCCCTCACCAAATCCCTGCAGCACAATTCAATTCCATGCACTGTAACTGGAGGCCAGGGCACCAGGAAGTAATCTGACAGCCACGTAAGGGGGGGAGGGCATCAAGCATGAGGATACTCGTCCAAGTCTGAGAAATATCAGGCAACCTTCTCCGTATACATCGATAGTTTGCCATGGAGTAATAACATATTTCTGTCATAACAAATTACAGAAATCCATCAATATATAAATGAATATATTTAGAATAAACAATATTTTCAACTAAAATTTAAAAAATAAAGATGATGCAAATGAATAGCAGTCATGAAAAGCAAGCAGGAAAGTGTTTTTTGAGAAGTGAGATGATGATACAGTCAAATCTCCTCACAGGAAGACACAAGATGTTCTGCCTGAAAACCTGTTACCTTACAGTCAAATTAAAAATACACATCCAGAGTCAGCAATCAGAACAGTTTTGTAACACTTGTTGAGAAGAGAAAGATAACACTGCTTGATACCAGATGTTTGTGTGTCTGTGTGTGTGTATGTGTGAGAGAAAGAGAGAGCGATCCTAACAAGAGAAGGTGGAGGCACTGATGGCTGCCGACTAATAGTTTTCTCCAGGCATGCTATGGAAATAAAAAACTAATTGCTGGAAAACGTTATGTAAATAGCATTAGCGTGAGTAGAATGATGAGCTGCGATGTGTTTGAAGGTCACTCTAGACCTTTCTCTGTTCTTAGCTACTGAGAGCACTGATAGAAGATGACTTGAAACGTGAAATACAAAAGAAAAATGGTGAAACCTGAACTTAAAGTTCCTAATAAATAAATAAAAAGTAAATGTTTTCTGTGAAAACAATGTGACACGCTTTGATGAACCCGATACTGAAAGGGATTGAGTTTCAAGAAGAACATGAATTAACATGTAACTGCCCAAAAAACATGCATGAATCACATTTTAAGGGATGTTGTTTTTGTATACAGAGCTTGAGAGAATTATTTTTTCATTAAGAATTAATTTGAAGACCACAAGATTAAGATTTATATTAACTGCATGAATTGTGTTGTATAAGTTCTAGCTTCTGCTTAATCCCTGGTTTCACAGAATAAATAAATATTGATTGTACTCACAAAACCTCTCACAAAAAAAGAGTACATACAGAACCTAATTAGTAATTAAATACGGCTTATTTTCATAAAACCTCTATATGAGTCAACTGGGAGTTTCCACATAATTACAACCCAACTAATAAATTAGTATATTAAAAATTCAACACGCCTAAAGGAAACTGCTTTTTTGTACAGCCTGCAAGCACACAACAGACACATTTTAACAGCACTTCAGGGCTTGGTTTTGAGAAAAGGAATATTTCAAGGATAAATGTGTCTCTGGTACTCTTGCCCACCAGAGGCTTCCCCAGAGAAACCTGCACATAGCCTAATAAGATAGAGAGCAAGTTTGAGATTAAATAATGAATATTTAATATCTGAGGAGTCTTCAGTATGATGGCATATTAGGTCCATTCTCAGAATATATAACATTATATGAAAAACACAGAGCCAGTGAAGGGTGGGTAATATTGATAGACAAATCTCATCTTTAGCTATCTAAATTGGTGAATGTACAAGACAAAACTCACAAATCTAAGAGAAAAAAATGTAAATCTTTGACGTAAAAAAAATATTGTGAGAGGAAAAACCGAGACGGTTCACTTAGAAACGCAAATGTCAAAAGGTCAGTGGATCACCACAGTAATCAGGATACATTGGCTGGGTGAAATTAATGTCTGCACCACATTGTGTGCCAAACCATTCTGCAAATGCTGACATATTTAAACGGGACATTTTAAACTGACCTGCTATTGGTACTACGTGAAAAGTCAGGGGATCACCAAAGTTAGTGGGATTCATCCTCAGTGGAATATGAATACCTGTGCCAAATTTTATACATTTAATAGTTGTTGCAATATTTTAATCTGGACCAAAACACTGAACCGACCAACTGACAGCCTGACATTGCCATCGCGAAAGCCACATCACCAGTATGGCTCATAAAGATACTGCAATACTGCTGATTGTTGGTATCTAAGAGGTTTTTCCAATGCAATTTCATGTATAAGCATTAGTGATCGGATTACATGTACAATTTCTATGGTTTTGGATCTACTCTCTTCCAGTTCAGATTGTTCGTAAAACTCTAACGGTAAGCAAGCACCCAGACAAGCTCTTTCTCCCTTACTCCAACTCCCACCAAGATCCTTACCATATCTATAATGTTGAGCGCAGCCACCCTATGAAAGAAGCTCAACGGGTGTGAAGAAGCTAACAGATCCACATCATCTGCAAAGAGCAGATATGTCATTCTGAGGTCTGTAAACCCGACACTCTCTTCCTAACAACTGCACCTTGAGATTCTGTCCATGAAAATCACAAAGGACAAGAGCTGGTCCACTGTTCCAGGAGGGAGGGACTCTCCATGGCTCCTTCTGGGGTTCAACTATCAGTCTGAGCCTCCCTTCCAGCATCCTCGAATACATTTTCCCTGGGAAGCTGAGCGGTGAGATAACGCGGTAATTGGAGCACTCTTCCCTTTTTAAAAATGAGAACCGCCACTCTTACGACACTAAAGAAGTGTCTCAGCCAATGTCCCGAGCTGTCAGCATATCAGGGAGAATCTCATCCACTTCTGGTGCCTTGCTCGTTTGAATTTTGTCAAAAAATTGGTGTAACACAGCAAATTTCAACTGACGGCAGTGTGCCACCTTAACAAACATGGAGTCTTAGGTTTGAATATTTCACTCATTGTAAACATCATGTAGCTTCAATGAAGAACTGATAGAGAATATATCGGACTGCAGTTGGATAAGTCACTGCAAGACACAACAAATGGCATCATTTCCTGTATTTTTAAACTCGAGATCTATCACATTAAATGTAAAACCTTTCATCAATGAGTCATAGCTTTATGAAAATGATGATATAAATCATTAAATCCCTCAATAAATAATACAGATTCATACTTTAAATATAGGTAAATTGACTGACATTTTTATAGGTTTGGAGTTTCAGAGATTTTCTATTCATATTTGTTCAACTGGAGGATTGCTGATACTTGCAAGATCCCCAACTGTCAAAAGTTTCTTCTTTTACAGGAAGCTGATCTATTTCAACTCAGCACATTCCAATTTATATTTGTGCCCCGACGTTGTGTCCTGTCCTCCCCTGCTGTCACTCTGCTGTCCGTCTTACAGTGCTTCCAAGCTGCTCATCCCTGTCGTAATGACCTCCTCAGGGACCTGGAGGCACTGTCGGCAATCCCCATGCTGCTTGGCGAAGGTCTTTGCCACTTCATGTGAGACAATAAAGAGCGGTGACAAAGCGTGGTGCCGACTGGCCTCTTGTTAAAAGCTCTGATGGCAGAGTGCATGGAAAACCTTCACACCAAGATGAAAAAGACAGTAACTTCCAGGGCAAAGCCCTCTCTCTTGGTGCGATGATGGAATGGGATGGGGAGCAAAAAGTCCCTTTCATATCGACTCTGTTTGACAGCCATTCATGCTAGCCTGTGATATAGATATCCTTTGAATAGAAATCTGAGGCAAATTATCTGAAAGAGGAGCACACTAAGACACATGCTGTTGTATTCAAAGTGTTTAAATGCAACTTATGCTTCTATTTTTGTCTTGTAGAGACAAGGCATGTACAGCATGTTGTTGTATATCATGGAAAAGAGATGAGAATAATGGAAGAGGTCCCCCTTCTCGCTGTACATCAAGCTCTACATATCATTTAGTTTAAATTTATACATGTTTTGTCAATATAGACAACAAGGGAGATAATATAAAGACGATATAATTCAAAGCAGACTGTGAGTATCAATTGTATGCGGCAATGTTAAAAAGGCCTGATCTGAAGCACTACTTTATTCTAAAACTAATGTTTAGTGCTGCAGGCCTTGCGCTCTGTGGGGAACACTTAAACATTGCATGTCTGCTCAAGTAGAGTTTATGCTAGAGCGGCGCCTTTCCTCAATTTATGATATGTAACCGCGACTCTGGTGCACTTAGGTAACCACTTCGGGATGTGCAAATATTTCCCCAAGTTAGAGTCTCCGTCCCACAGCAGGTTCCCTGACTTTACAAAAGTGGCAACTCTGCAAAGAAAACACCCCTTTGTTCCCTCCCAGCTGTGCATTTCTGTGATGATTAAAATCCAACAGAATCATTGAAAACAATTAGAATCACGTCCAAGCTGTCATGTGCTTGACATGTGGCAACCTCCCTCTGGCTGCAGCTCCAGATCGACTGGTTTCTCTTATGGTAATGGCACTGTCTATTTTGGGATGAGGTTGTGACAGTAGCTCCTCATGCGACTCTGCCATCAGTCTGCCGGTTCAGCGATAATCGTTTTGGAAAACAACAGTGGTTGTTCAGGTGTCTTTTATGAATTATCGCTGGAGGTAGCTTCCCCTGTGGATAAGCTTGTTTGTGTTGGTGTTTGTCATATTTCAAGGAGATGTTAAAACATGGGATGATTTACGGGAATAGTTGGGATTCTGTTCGTGTTTGAGATAAACAATGTCAAGAAGTACTCAAATCATTTACTTTAGTGAAACTACCAATTGAACTGTGTAAAAAAATACCTTGGAAAGTTAAAGTACAGAAGTATTAACAGCAAACTATACAACAAATATGAAAGTTTAAAAAAAAAAATGATTTTGCAGAAAAGCGTTCGAAATTATGACATAATTTGATATTAGATATTTTTCCATTAGTAGGTAGCATTTTACTGCTGTAGCTGGATGAGGTGGAAGTGCCTATCTCCAGTGTGATTATGTAAAAAAATGTTTTAATGGATAGAAATTATATGTGGCATGCAAAGAAAATGTACAGGTGTCTAAATGAAGCTCTACTGAAAAGAAAAAAGTACAAGGCAGGGTCCATGCTTCCATGCTGGTAACACTGAATAAGCAATTAGTGAATTCTCCGATGTGTGCAGTACAAAAACAGGTATAAATAGACGGGGCTTAGATGGCTGAGCATTGTACCTTTTGTGTTTCGGTCAGATGCTGAGATTAATCAGCAGTGCAACTCTACAGCACCGATTCTCCCAGAGCTGTGATCCGGATGATCTTTTTTGGTCCTTCGAACAAAACAGGAATCATGAATACAGAAGCAGGGGGCGAGCAGCCCCTCCAGGCCTCGTAAAAAGCGACATTAAGCTTCCCTAATTAAACTGAACTCTCCCCTTTCCGAGCGGCGGGCATGACTTTGGAGACTTAATAGAGCCTCCTTGGCTCCTCTCTGCCTCATATTGTTCTCCTGCACCAGCTCCACTGCTGGAACACTGCAGGCTGCAACAATCAATACAGAGCTACTTCATGAATAGAGAATATCTTCTCCATTATAAACAGTTACTATTTTGAACACGCTGGCCTTAGAGGAATGGCTTGATTTAAATGCATTGAATTCTGAGTTACACCACAGTTTACATCTGGTAAAGGTAATCTGTAATCCTCTGGACGAGCCTGAAGAAAATAGCAAGCATGCCCTGATTGAATGAATTACACAAACATCCCCGCACATAAAATAAGGACCATTATTCAATTCTGGCAAAGTAACAATTTGTCATAGAGTGGCACATCACATTAATGTTGTTATGTGTTGTTGCTGCTTGTTTTCCATTCACCTTATGGGCCGCTGTGTTACTGTGAGGGAGAAATCTACCCAAATTATGGATAGCGTACCACATATGAAAAACAAAACACTCAGCAACAACGTCATATTTCATTGTCTATGGTCCTTTCAGAGATCCATTTTTGACAGCTGTGCAGAGAAACTGCTTTGTTTCTGTCCCGGTGGAATTCATTTTGGATCCTCATGAAAGCTGCAGGTAAGGCCAAAGAGCACAAAGGCTCACTGGTGAGCATCAGAATACACTGAAATCGAGAGTTTGACATTTCGTACAATTGACACGTCATGATGAATAACGGAAACAACACTATTCCTTGTCATATGAAGAAAAGCACACAGTAGAGCATACAATCAGCTTTTTACACATGACTGCCATTTTTATTTTCAAGAAGTGCATCAGGTTTTGTGAGTTTGTGAAACACAAAGCTTTCATCAAGTTCTTATCATCAGCTGACGAAGGGTTGAATTTAACTATTAGCGACGCAAAAGGTCATGCATGAAAGCTTATGGAATTCTAAAGATCACTTACGGTGAATTTCAAGGTGCCGGCAACGGCTGAACGATTAACCATTTTCACCTGAAGAAAAATGGAAGGGGGGGTGCTCTGCTTCAGCTTTAACAGCCATATGTGCGCAGTGAAGAAAAGGGCGAGCTCTCTCACACGCACTAACAAGCACTAACGTAGTGCGCCGACTACGTCAACACAGCAAAGACATGCTCTGATAGCACACACACACACACACATACAGAGGGAGAGTGGTTTCATTCTTTGCTCAGGAAAATATCACGCCACTTCTTCTTTAAATAACACACAGGTGTTTGCTGCTATATTAAAGCTCTGAATCTGGTATATTGCACCTTTACAACCTAAAATAAGAACAATGAGCTGCCCAGCTGAGCTGGAATATGATCAGATAAGAACAAACAGTGGAGGACAGAGATCCAAAGCGCATGTCTTCACTGGATTACAATAGTTGTGAGCCAGAGGGACTGCACCTGTCTATCTTTTCCTCCTTTGCTTGCCAGAGGCACCACTGCTGCAACCTAAACACCTCTGTGATGCTGGGCGAATGATTTTTCCCTTGATGCACAAAAAGAAATCAATCCACACTGTCATCTTGTGTGAATTTACTAACACTGTAGGGCATGAATGCTGCTGGTGGACTCCAAAGTGATTAATAATGTTGCATTCAGATAGATTTAGGAACATTCAGGTGAGACAATGACACTCTCTCATCAATATCTAGCGGCGTTATTTTCTTCTTTTAAGGTTGATGGAGGAGTCGACAAAATGCTAACTGTCGGTGCTCTTCCAAATTTCTGATTTCCAAATTCTGGTATAACAAATAAGTTGTGTTCCTTAATGTTCCGGTGAGAAATAAACCCAACTGCAGAGCCACCGTCATGTCTCCAACAGGGTGCACCTTAACAAAGGAGGCATTGTTGGGCGAACAATCATTAACATTCATTAACACGAAGAGAGCAGCATGGCAGGAGAAAAACGCCACTCGTTATCCCCAGCTGGTGCTCTCGTCATAATTCAGCGAGCGTTCTTCATGTTCATTATAGATCCTGTTTGTCACTTTTATGTGGAGCACTTTGCGATGTAACCTTGCATAAGGAGTGTTATATATATTTATATATAAAGTAGGGCTGGTTGGTCGATATGGCCTTGTTTGACCGAATCCTCTTTGGTCAGATAATCGCTGGTTCCTTCGAAAGGAGAAAAGTGATTCTTAAGGTAGGGTTTTCTGGAGGTAAGGGGGCTTCTTCTATGTGTGTGATAAAGAGAAACAGAAAGAGAGAGACAGAGTTATTTGATGAAGGTTTACTTGTTTTGCTTCTATTCATCAATACAAAATTTCAAAAAAGACCATCTTCCCTCTTCGTGTGGACTGGGGAAGATGGAGCACAGTGTGGACCGCTCTCCAGCTGAAGCTGCCCCTGGAGTGTGCCAGTGTTTGCTCTGTCCTTGTCTAAGTCCTCTGTCCTGACAATTGTGCTACTATAATACCTAAAGTTGGCGGCTTGCCGGTCGTGTTCGGGTGGTTGATTAAAGCATGTTTTGGCAGGTGGAGCAGTGGCTCATAACGGGTTGGGGGTCTGCGGGTATAAAACAAACCTCACCTGCGCGACACGTCTTCATAGGCTTTGAGTGGAAACATGTCAGAATTGGCATATTTAAATACGTTTGGTCTGATCTAATAAACTGGTTTTGTTTGAAATATAACTGCTTTGCTGTCACAATAAAATATGTTCTATCTGCTTCTCCTCTGGTGTCTACAGGAGCTGCTCCTCCTGCTGAGTTTTTTGATGTTTCCTAATGAGTTGCTCTCACTGAATCAGATCAATTTGCCTGTTCTGTTCCACACAATATAGTTGTGCAACCCATGAACATCTTGTTTCAATCCCGAGTCGTGACTGTTTACAATAAGTGCAGAATACTCGTGGCTAAGTTCGCGATTAGCCATTAAAAGGCTGCAGCGCTCACTGTTTTATTGGTGCGCATGTGGATTTTCCTGGGGGGGGATGTGTATATGTGAATCTGGAAGCTACCTGCATGCAGGGTTAACTCCTGCACATCAGATGGTACACTGGGCTCCCACAGTTAAAAAGACTTGACTCCAACATTAACATCTTAATGTTGTTTTCAGGATATCTGCTAATGTGGTCAACTATATAAAGGTTTTTGTTCATTTGGCAGCACTTCCTCTGCACTTCACGACGTAACCCAGACTTCACTTAAAGCTGGAGTAAAGGTAACTTTGGAGAAACCAACGAGAGCAAACTAGATTTTTAAATGATCTGACTGAAAGAATCTGTGCACCTCCCGCCAAAGTCAGCCCCGCAAAACACACGACGACTGCCAGACTACTGCTGGCGGGCGCGTCCTCAAGCGTAGCGCATCGTTGTTATTGCTAACCGTATCCAACTACCTCAATAAGTGCACTGGCAGAGTGTGTGCAGTCGACAGGCAGGGAGGCCATCCAATTATTTCATGTCAGCCAAATGAAATGGTGGGACGAGCTTATTACAGAACCACGGCAGCCCCAGATACCTGATTATTTTCTTCTTCTTTTTTTGTCAGAGCATTTCATTTATTGATTTCTGTCAGGATGTAAAGAGAACTCCAACAAATATAATGTTTCTAAAATAAATTACCGATCCTCGCTTTTACCCAGGGAGTAATACAGAATAAGAAATTCCAACCATAATGAGGATTGGGGGTGCGTGCCTGAGCATTGAACACAGCGTCACCAAGCAACATCTGAAAGCTGTAACGGTCAAAGAGATGTTCAAGCTATTGTACATTAAAGCATGGAGCTGGTACCTCTTACTGCTTGAGTAAATATGTAACCTGTTGAATTTGCATAATTTTCCTGCATTCCAAATATGCCACACAAAAAAAAACAACTAATGACGCCTTTAAAAATCTATCTACCTCTGAAAAGAATGGTCTGTTTCAGCAGAGGTAGTTATGGAGTCCAGGAAACCAAATGACTATCTGTGAAAAGAAAAAAATCCCCAATGTGTTTCATTTAACACAAGGTAATACAAATCCTAATCCCTGTGACAGAAGGGACATCAACTCGTCCTCTGCACTGATGTAAGGCTCACACCTCCAAGCCAGCAATGAGAAGCAAAGGGATGGGCAGAAACCACCTCCACGTATACACTTGAGAGGACTCCTTCATTTTCTTTGTGTGCTGCAGTACTTCTGAGGCTGTACTTTGTGATGGTGTGCGCATGGGATTGCATTGTATTCAAAGGTGTCCCTGATCATTTGTGTGTGTCACATTGACTTGTGTGGAGGGGAACATGTCTTCAGGACATGGAGACGAGATAGAGAGCCGGTCAGACTGGCAAACGGACATGGACTCCAGCTTCAACAAATCAAGGCAGCGACAGGAGATTACATCTCATGTTAAAAACTTGCCAATGCATCAATTATTGATATTACCACAACAACAAAAACGTGACCCTGTTTGGTAGCAGGTTTTTCTCCACCTGCAATGATTGTCTATGTGTCCTGAACTACGCCCGGCACACTGAGCTGTCTCAATTGTTGGGTTATTTTTTTAAGTGCCCATTTTTCCATGTATTTTCATTCACTGAGGTTTTCATTTGACTTCCTCTTTGTGCGATCAGAGTGTCTGCGTTTAGTACCGGGGAACTCAAGGCCGGTTCACCTTTGGTTTTTGATTTGATTTAATTCTATCTAAGCATTCCTGGGACTGTAATGACCTCTGATAAATGGCACAAAAATGTACCTGGACCAGAACTCGAATGGTTTCTAAGTGGAATTACAAAATAACAGAAAAGTAAATGTAGCATCACTCTCACAATGTAGCTTCTTTTAAATGAGCCTTTAATGCTGAAATGTCCTACTATAGCACCACTTTGTCTTGCTTATTTTACCCCTGCACTTGGGGAGGATTCACTCCATAAAAAAGAAGCTCAGTGGGTCAAAGCAAAAAGTGTGTATGACCTGAAATCCAATGGCACGTGAAGGCCGGGTTTATCAGCAGTGCAGTTCCTCTGGACGCGCTTATCTTGCTCCGTTCCCTGGTATCAGCTGCCAACATCATTTCACTGTAAAAATGGGAATTCAAACTATTCCCATTGCTAATTATATGACGGGATGTTTATCTACCAAATATTATTTTAGAAGAGTGATGCATAACATCAAATTATTAATTCTCACCTAGGAATGTTTCTATGTGTGGAACCAGGTTCCCACCTAATTAGGGCAGAATAATTACTTTGAAAAGTTGTTAAAGTGTTGATGCTTCATCCGGCGCCTCCGCTCAGGCTTCATTAAGGGCTTTGTCTCGTTGTGTGAAGAGACAATGATAGCACAATGGATTCAAAACAAAGCCAGTCTGTCAACAGTCTAACTTTCCAACACTTTCAAAACTTTGGTCATGGTTGAGTTAAAGTCAGTATTTTCTGTAATGTGCAGTTTAATTGCCAGGTCAACACTGTCAGTCACGTTTGCCACTGAAATACTGTGCAGGATACGGCATTTTATTTTAACTGCGTGTTTGGGTTTCTGCCCGTGTACCCTACACAGATACAAATCACTGGACTCGGAGTGCTTCTGCACAGTTCAGCTCATTGTTTTGGGTTGTGTGGGCTGTAACTTTACTGTTCTGATCTTATCTGCCTGGTTTTCAAGCAGTTGCTGGCAACAAAAAAAAGACAAGTTGGTGATCATAAATCCAGCGAGTTAAGGAGTCAGTGAAGACCAAAACAGAGCTTAAATTTGAATTTGCCAGACATATCAGACACCAAATAAATGCTAAAATCTAGCTCCACTTATTTAACACATTTAAAAGGTTAATTTTTGAAGAATTTGAAAGGAAAAAAACAACTACTAATGCAACTTTGTATAATTCTACCACACTTCATATGGTCTGACACCATATTCCTCCAAAATTGCACATAGACCCATTGATTAAACAAAACATGTAACAAGTAGTTAATAATAAAAAGCCTCGTGCCACATGGAAACAGCCGCTGCAATGAATATGTCTTTGTACCTCCACACTAATGAAACAGACCACAGCAATCAGCTGTATTTTGGTTCATCCTGAACAATACAATGAATAGTTCCTCCATTTTCACTTTGTCAAAGTCTCTTGTAAGGAAGATGAGCCCCTCCAGCTGCTCTATGATTCAAAGTTTAAAGGTTGCGGCAGATGGAGCAGCTGTCGCTCAGTGACAGGAACCGTCCTTTAAACACAAGTTGGCGGTCCGATGGCCGGCTCGTCCTGTCCGAATGTCCTGGACAACCCCAAGTTGCTCCCAAGGCCACTTTGCAGCAGCTCAGTGCTCCAGAAAATGCGTAGGATGGGATGGGTTCAACGCAAAGGTCAAACGTCATGTATGTACCTGCAATAGTAAAGTTCTCTGGTTTGTAAAATAAGATCGCGATCGTCCTGAGAAGAAAGCAAACCACTGTCAGGAGCACATTTACCTTTGTAGAAGACTTAATCCAGTCAAGCCACAAAGCTAGTGTATTCTCTTTATTCATATTTAAATATTTTGTGCTTTCCCTTTCAAGTGAAGTATTTTCCATTCTGTCTTTTAATGTCTCTGTAGGGCAGGATGTGCAGTGTGAAGGGTGTGCAGCATAGAGAGAGGCTACTCTCGCATGAATACGTTTTTTGTTAACATCTACAACCCTGTACGTAACCTTGCAACTTTCCACTTTATTTACGCCATACTTTTACAGTTTGAAGAGCAGACAGCAGGGGATGGATCCCAACCTAGATAAAAGATGAGGGGGCAACAGGAACAATGCAATGATTTCACGCAAGTGGAGTACAAGCGAAGGTTCAAGTCCAGTCTGACCGTGCACCCTCCAACTCTGTGACAGTTTGTAGACACTCACAGCTGAATGAAGCACCATTCTTCAACATTTATGGTACGAATATAGCTGCAAGCTTTGTGAAGAGCTTCCATCTCTCCGGCAAAGAAGCTATTCATAATTATTGACGATCAGAAATATTGATCCATGAGATGGAGGATTGAGTTACGCTACAGCTGCTCACATTTTAAATACATTTCCTAGAGTCATAAAATAAAAAATCATTAAGAATATGTATATCAAAATATGTGCTTTATACTACAATATAACGACATTACATATGCATAGATGAAAATATGAAGCAGCTCAAAAGTTCGTCTGTTATGTTTCTTTCGGTTTCTGTTACTGTTGGAGACATTTTTCCCCCAAATACTATTTGATTTAGCTAAATGTGTTTTCTAGTCCAGAAAATACCAAGTCAGCCTTGGACATTAATGAACCACAACTGTGCTTGAATTTTGTCTCTACATATTTTGGGTAGCCATTTTTTTCTCAGCATCCTCTGCAGTCTACTCAGTGGTGAGATGAATGAGTCGGTTCAGCTAATATTCTCTGATCTAATTCCAATCGTGCTAACCCGACACTAACGTTGTTTCCGGTTGTGAGGTTTTAAGAACAGCTTTGCTTCAGCAACACACCTTTTAATATTCCAGCTCGTTTTTGGCATCAATGCATACTTGAAACTGAAGAGGACCTTGTTCCTATTGAAATGCGCAAAAGTTTTGATAAGAAGCTTTCAGTCAATCAATGATTGGTGATTTCTTTTATTCAGAGTGATTTCTGTTTTGCACGCTGCTCTTTTTATTGTCGGCCTGTTTGAACCCTTGTACAGCGTGCTCTTCATGTACTAAACACAGCGTTTTCAAGCAAACCCCAAACAACATGTATTTTAAAAAGAACTTCCAAACTAAAAGCATGAAAGACCAATAAAACATAAATTAATCGTCTAAGCCATGTAACAAATCAAGCATGTGTGGGAGAAGACCCCCCCAAACTGAGCAACCGTGCATATGGAATATATACATAACACTTAACAATCAAATAAACACATCTCCCCTTTTCTAGTCTAGTGGAAGGTTTATTTGATCCTAAACACAATGTAATCTTTAAGTTGTTAACATCTGTATGTGTCTATCCTCGTGTGAGCAGTTCATGAGTAAATGTTTGTACAGGTAGTTGCAAGGAACCATTTAGACGCAGCTGTTCCGTGACAAACACAGTGCGGTTTTGCATGTGGTCAGCGAGGTCAGCTGGTTAAGTGAGCAGCAATGTCGACTCGTTGTTGGAGGGTTTTACAACCCACTTCCACTTCCCCACTAATTGGTTTGGGATGGCATTTAATATGGTGGACTCTCCACGCGACCGTGCTAACGAAGTGGAAGTGGGCAGGTAGAGGGTGTGTGGGACCGGAGGAGTCCAACTGACAATGTAGCACTTGAAGTGATATTTAGAGACATTCTAACATTGAACTCTGGTGAAGTCAAACATGACTTTACTACCAAGGACAATTTGAGATGACATTTGTTCCTCAAGAAAGTGCCGGATGTCACGGGTCCAGGCATGGCCCACAGTCTTGTATGTGATGGTACTTTGTAGTTTATGGGCTTAAATGTAGACACATCCGAGGGCTGATTTATGTGTTGAGTTCGCAAAGCGCCGCCACCGATGCAGCAGCAGTGGTGGAGTGGAAGTGAACGGATGTTCTACTACATCTTGTCGCATTTTGCAGAATACAAGCCAGCATGTGTTTCTTTTATCATTTGTAAGGGCAGCTCCAGTATATACTAAAGGTTAAAAGATATGTATGTTTTGGAACATAGTTACGCTTAGCATCACATTGTCTCGTCACATTATTATATAGACATGACATTACTTCATATTTATATATATGTATACTGTATTTCCCTTACATTCCCCACTATGTTAACTGCATTGTCTTCGTGAAACCTGCAAGAAATGGAGACATGAAGTCAGTTGGCGATTTTAGTCTGGAACTACAGTATGTCTTTTTTCTCTCAAACAAAGTGTATATATAGTTAGCTCATATACAGTATGTGAGAAGCTCTCCCCTCACCTCACATTGAAAAACCATTCAAGCATGACAATGTCTGCAGTGTCGCTGATTGCACTCATATCCATAACCTCTAAAACGTAGGTTTTCATCCCTGACTGTCTCCTGCATAATGAATGTGTCCATGACTAGGAGACCAATCATTTGATTCAGAATGGATGTGTAACACTTCTTCCAGGTAAGGACCATAATCACAATCTTAAGGCATGATACTAATCTTTTGAAAAAGTCATCCATGTTTTCTCCTCCTCTTGATTTGATTACTGACATGGACTTTATTGAGGCGTTGCCAGGCTGTAATCATACACCTATGCTTATCCAAACTACACTGATAACTTATCAGGCTGCTTTTGGTCAGATGTCCAGCAAGATATGCAAGTTCTTTACATACTACAGTGCACCCTCAGCTGAAAACATGATTTATGACCCGATCATGCAAGAACAATTAACATTGGTAAAAGCTTTTAGTACATATCGACTGCATGTCCTCTATCATGCCATTTACGGTGAGCAAATTGATATTTGTAATTCCACAGCTTTAACAAGGATAAGTTGATGAATGCATTATCCTCCTACACAAACATTCACCAGAAGTGATCATCATCACTTAAATAATCATCATGTCTCATAAACCGGTGGTTAAAGGGGGACGCATAAACATGTCCCTGCAGTCGGTGGTTTCTCAGTTCCATATTAAAAATGTGAAATTTGCTCCGCTAACCTCAGAGGCACCTCCATGGTGTAATAAGAAATGGAATGCAGACTTCAATATTCATGTCAAATTTAAATTGTAATGAACGTGATATGAATGCAGGTCTTCATGGCTGGGTATGCTTCGTGAGAGCTTATTTTTTTTAACTTTCTTCTACGGGATTATCTCCAGACTGACCATTGAGGAGCTTCAGTTAGAGATGCACAGTGCAGTGACTTGAACTCCGAAAGTGAGCATCAGCCGTGCAAACGCTTTACAACCTCTAAGCCCTGCGTTAGTGTATGATGGTAAAACTATGACACACGAACAAGCCTCCTTTTCCCCTGGTGTTCTTCCCACGTTGGAATCATCGTGTCTACTTTAAATGTAAAGCTCCAATGAACTCATTTATACACCCCTCTGTGTGCAGAAATGTCATCCCGTGCTCGCTGTTATACTTTGGATTCAGGACACTTGTGTTTTCTCATGAAAAAGAAATGCCATGTGTAGTCCCTGAGGACGAGGGGCGTGCCTTTAATTTGGAAGTATAACTCGAAATCCTGCCACTAATCCAACTTAATTCCACATTATAATCAATACTTTGCAACCGGTTGCGCCCATGCAAATTCATTCCCATGCTATGATAATCTTTTAATACAGTCTTACCATCTCACCAGTGTTCCTGCTTTGTTCTCTAACCATGTTGTCAAAGTGAGTCATCACTGCACATGGTAAATTGTAACTGACACTGCATTTCACTTAAAGAATGAGGTACAGTCTAGAGCTTATTCTAATCGCATCCTCTGAAAATGAAAACAGGACACCTTAATCTGCCCGTCGTCAAATTCGGACTAAAACACACTTTTCAAGATAGCAGAATATCTGAGTATGACTGTGATGAACAGTCTAAAAGAGCTTTGGTAGTTTCTGAGGACACAACTGTCTCCCACTGGGCTGGTTGGCCCTTTACGAAGACCACAAGATGCACAGGGGTCCATGCTCCCCTCATAAAGTGCCACAGCACGCATGACAAGATAAAACCCACAGTAAAAGGCTACGAGAAGGAATTAGCAGCAGCCAGCTGGTTTGCTTTCTTCAAGTGGAACAATTGTGCCCATCTCCTCTGATTGTCTGAGCTGCTCAAGATGGTGTGTGTTTGAGAGACAAAGTAAACTGCAACACATATTTCTTCATCAACTACAGTTAACTGCAAATCAACACATTTAAATGCATGTTTAAGCTCATGTATGACAGCTACTTATGAGCCTATATTTACTTCTATTTATACGTGCATCCTGCATGAGAAATGACAGCGGAGGTCACATACAGTTATCCATGTTTGCATTTTTCTGACAAGCCACTTAAAGAGAAAAAGAAAACATTTACATGCCACGTGACATTATTATTCTAACGGCATGTCTGGAGACGCTTCAACTGTGTTTCTCAGTCGTCTACATAACAGAGCAGATCACTTGTATCTCAATCAATCCAGCGGTCTACAAAGCGTCTTTCTTCAATTTTACACACGTATCGCGACTTTATGATTGTGTTACCGGACTCTGACACAAAACATGGGTGAGCTACTGTTAGCACTGTGCCTGTGTGTGTCCTGTATAGACACAGATGGAGCGCTGAAGATGCTGGTTTGAAGACTTGCTGCTCACACCACGTCTCCTGCATAGACACAGTGTTAACACCCCATCTTCACACGTGCTGCAAAGCGAAAGCAACACCTCAGCAGCAGATTCAGTCCTACCAGTGTCCACACTGGATCGACCAATGTTCTTCTGTGGAGGTCAGAGCGGTGGCCAGACTCGCAACCCCAAATGACTGCTGATGCTCTGGATGTTTCACTCGGCCCCCGTTTGCTAACAAGTTGGCCATATTAACTTAAAAGGTCAGTCTTGAGTTCACAGCTTTTGTTTAGCTGCCCACAATTGGCCAAACTATGAATAATTAGTAATTATCAGTTTGACCATGGATAGTGGTATTTTAATGTTTTGAAATGCGCTGAAAAACAACTTGTTTGGTCATTTTTAACTGAGGATTTGTTGCAGGATCCCAACTCCCTTACAGCTCTCCAACTTGGCACAACATAAACGATACTATCATATACAGGGCAGAGACATTCTCTACGCATGCACTCAAAACCAAATGAGGTCATCTTGTTAGCTTGCCACAGCACAACACAACACTGTTGTGTACCTAATACAGTAGTTGTTTGTGGTTACATTGACATGCATTGACTGGAAAATAAAGCTAGTGGTCAGACTTGAACAAATACAATATTTTTTCCCGTAACTGATAAATACTTAAATAGCAGTAGCCGTGGTGTATGCCATGTGAAAGATTGCAAATGTTGTGTATGAGAGCAAGTTTTACATCCTCACATATGTATTTAACAAGAGATCTGTCAATCATGCGTTGTCAGGTGGGTTTTTATGTGGATGACAAATGGGCTTTTGAAATGAGCACAACAAATTCAGCATCATAGAAAAATGTGTTCAGACAATCAAGAGTAAAGTCAAGCATTACCCAGTGTGCATTGTGTTGTAGACCTCACATCAGCACTTGACACAAGGTTTACATGAGTAGTGGGGCCCCTCTGGCAAAATATTGCTGAGGGCCCCCTAAGGGTCTGCTGTGGTCTCCACAGAGAACAGATGCTAAAACATGTTTTCAGCCCACTTCTCATCCCTCGCTTAGTCACTGCCTGAGTTTTAATGCCCCAATGATGCACATGTTCACATCCTTTTATGGTCTGAAATTCTTTAATCAGAAAACAAGGGCGATATTAGAGCACAGCTCAGGAGTGAGCTGCATGCTAAAAGAGCGGCGACGGGGCGCAGCGACTCGGCGTACCGGCTTCTCGTTCTGTTCCGCGCTCGTCCTCCTCATTTGCATTCACAGTGGAGCAGCCTCCTTGCCAAGCAGCTCACACGGCGAGGCCAAGGTCAGGTATTGTCTTGCTGCTCATACGCATCAGACTTCCCAGGTCCAAACCCCTCACACCTGACTGCCCCCACAGCTAAATGTCTTTGAACAACAGCGATGCATCGGCAATGCGAGATCAACAAGTCTCGGGTCCCACACAACCTTATCAGTGCAAGAGAATAGGCCAGTCAAGTCACCATGCAGATGAGTATAAGCGTAAATAGAAATGATGGTCTCATTTTCCGGTCTATGCGATACCAGAAAATTACAGAATGTGCCGGCATAAATGACTTCACAGCCGGACTCTTTATTGTTCTGGAAGCATGAAATAAGTATAGCGCCACAAATGAAGCCACGGTGCCACCAGTTGGCGGTGTAGGACAATCAGAATCCATCAGGTCTTTGCGAGTGCATGCTCAAATATCCAAATGCTTTTCGACAAAAATGACACCGCACCGAGATAGTTTATTTTCGCTTGTCTTCTGTCAACTCTTTAACAAAGCAATACCCCTAAAAGTTTCTAATGGTCTCGGAGAAACTTCCGCATGACCTTTGCACAAAGCTTTACAAGGCATATTTTGTCAGGTAAGCTTTCCATGGCATATAAATGGCACATTTAGAGTGAATTAACGTCTTGAGCTGTTTTTAATGTCACACTTGCTTCGCTGTGACCTTGCATGAAACATTTCCTTCTCATCTCACGTTGATGATAGACTGCTGCATTTTGGTTTATGAGGATTTCATGCTCATCTCCTCTCTCGTATGTTATACCAGGTGGCAATCTGACAATTCAACGATTCCATCGCCATTCTTCAGACACGCTGTCGCTACAGCTCTGAGCGAACACTTGCCAACATATTTTTCCTTCCTCCATAAAATTGGAATTGTTTCACTTTCCATTTTGCAGACTTTCAGTGACCAGTGTGTAACGACAGAGCTTATGATGCATAGAATGCAAGAATGTGTCAATATATGAATATGTTTCTGTGGTATTTTGCATGAATTATAATAGCTTTTGTGCGAGCACATGCCACCTATTTTAAATGAGCAAGTGATCTACATGACTTACAAAGCAAAACGGGGACAGAGGGATTGTCAGACGCTGGGATGCATATAATTCTGAATGCAATATGCCTCTCACTCGCCTGTTATGCCATCTGGAATCGTTTGGGGAAATGCTGCAAGGCACGTATTTCCTAAGCAGTAAGTGGAAATGAAAATGTTGTGTGTTTGTCCTGATCTTTTGCATTTGTTCTGTGTGGAGCTCGCGGAGCCGAGCACCAACACAGTCCACAACACCTCTACTTTGGTGTGGCTCCTGCACGGTTTACTGTTTCTGCAAAGGGGCAACGTGGCAGACATTAATCATATGTGCAACGGACATCGCATGTTTTATTTAAAATGTTATCGCCATGCGAATCACTACAAATATAATACATGTGAGTGGACTCGAGACAAAATCAAGACTGAATAATGTCCATGCATTTTAAATCTGCACCTGACATGCTCCTGTCTCTTTGGCGAGATTGTTCTACATTATTTATTATTCAAAGAGCAGCAGCATACATGAGACTTACAGCTCATTGTTTTGTACCAATATAGGATAGATTCATATATAACATGCCCTTACATCTATAGCCAAAAACATGTGTAGCTATTTGTGTTTCCCTGAGTTTGAAATAAGGAAAAGCAATTTACAATTCTAGACATGAGTGCACTTTTAACTTCATGCAAACAGGGCTAGCAAACCCACCCAACAGCTTTTGGGTGAACAAAGCTGATCACCAGTGGTTCATGTCACTAATGATCTTGCGGCTGAAGTTCTAAAAGTTTGTGGAAAACTATCCCAGAAAGGTGTAGAACGAGTCGTGTAGAACGAGTCGTGTAGAACGAGTCGTGCTAAGCTATTTCTCGTTGAAATTGCAGTCGATTATCGATGCGGCGATGTTTTATGCCGAACTAGTTTCTTTCGAGCGTAACAGGATATTCGCTGCGTGTGGTTCCACATGTGATCGTTCTACACCAATAAGTTGTTGCTGCTGCTGTTTTTTTAATTTTTTTTATTAAAGTTAACGTATCTCACCATGGGAGCCGCCATCTTGCCATTCTGTTGATAAAGAGCAGCTACCTCATTGGTGTAGAACGATTACATGTCGAACCGCGCCGCCACTCGCAACGAATATCCTGTTACGCTCTGAAGAAACTAGTCGGCATAAAACATCGCCGCATCGGTAATCGACTGGAATTTCAGCAACCAACGTTTTTTTTGGGTAGTTTAGCGCGACTCGTTCTTTTTCATGAGCTAAAGATTGTGTAGATGCACAACTGTAGAGCGGGATGAAACGATAACGGGGCTCACCTTACGACCTATTTACAACAATCCCATATCGGCAAAATGTTCAATGTTTGGCCGCATAGTGTCACATCTCGTTAAAATAGTGATTTCATTACTGAGTTGCATTTTCGTGAACACTATTGGTTTCCTAACTGACTTGGATGGTGGCCAAAACAACACACTGAGAACCCTTGAACGTAGTTCTGACTGACAATCGAACGCTATATCAAATGACGGCAGGCAAGTTGAGGTAACCATAGCAACAACACAAATGTGAGCTCGCCCTTGGGACACATCTGTTGCTGTACCATGACACTTAAAAGTGTACCAGAGTGATTACTGAGCAAGTGCCAGTTGCTGAAAAAGACCATGGGATTCAGTTAGAGTGGACTGGGTGAACCTTGAAGTTCCAGCATTTCACCATGAACAAATGTCTGCTTCAGGCGACGACATTCTTGGAGGAATTAAATCTTCGTCTTTTTTTGTCAATAAAATGTTTTTCACAGAACCCGGTTTGCTAATTTGTCATCATATAAAGCAACTAATATTCGCCAAGTTTCAGCCTCACAATACCGTCCTCTTTACCTCCATCCTCTTTGTTATATCAGGACACTTAGTGCATACTTCACTTTAAACAGATACGAGTGATGTTACACTTCCTACTATGCGATGCATGGAATACCTGTGCTACTAATGAACACCTCATTATACCGTAGGAAATTCAAATCGTCTGCCAGACCTCTAAAACACTCTGTAACATCCACTTTATGCAACGACTGACCCACATCTTAATAATTCTTCACCCTCTGGGTTAAAATGTACCCTACTTTTGATACACTGATCCCGTATTACTAAGCCTGAGTTGTTTTAAATTCAAGCCGGCCATAACGCGGTTTGAATCCTACACGGCTACACAGTTGGAAACGACTTTTTGTTTTATTTATTAGGTGCCTTGCAGATTTTTCACTACAAGCTTCTGTGCATTCCGATTACATTTGTACCTCAGTAATCTCTTTGGCTATATTGTTGCTGTATTATTCAGTTATACCCTTAGCCTGCAGTCCTTGGAGCAGCAGGGATTCCCATTGTGGAGAGAACGGCATATGCAATGTTAACATTGGAACACAGCACACATGCGTACAGCAAGTGGACGTGCCTCCGCATACAGGCAGCACAGACACACACACACACAGACACAAATGCCTTGCCATTAAAGTTGGACTTGATCTTTAGCCCAGAGGCAGTTAAACACATAATGTGTGTCTTTGCCGTGGCGAGCTAAAGTACAGAGCACTGGCATTAAAGTGGAAAAGTTGCCGTGCTTAAACATCCATTGACGGAAAACCATGTCTCATGTGTCAAGGCTAAGCACATATTGAAGGCTTGATAAAGTGGATGCAACTGACAGGAGTAATGGGAAACTCTCGTGTCAGAAATACTGCTCGGTTGGCCTTTCAGCGGATGTGGGAGGAGAATCCCTTTATTTTCAACAAACCTTCAGCACACCCTGAACTTTCCTTCATTTTAGGGTATCAACATCAGCTGTAAGCAAAACAGTTTTGCTACCTGTGCTATCTGTAACGAAATGCACTGCCACAGGGACTGGACAATGTGATGTGCAGCTTGCTTTAATTAAGGGCCTAATTCCTGTCGGTCTGAAGGGCTTTAACATTCTCCTCTTTAAGAGCACACGACAAAAAAGACAGCGCGATAAAAGGTCAGCATGTCTCGAGCTTCTAACTTTTGTCCGTGCATGGCTTGAGGCCTTTATTAAAATGAGTGGCATGCACTTTCTGTGGAGCTCACTGCGGCCACTGGTTTGCACAGCACAGCCTTGGTAAACAAGGAAGGAACCATCCACTTCCAGATAAAAAATAATTCATGTTTGGATTCACACATTGAGAAAATAGGACATTGGTCCGAATAAGGTTTCTAAACATGGCAGCTCAGTCATTCAGAGCTTTAATTGACATGTTTGTGACGCAGGAAATTGTCTTCACAATGTTCCCACCCTCATTAATGTGTGTGTATATATATACACACACACACACACACACACATTGAAGAACGATGCAACGATTGTAGCTAAAAAATACAACATCCTGTCTACTGTATACGCAAACATTATCGTGAAATGAAAGAAAAGAAGTTATTCCAAATTGGAGTGTGAGTATGAAGTCAAACTCTCAAAGCAGTACTGTTTTGAGAGGCTGTCAGCGCTGCATATGTCAGAGGAGCATCACTTTCATCTCCATAAATGAAACTGAACAACGATAACAACGATCCCAGCAGATCAAAAATCCAGATGAGCTTTCTGAATCTTTCTTGCGTAACTCCCTGCAGCTTCTTACCTTTGCTGGAGCTGCCTTGCATTGCTGCCAGAAGGGAAAGTCATCACTAATTAACATGTCAGAGCTGGCTGCTGCCATATGAGCTCCAAGACACTGATTGACTCATGGCCCCGGGCCCCCGGCATGAACTATTCAACATGCACTCCAACACGTCTTCAGGCAGGGACAATAATGTCACAAGGGCTTATGAACTATATATTCCACTTAAGCTATCTCTGTTTCATTAGTGGCGCTGCCTCTTTTTGTTGTGGTGCAAGATCAGAGGAGGGGATCAAATAAAGAAAAGGAGCGCAGTACAGAAGCACTAAGGTGATCCCGATGGCTCATGTGCTTCCAATCCTTCACCCGCAGATTTGCTCGCACTGCTCATCGACAGGTCATTTCCATTTAAATTGGGGGAGTATTTGGTGTGAACTTTCTAAGGCAGAGAGGAGATGAGTGGATTAGCTCCACACATGGTTACCACGTTCTCACTGAAGTATGTTAACTTGAAAGAGACCCGTGATGAGTCTCATCAATCTGCAACCTCCCCGATCGCAACACATCGTCTGCAGAAATTCAACAAAGCTCTGATTAACCCCTCATGTAACAAATTGAAACCATCACTGCTTGTGCATTCAACGCCACAGTTGAGTGAGCAAGTCCTCTCACCTCCCTGAGCGCAGGCCAAATTAACAATGAGCATAAATCCAGCTGCTGGATTTGATTATAATGTAGAGAACAGGAAAGCCAAAACAGAAACTCCATGTAAATTATTCTAATGCTTATCCTGATATAAAGTATGGAGTGACTGTGCAGCAACGTGAGGAAAAGTGTTTAGATTTCTGCTCACAATACTCGGTCCATTCATTTATAAATGTACATAATTACAAATGATTATATGTACGGTCAAATTAGTAATTCTTGAGAATGATTCATGCTCTTAACCCCTGCATGTCGTCTACACAGTACACAAGATGCTGGTTTCCAGTACGGGATCCTTGCTAATCAAGTTGACGCACTGACTTACTGTAACCGAGTGCTCTGTTAAACCCAATATAATAAAGAGAAAATGCAAGGGAAAGATAACTATAATGCAAAAATTACCCTCTGTTTCACTTTCCTACCAGCTCAGAAAATGAGCTAGCAGGAAAAAACCCCAAGCCAGCTCCATCAACAATTTTGTAAAATATGCTCATTGCATCCGACATCGTTTAAAAAAATATTTTATGTACTAAACAACCAACAAATTTTGCTCAGCTGCTACTACATCAAAGTAATTTGCAATCAATAGCATGCATATGAGTGCACATAAATTCAGTGCCATAGCAAAATTGGCAACCTGCAGCACGAGACATCATAGTATGCAAGACAGTAATAAAAGCCCAGCGATTCATGCTGCACTAAATCAAAAGCCAAGCAACACCAGCAACGAGCCCAGCACAAAGATACTGCAACTGAGCATCCAGGCTAGTTCTCCACAACTGTGAAAACACACACAAGTTGCATTTCATGAAGAAGAGGTATCGCTCGAAACTTAAAACATTTATAGGATCCGTCACTGGACTACACTGAATTTAAGCTTTAAATATCCTCATATATAATTTGCACAACTGCGGTTATTGGTTTTGGACCAATTTCTCTTTTCGTGTTGAATTCCTAAGCAACTTGCTGACATGCAACAAGCTTTCAACACGCCCAATCAAAAACATCACTGACGATGCATAAAAGCACAACCATGATGGTAATCCATCCACCAACTGTTCACAGTCAAGATAATCACCATTACTGTGTTGCTATATCTGATTTCAGCCCTTGGTTATGTTACATTTATGCTTTGTGGGGGTTGCCATGTTGTGATCGCCTCTCACACTCACTGACAGCTTAGACAATGTGTGTTACTGCGAAGAGCGCACAGATGTGGATGCTGCACACACAGTCACTGCTGTACGGCACGTTGCATTGTTTTGTTATGATTTTACATGGAACACAGTCCAGACGAGATATGTGGTCAGGAAAAATCCCCGCCTCGTTGTATGAAATATTTATATCAGAGCATAAATATGCTAAACATACAGGCAACAAAGACAATGCCAAAGCCATGCATTGTGATAGCAAGTCATTGGGAAGCAGTACTCCAGAAAAGTAAAGGGCTGAAAACCTGAATCATAAAAAAAAGCTCTGACAGTATTTATTGTAAAAAAAATGCTAATGCTAATTTTCGGATTTTTTGTCATTTTTATAGCAGCAAACAGCATGTTTTGATATTTAATAGAGCCTTGTTCAGCCAACCGGGTTTATTGTTCTGCAACTGCTTTGATTAACTAAAGAAAATCACTAAGGGGAATTAAAAAATCAAAACCACAAACAAGTAAAGTTAGAAGATCCAGAGCTGTGATTTAACTCAATATGTCTGAGGCAGATAGTTTCTCTCAGTTGCAGTGTTACAATGTAATGTCAGGAGCTCATCCGATTCCAGTGGACTCATTGCAAACTTTATTTGCATATTGCAGACGCAAATGAACTTTTTCTCCCACTTTTTCCCATGTCCCGCTCAATCTGCTGTAACTGGAACAGCAACAGCCGTGATGGTGAAGGTCACTGAGAGCCGCCGTGCACATATTAATGAGCCGTCGCTAATGGAGATACTGTAATAAATATTGACACTATTGATTCATTACGATGGATCCCGGCTCTCACGGCGGCTGTGTACTTGGTCAAGTTCATTTTTCCTCATCTGTTCCTTTTCATCTTCCCCACTTTCACACTCCATTACTGCATGTCGGTGTCTGGCACACTTGCAATTGCAGATCAATGTGGATACTGTGGCTGCACCTCCCCACTGTGCCATCCATCAACCATGGATACATGTTAGCCATCAATAAAAATACCGTCATTTAAAAGTTCAGAAGGCGCTCACAGGGAAACAATGTGAAGAACACTACTTTACATTGTCGTAGATTGAATTAGCATATTCACAGCAGCAATCTGAGCATCATTTTGGTACAACAACCATTTCAATAAAGATCTCGCAATAAAGCGTGTCGCGCTATATCTGTATGTGACCAATTTCTTTGATGCAAATCTATACAACTCTATAACTTACAGCCTACTTACATTTAGATGGGCTCATTAGAGTATCACAAAGAATTAACAATGTTTCTGCAGTCAATTGAAAAATGTGCTTTTTCAACAGCAGTATCCATGTGGCTGACCCATATACTGCCTTAGCATTTATAGCTCCTAACATCAGTGGAGGGACTCCTTTGATTAAGCCTGGGTAATGGACAAGACAGAAATGCCTTGTAAAGCACTATCGTGCTGGCTCCTAATTGCCTGATGGCTTAAATTAAACTTCAGGCTTTTATTCTTGACTAATCACACGGCCTCACAGTTCCCCGCCCTCCTTTCAACGGCACTCGCGTGACTTTTTGCTCATGTCAGCGCTCCGCTAATACGAAGTTGGCTCAAAAAGTGTCACTTAGCACTGCACACGGACGAAGCCCGAGTGTAGTCAGGTGAGGCGACCTGTCAGTGCTAGAGTTACAATTTGTCACCACGTAGTTACCATAAAGCATAAATCAATAAGCTCTCAAACAGCCACCAATTGCAGTTCATTTCTTACATTAAGTATCAATCCGTTGCACATTACTGTCACTGCATAATGTCTGCGGAACATGTGCAGGAGCAATAAAAGCCTTCTGCTCAGTGTGGCTCCAACCAGGTGTCAACTACTAGGCTGCATACCGACCACACATACACAAAGTGTGTGTGCAATGCTCTACATTCTTCCACTTGGATGGTTCAGATACAACCTGCTTCCTGCATGTACAGCGAAGGAGCTGTGAGGAGAAGCTTTTTGTTTCTCGAGGTCCAGGAGTTAATGCCTTACTTCTAACCTTTAAAATGATGCCAGCTTGGGCTAAAACCGGCACACAAGTGCATCTGCTTTGCCTGTAACCTTTAGAAAATTGCAGAGTGTGTGCTGGAAAAGAAATCAAATTACCCATCAAGTACAGTATGGATAATATAATATGATTAGTGCAGGCCAGAAATACACAAGGTGCATTGGATCATATAGTCAGAGTGTGTTGACAATAAACTGCTTATTGTCTGTTTTACTGAATTCAACAAGATTTTATTATATATATATATATATATATATATATATATATATATATATATATATATATATATATATATATATTGTAAATATATATATTGCAAATATATATATATATATATATATATATATATATTATAATATATATATATATATATGTATATATATACTGAATTCAACAAGATTTTATTATATATATATATATATATATATAGTAAATATATATATATATTATAATATATATATATGTATATATATATATATATATATATATATATATATATATATATATATATATATATATATATATATATATATATATATATATATATATATAATAAAATCTTGTTGAATTCAGAAAACAGACAATCCAGAAATACAAGGCATGGAACAAACTAAAAGAAATGTTGCTCAAGTATTTTGACTTTAATAAACTAACGAGGATCAAAATTCAAATACGTTAGCAGTCATAGGAGAGCTGGTCAAGTTACATCTATAAACAAATGTATTCACCCAAACGTTTGTAGGATGATGAAAAGTAATAACATGTAGGATCCATGGTTGCAAAAAATATACTCCAGTTATCCAAATGAGGACAACAGGATATAATTAAACATGACGTTTACTGATCAGTGAATTAAAATGTGTTGGGAAGGCAGTACACATTGTTTTTTATTTCCTAATTTCATTAGCAACCCAAGCAAATCAGTCCTGTAAAAAGCTCCAGTGTGCATTTAAGTGAACCTGATCGCTCTGGCACCATTATGCAGCGCTTTGACACCAAAATACTGCATCTGATTCAGAGGGATCACGCTGGGATGAATAGCAATGTTTACTGTGCATCTGAAATACAGATAACAGATGCTTCTTCACAGGCAAAGGCTGCGACGGAAAGGACAACTTGAGAGTCGAAACGCTGGAGTGGGTAAAGAGAGAGTTGGAGGCATGAGGTTCTCCCAACCGGAAATATCCAGTAAAGATCAGTAGTAGGCAAAATGGTGCTTTCTCAAAGACAAAATGACAGATACAGCTTTGATATTAAAAACACAATATCAACCAGCTGTCTGGTTCACTGAACACAGCAGGCTACCTGAATGTGTAGAAATGGTGATGAGCTTCCAAAATTGTGGAAAAAGACAATCGGCACTCGACAGCAGATGAGAAGGAGATGGTCTTTTTTGTCACCAAACGTGCAAGAAACAAATCTCCTTTTTGTTGATGCTCACTCAAATGGTCCGAGTCTCCACAGACACACCATGTGACACCGAAAGAGAGACATTTGAAATGGTGAACGGTGCCTTGTCTCTCTCGCAGGAGGTGGACTCCAACACTGGAAACGGATTGAAGGATCTATTTCGGTGCTGCTTCACCTCCATGTGTGTGCATGTCGTGAGATCTTAAGATCTTACTTAAAATGTGTGAATCCCATTCTGTAGCAGCCTGGTGCGGGATTACTGCTGTAGGCGGAGAACAAATACATAAATGAAGACGAAAAAACACTTTGGAGTTGAAGGATCTTTAAGAATAGCCTCTCGTCCTCCAAACTTTCAAACTTTTCTCCTTTTTCTGATGTGGAAAAAAAAGCAGGTGGCCTCATTTTTCTCTCCAGGAACATATTTCCTGTGTATAAACATAATGGCTGGGAGACAGGTTCAAGGTTCAGCGCTGCTTTCACCAATGCAGGATTATCTTTTGTTGTCCAGGATATCACTCTGTGCCGTGTCCTGTACTGATAAGAAAGCCATTCTCCAATTCTGCTGTACCATTTTTTTTCACTTGGAGCGAAGAAGAAAAAAAATAATTTACATCAGAACTTTCCGGATTGCTCATATAGGAACTGCAGTCGAGGCGTATGATTAATGAACTGCCGCTGTGTTTCCCTCAACATTCGACCAACGGTGGGAAGGCTGAAAGTCAGGTTCAAAATGATGTAAAGTCAAACCTTTCAACTGGGCTCAGCAGAAGACTCTGTGATTCCTTCAAGCCGTCGGGCCCCGAGAGGCCCACAGCGGCAGATCAGAATGAAAGGTAAAACGGAGCATCTTCCAAAAGACGGGTGATTATTCTGAGCGAGCTCGTAATTACAACAACAACAAAAAAGCCCAAAGATGAACGAAGGTCATTCATTATTCAAGCCATTGCACAGCTCCTAACATCTTACAGCGACACGCAGGACACATACCCAACACTCTGGCAGACTGGGCACATAGTCAGCGGGCGAAGTCGTCCATCATTCTGAATCTGACAGACAGTTCAGGTTATTGATTTTACGCGCGGGGCTTGGTGGGAGATATCTACGACTCGTGCCATCGGAGAGCAAAGAAGCTCCCGCTGCTTAACATTTAGAGGTTGACTAACTCCGAAACGTCCTGTGTGTTTTTTCCCTGTTCCGACTGTAGTGAAGTGTATAAAAAAAGAAATCAATGAAAGGCTTCAGGGAGGATTGTAAAACCTCTGTCATGACTCGACAGTTTTGAACTCATGAACTCAATGGGCAGTTGAGCAACGGATTTGACGCTCGCTCAAGGTGCTCATTGCGTAATTGGGATTATTTTAATCTGAAAATCCTCATACAATATTGACCTTCTCCGCAGCAATCAATCCAAGCTCTTGACAATGCTACCTATAATTCATACCACTGTTCAGATGAAAAGCCTCCGTCATATAGTAAATATAGTCCCAGCACTATAATCATTGTCGCTGCAGTTATGCCATTCTTTGTAAATGATGTTTGGGGGAATCTTACCTCGGGCGGCTTCAGTCCGTCTAAATAAAAACCATAAATAAGCGCGAGACCACGACCCTGCTGTCACGCTCCATAACGTTGACGTGTGGTCTATTTTCCTTTTCCACTGCCATGGGGGATTTGCAGGTGAGAACCTCATTCCAGAGTGCCTCGGAGCTGCGTATGCATGCATCCTGCCCCCACTTCTTCTATGGAAACCAGTACACAGCAGTTCAATCAACTTGGTCTGTTTTATTTATACACGTTTATGAATGTGTTTAATTCTGAAAGGAACTAGACACACAACAGGCACAACAGAGTCCACTGAACTGCAGACCACAATGCAGTCAGAAATATGAATAATTCATGCTTTCAGGGTGTTATTATCACAATGAAAACTGAACCTGACAAGCAAAGGCCACCTTAAAAGGGTTTAATAAGCCTGCGCCATCAGTGATGGCTGTTGTTGACATGGATATGCATAAATAAATACACACACACACACTCACACACACAGGACTGTCACAGGTAATTATTTGACAAGGCCGACATGTCTCTTGTCTTATGAACAGTGAGCTGGAGCATTGTGGGTCTCACCCGCCTGCTATCAATCAAGGCAGAGGGATTACAGTGGACTTAGGTTAAGCTTTGATTTCCATACAGCAGTGGTGGATATACCGTGTGGCTGTACTGCTCTATTTCTTTAATACACACTAAAAAGAGAAAGAAGCAGCTATGAAATATCATTATTATTTGTAGACGTATTAGTGCTGTTGCTGTTTTATCATCTTGACCTCAACCAAATTGTGGTAATAAAGCCCCTCAGACTTTTTTATCCTTCTGCACTTATGGTCATTAAAGATGCTTCGTGCAGATTTAACATTGGAATTATAAAACTGTGCGTTTCACCTCAAATCCAGTGGCAATTTTCTCACATCTATTTTTATACTTTCATTTTTCAGTTTTCTTTTCACTGCCACCCCGTAGAGATAAAACGCATTGGCTAACTTGATGTCACTTGGCGCCGATATAAACAATGAGATGTTTGGCTGCACACCGCCGCGCTTTAGCTGGAGCGCCAGAGTGTGTTGTGAAAGTAGCGGCGGAGAGACGGTCAGAACACAGGAACAGGACTCGTGACAGTCCGCTGGATTCATAAGCCAGAGCTTTACGGCGAGGTGCCGGGGGACGGCCAGCTGCTCGCAGTACTTCACCCTGAGAGGTTTTCCAAAATGTGATACAAATCAAACCCCAATGCTGTCAGATATTACACATATAACACAAAATGTCAATGTCCAATGGCCAATCAATGGTATTCATGGATCAGACTGACGTCCTAGTTTAGCTCAAGTTAAACCCAATATGACTTTCATGGATATGTTTCATATGTTACTTTCATAGAAGGCTGTGTCATTGTGAATTAGTTGCTTCAGAGTTGAATGTGCATTGTTTTTATATGAAGACAAAGTGTCACAGGCCTTTCCAACAGCAGATAACTGGTGGGATTTTTACTACTTTCAAGCTTTCCAAAATAGTTTAAGAAGTGTTCAATCATGCTGTCGCGACTCCTTACAGAGTTCTTTGACTCTGGACGGGAGCTTTTTAATGGCGTTAGCGTCAAAAGCAAACACATTGCTCCTGCATCTCCTGAAGCCGACACTCCTGCTGAAAGCAGAGCGTTCTCCTTTCACATTTTTCGCCGCGGCAGAACACGGACAGAGAGCTTTTAGCTTCATTCCTGTGATTTTTAACTAAATAGCCAGATCTGTTTTGGTAGAATAGGTCTGAAAACAGGAAAATGTCCCCAGCTTTGTTTCTTGACTTTGTTTCCTTTGTTTTTCATCGTCCTCTTCTGAAAATCTGATATTTTGTATCAATCTGTTTGGGTTAATGCGGTCACAGCTTTTCATAACGGATGCAAGCTCTTAATAATCAAGGACTTGAAAACAATGTGTTCTTTCAAACTGTGGAGTCGACCTCGGGTTTCTCTTCCAATTCCTTCTGACTCCCACAACTGAGATTCTTTATACACAACTTTATTGCATCAAAACAGAGATGTTTGTAAGTTTATTGTACAAAAAGCTGAAAAAAAAATGTATTTCCATTGTAGGAATTCAATTATGGAACAACACAAACATGAATGGAAGAATGAACAACTCATTTTTGTGAATGAAAATGTATATATATATGTTTTTTCATCCTTCATATGAAATTAATTATCTTATTTAACTGATAAGATTTCATAATAGTATTAATAAGCATTTTGCTGCGTTCACACCAAAAGAGATGTGATTTGTCGCAGAGCTTCGTCGCCTAGTTTACTCGCTGGACTTTATGTGGTAAATTTGCTTTTTCGCAGAGGAAAGGGGCGTGGCTTCTTCCGTGGCTTCGCGTCGTGAAAACAGTCACCGTTTCCAGATCTTCTCAACGCTGATTGGCTTTTGCGACTCAGCGACTGGCAATTTTTTTGCCTCATTTGTGCGGCCCGCCGAAAAATTCCCATTCGCCAGCATTGACTTCACATGCAATATTGAATAATGAATCATTCACAACTCTTTGGGTGTGAACGCACCATGATGCTTCCACCTGTACCTTTTCAGTCTTTCTTTTTTCTGTATCTTAGATTGTAGTTGTACATTACTGTATGTAACGATTGACTGAACAAAACTCCAACAACCAGAAACACGCATTCTGCAGAGTCCACTCATTTGCATGATGTTGAACACACGCAATAGGAACGATGCCCTTTGAGTAATAAACTGGATGTGATGGGCGCCTGTCTCGCCCAGGAATCACTTGCCAGTTACTGTTACCACAGCAACCGCGAGTTGCAGGTGGGGACTCACACACACGCGCTGAAATTGGCTGATTAGACTGTTTTTCTCAGTTGCTTTATTACAGAAAAACAAACATAATTGCTATTTAAACCACACACACACAGAGAGAGAGAGAGAGAGAGAGAGAGAGAGAGAGAGAGAGAGAGAGAGAGAGAGAGAGAGAGAGAGAGAGAGAGAGCAAGTCGTGGCTCTGGAGGGAAGAGGTGCAATGAGGTGAGAATTTGTTGATACATCACAACATTTAGTGCCAGCAACTTTAACTTTCTGTGTTCACATCCCCTAAAGGAGACACACACACACACACACACACACATGCACGTGCATGCCAACACAACACAACTCCTTCTGCTGCACGGCGGTGCTTATCGGGCTCAGTCCTCGGCTAATGGTTTACCCCTCATTCAAACTAAGACACTTAAATGAAACCTCAACTCCTTCTCCTTAAGCTCATTTCAGTCTTAACGCTACGATTCTCAGCATCAGCTTCTCGGCAGTGAGCTTTTCCCGACGCACTTTCACTCCCCGGTCTAGTCGCCCCAGATCCGCCGCTTATTTTTTCCTCCAAGTGAGGAAATAGAATATTCTCTCTCACTTTTTCTCTCCGCCCAATTTCAGTTGAACATTCAATTTATCAAACGTGTAATATTGGAATTAGTTCAAAATTCTGGAAACGTAAGACGTCTCAGAGAATTAGCGTACCTACTTCATTTCAGAGAGTGAGACGGGCAGATTGATACTCACATCATGCCCGTGATGTGCATCAAGTAGCCTACGGGGGCTCCGGTTAGCTTAGCTTAGCACAAGGACTGTAAGCAGCACGGCTTTCTCTCAGTGCAAGATGACCACCGACACCTCTGAAGCTGCCAGACTCCCATGCTGTTAGGGGGAGTTACATGATGTACTTATGTGTGACCGGCACCACAGATCCAACCCAGGCTATCAGGCTTCAGACACTCAGAATCACTGCGGGGAGGACGGAGGAACTGCTGGCCATCAGGAAATAGTTACAGCTCATAACCCTTCTAAAACCAGACATTGGTTCAAGAAATTAAATATCACATGCTAATTAGTGAGCTTTATGGACCCAGGCTAGCTTCCAGTCATTATGCTAAGCTATAATAACCACATCCTTGACTCTTGTGTCTCACTCTCAGAAGGAGAGTGAAAATAAGACTAAAAAACACATGAACAAGCAGTATCAGGTATATAATCTCTTAGTATATATGTATTGTATAGACCGTCTATTTTATTTTATATGTTTATATATCAAAAATATATATGTATAAAAATATATTATATTGTATTATATATATATATATATATATATATATATATATATATATATATATGAATGAATGAATGAATGAATGAATGAATATGAATGAAAAGTACTTTATTAATCTCCAAGGAGAAATTTTTTGTCATACTAGCAGCATCCCACACTTACAGACATCCAATGAAAGAAGCTAAGCTAAACACACAGATAAAATAAAATAAAATAAATAATAACAGGAACAGGGGTAACAGATATATACATAAGTAAGAAATAAATAATATATATATATATATATATATATATATATATATATATATATATATATATATATATATATATATATATATATATATATACACATGCAAGCAAATGAAATGAATACATACATATATATATATGCATACACACATACGTACACATATACATACACACATACATACATATATACATATACACATATACATACACATACACACATACCCGTGGCCCACACACATACATATACACATATATACATATATACTATACTAATATATATTATTTTATAGACGATGTCTATTTTGTTATATTTAAGAAATCTTGTATTTATGAACCGCTGAAACAGACAACAGCTAATGGTTAAAGTGTACGTGATCCTCACTTGAACAGAAGCTTCTCTTTTAGCATCAAGAAATTCACACCAAGAGCGATTACCCGAGGTCAGCCCGAGTGTTCGCTCAACCTGCTGCTTCTCTCGGTTCCGTGTATTAATTGTTTCACCGAAAGGCCCTTCCTGTCTCCGATCTAACGGAGATCAGAACCCCTCGGAGGAGTGCAGGGTGTACACATTTTAAAACTTGTGGTCGAGTCTAATACATTCATTGATGCTGGTCCAAGCCTGCACTTCTGAAAGAGAATGTTTTATTCAAAGAGAAGGAAGTCTCACCTTTAAAGCCATGAAGGCTGGCTGATGTGGGCATGCACTGCATGTATCTTTTATAGCTCCATCTTATTCTTCATCTTATGGCCTGGCATTTTTTTTTTACATTTTTTTCTTCCTCTATTCATATTGGCTATGCTCCCAGGCTTCCTTCAGAGCCGATGATGACATCGTTAGCTGCACGAGGTTATCTTCGTGCCTCGTTCTTGAGCGAGCGACTCGAGATGTGGAGCACAGTGAAACATTTTCTTTGCAAGCACACTAATTATATTTTGAAGAGTAATGACAAGCAAGGAAATATTATTTTTTATTTGAGCAAAAAAAAAATACATCTGTGCTGAGTGAGTAAATTAATTAGCATGTTTTTTTTTAATCCATATTAATGTTCAATAATAACCTCAAACACTCTTTTACTCACACACTGTTGCTCGGTGCACTGGCAGACCCCAAGCTGAGTGAGCGGGGTTATTATTGTATGTTAATGTGAATAAAACTGTGGCAAACATGCTAATTAATTTATTGAGCAGAGAATAGATTATTGTTTGCTCAAACAAAATATTTTTTTTAGCTTGCGTATAATTAATCGTCAAAATGTAATTGATATGCTTGCAAAATATTTCTTTTTCTGTGCTCCAAATATGGCATTGTTCGCTCCAGCCTGAGGCACAACAATAACACCGCAATTACCCAAAACTCTGTGCTGTTATAACGCGCTCTTTGACGTAGAATAGTTAACTTTTCAAACCCACCTTAAACTTTGCTGTAGTCGCTGGAGTGACAACGTTTGAAAACAGGTATTTTCATATTAGCGGCCGACAATGCGTTCACATAAAACCCTGGATTCCGAGTCATCCGAATTAAAAGCGAAGAAAAGGCCGCACATTTCTGAAAGCATTTATTGCAAAGTTAATTCTCTTCGGCAGTGGAGCCTTCGCGCCGCGTGGCTCAACTGAGCACAACAATTCGCAACAGTGGAGTTCCAGTGTAATTCTTTTGGAAGAGCATAAATCTGACAAATGTTTGCTGTGCGGCAAACATTTCATGATAAAATGCCTGTTGTGTTGACTCTGAAAGTGAAGGACTTTGCTCCTTTGCTGTTGAGTAAGTTGGTACTTGCACTTCAATGCATTCCTGTGTGTGTGTGTGTGTGTGTGTGTGTGTGTGTGTGTGTGTGTGTGTGTGTGTGTTACAGTTCCACTGATGTCTTTGTGTCAGTTATGGAGTTACAATGCTGCTGTTTTAATTCTCACCGTCTGCATGACTTAGTTCCACTGTCTCCTATCAGCCGGTGGAGATGAATCAAGGCCTGCTGGATGCTCGCTGAGGCACTAACTGTGGCGGTTATTCTGCCTCTCAACACATTTACTCAGCTTACGAGCTGCAAAAGTTATTCTAATTCAAATCCCTCATCCTGTGGATGAGGACACGTAGGTTGTTTTTTTTTTTTTGACATCTTTGTTCAGTTGAGTCAGGCCCAGCTGATATGGTTGACTACGATATTTAAGTACTGCGGGGAATGAAAGACGGTTTTGAGAAAATATTGTGCATTCTTGCTCAGGGTTCTTGAAAAAAGTGACAATGGGAAGAAAATAATTCTATCAGACTTGAAAATCACAGCTATACTTTTGAATGATTATCCAAAGATATTTATTTTTTAAACTCAGTCTTTTCAAACTATCGGTGAACCTTATATGCTTGTAAATGCTAAAATGTCAAGTTTGAAAGGAAAACCTTACACCCTGTTTCACCATGAATTATTCAAGAAAACTGTCTCAGACAACGAACACTCACTCGTTCCACAAAAAACAAGACCTTGGTGGTATAATTCTGCAGCATTAATTTCACAACCGTATTGGTATGAAGTGTCTTTCAGATGCCATGTGGCACCTGTGCCATGGATCCGTTGATGCGGGTGAGGAGACGAGGCAGAGCGTCGAGTCAGTTCAGTCTCACCTCCGCTGATATTGTCTCAGGAAAACATCTGCCTCCGAGCTGCGATGCGCTTTACTTCCAATAACAGAGCAATGCAACAACAACAACAAAAACGGCAACAACTTAAAATGCGGCGGAAACAGGAAATAAAAGGTTGGTGATCTGGATTTTTGATCGTGGAACATTATGTCTCACCAGCAAGATTTAACACCACATTGTGGGCATATTTCACGTCTAATATCGTTAAGCATCTGTGCTAGCGGATTATGATGATAAGTTATGTAATGGTTTTTGTAAAAGATCCCTTCAGCCCCTTTTGTAATAGTGAAAATAAATGCTTTGGCTGCAGAGGCATGGCCTTCCATTAGCAAAGAGCACCACCAATCCAAAACATATGTCACTTCATGTTGGACCGAAGAGAAATGGACTTTCAATCTTTTGTATGTTTGCACATGTGTAAAAACTAACAATAAAACTGACATTGACTCAAGCAGTGTACAACCAATATGATGGGATCCAAATCGGCTCCTTTTTTTTATGACTCTTCCAACATTAAAGCCTCGTGCCTTAAACCTATGGAGCAACCTACAAAAAGGTGACAGTTTTCTGGGGCAAGTTAATGTTGAAGGCCGTGTGTATAAACGCGTGCCCTATTTTACTGATAAACGGCCACTTGCGCTCTCAGAAGAGCTCTTCGGTATCCGTTACACTTGCGAGATGGCAGAGGAGTCACACCCGGGGCCTCCCGCTCCTCGGATAGGATTCATCTTTGACATTTTTTAAAATTCAAAACGGTGCACTGCAGAAGAATTCAAATGACGGCCGCTGACGCTCCTCGTCGCATCCACCAGAGGTTCAGACAGGTTTCACCACAGCCGTGTCTCAAAATGCCACGCGTATGAAATGAATATGACAAGAAGAGTTAATAGGAAATCATTTGGCAAATCAAAACAATGAAATAAATCCTTACCTTGCAACTCGATAGATGCCCTTTCTCTTCTGAGACGTTACGTATTAAATTAGACTGCTCAAAAACATGCAGTGAACGGCTTCTACAGGCTTTGGCGCTCAGCAGTGAGAGCCTCACTGCTGCGAGTACTTTCCTGGCGCCTGAGGGCCTCTAACAGTTGAGACTCTGTTCTGTACCGCCTCTTCAACGAGCCCGGCAAGGTTCTTAAACTGTAAGGGCCCGAGGAACAATGTCACGGTCAGATCAGTGCAAATTAAAGTGCTGGCTGTGGTACGAGTGCATCGCATCACCTGTGCAAATCAACTTTGACTTGGATAAGCCCGGGAGAAGCAAATATCAGGCCAAGATCTCACAGTTTGAGACGCGTTTCCTTTTCTCCGGTTGCTTTGTACTATTAGAAGAATTAAAAGCTGCAATGAAAGAAAGCCAACAGTGTTCCGCGGTACGCATGTTTAACTGCATGATTAATTACTTCTTGGTCATAGAAGCATGTCTACTGAGCCACACTGGATGTCAGCATGAAGCTGCTTTAATTGGGATGTTTTTGACCTTGTTGCCCAGTGCAATGGTGCATGGAGGGGAACGCGTTCACTTTACACAGACTGCGGCTAACAGTGTGCTACGATCACACTCGTTTTAGATGGAACATGAAACAAACGCCTCGCACACTTCACTTTGAAGCCAGCAAACAGCAGTGCAGGTGATACCACCATGGCTTGGTGAAGAAGCCAAAGTTGGGGAAAGTATGCACCTTTATTCACTAAATAAAGCTTTAATGGATGCAGCTCAGAGGGTGCACACTGAATACTATGTGCTGCACAAAACCGAATATGATAAAATATACAGAATGTAAAATGATGGCCGTGATCCCGCTATTGAGCTGCAGCCCCCCCCCCCCCCCCCCCCCACCACATTGCTTGTCTCTTAAAAATCTTTCTGTCTGGTTTATTCCTCTTCATTTCCTGCTTTGAAAGGCAAAATCAATACGGCGCGATGGCTTTCACCTCTCTTTCATCTCATCAGCGGCAAAGACAAAATCTCCTTATTGTGTATATTCCGTGCGATATATAACAATAACACAATGCTGGGCCACAACATGAAAGCCATCGCAGACGGATGGAAATGTAAAGCTCTCTGTACAGAATGTATAGAGTCGTCACTTCCGTACATTTCAAACACCGCTCCCATCAAGCAAATTGTTTTTTGGTGTGATTTGATGAGTTTTCCTGCATCATGCCTCTTTTCTTTTTGAAGGAGGGTTGCTTTACTATTCAGAATCTGCATTTGTGTAATGAAAACAACATAACACCAAGGGAAATATCCAAAGGAAAAAAAGAATTGTGAGAATCGACTCGTCTCATACATTTTGTTAAAGCTAGAGCGCAATAAGAAAACTAAATCATTTCTCCTCTACACGGTAGCAAAAAGATCCTGGTCAATGTTCGAGTTCCAGTACATAGTGAGTGTGTGTGTGTGTGTGTGTGTGTTGCTTAAAGGCTATAAGCAATGCAGAAGTATCAGGTCATGGCACTGCATTCTAACTGTAAGATAATCAGTTCAAAATCCGCTGAAGTTCTCTTCAGTTTCAATGCTCCTCGTTGCAACGATAGCCTTCCCCAGGGCTCGAGATGTCTGTCACCTTTCAATAAGTTTGTTATTTTCTTACTTTCTTATTGAATATCATATTCAGTATGTGTTGGGTTCCCGCTACTTCTTTAAAATGTATTTCTCGCCCTCCTTTCCATCATTTATCATTTTGGCCGTAATGCATAATGTGCTCCAAAAACCTCTTGTTTAGAAGCAGAATATGAAGAGCGTGACATCTCTACATCGGCTCGAAGGGCTCTGTGTACCTCCCCGTACACCACACTGCACTTTTAATTAAAAAGCATTATGGATGCCATCCTTAAACATGTGCAGCAGAGGCGCAGTAAACAACCAGTCAACACCACGTGTCCACTAGACGGATAACGACCATGTAGGTACAGGAGACTGATGGTAAAGAGCTGTGAAAGAATCCATTACTGTCAGGTTGTGACAAGCATCCCTCAGAAGGTGGAGAGAACTGTGACACCAACCCCTCTCCCCCTTTTTATTTTTTGAAAGCTGTGTAATAATATCTTTGCCCTAGCATTTCACAGCAATTCATACGCTTACATAACGCGCAACATTTACACAAGGGTGAGACCACAGAGGTTAAAATGCTGAATAATTCCCCTTTTCAGTGGCGTGAGCGAGCCTTTCAGTTGGACTCAGAAACATTGGCCTCTGGTCTGGAGAGAGCCGGCCCTCCGGTCGTGTTTTGGGCAGTGATCTAATGCAGCGATTTAGATCATCACCTTGGAATTGGAGTGTTAAAAGAAGAGCCCACTTTGACTTTGACACGGTGCCATTTATAGATATCCCATCGAAAAGGCCAAACAGTCCTCGTCAAACGACAGCACTATGGATGAACTATAAAAAAAACCCAGATTAAATTAATACTTTCTTTATTGAGTTGAGGCCAAGATTTTTCACACAAAAAAAGATGAAAGATGAACAACAACACCTCCACATTGAAACATCTGTTCCCTTCCCATGTCATTAATCTGCTTGATGATCTGGCTCAAATGTCTGGAGTGACCTGATAAATAATCTTGTGCGTCTACGCTCATTAAATCAAACCACGTTCCTCACTATTTAATTATTATTTCAATATTTCCTCACCATAGAAATCATATCAAGGCCTTTGCTATTCTCTCAACATAATAAAAAAAAAAAACACAAAACAAAGATGACAGAAGGAAACTAGATCAAACTAAAGCTTTTTTAGTTAATCCGAACATTACATTCACATCTATCTCATTTCTTTCAGCTATCATTGATTCTTCCCAGCCCTGTTCGGTGATAATGAAAAAATAAGTCCTTTATACTTTGGAATAGAAGTCTATAAAACGAGTAATTACCTTGATCAGATTGAAAGTCATTGCTTCAGTTTGAGAAATTCTGCAGGTAGTATTATACTACTTTATATATATATATATATATATAAACATACATAAATAAACATACATAAATATATGTTTTGTTGGATTTAGCATACAGTACACGTAAGAGCATATGACTAAGAGAAAGTAAGTCAAATCCTTCCTTGCTGCTTATCTAATTTGTCTTATGGGAGATTTTGTTAATTGCATTTTTAAGAATGTCAATTGTTTCCATGTTTGAGAGGGTGTTATTGAATATCTGCAATATTTCTTTCTTTTTAAAAAAGAAAAAAAAAGTCATTTAATATTAAGTGCATTCCTCCTCCCTACTCTGCCATTCCTTACAAAAACAAACAGTTTTGTAGAGGCTTTTTCATGTCTTTCCACAGCCTGTCTGAGTCCCTAGAGCCGCTGGTGCATAAACGGGCAAAAGAAAGCTGAGCGCTGCAAGCAGACCCAACACTCTCTCTCTCCCTCTCTCTCCCTCTCTCTCTTTCTCTCTCTCCCTCCCTCCCTCCCTTTCTCTCAGAGTTCCACAGTCATTATGCCACACTCCAGGGAGACTCGTTAAAAACATTCTGGAGATGCAAACTTTCATTCCATTTGCAAGTTATCAGAGCAGTTTGTCACAGCCAAAGTGTTGTGATGTAGCCGTGGCGTTCCCATGAGGGCTCTGTCAAAGTGCCCACCCCTTCCCATCCCTTCCACTTCTTGCACAGCTCCAACAGAATGCACTGTACCTCCGGCAGCCGCCCCTTAGACCCCGATGACAATGATTAGAAGCATCGACAGAAGCTCTTCAACAAGCAATGTGAGCTCGAGCAGGAGAGAGGGGGGGGAAACATATGCTCTTCACGATTGCTTAAGAGGTTGGTTTATTTTTGCGGTGGGTAAAAGGGCATGAGACGAGCTCGTACACCGGTAAATAGCGGCACTTCAGTCATTCTTTATCAATGTAGGCCATCCATCCTTTTACTCCCAGTCGTTTGTACACGGCTATCAGACTGCTGAAGAGGGAAAAGGACAAGCCAAGAAAGTAATGATGTTTGTGATGAGCCTCGGTGTTGACTGGAGTCGAGCTGCTAAATCCCTGGACTCACAGCCAGGCCATTACACACTCCCAGTGTGGTCCCCATAAGCTGGCAGAGGGGCTTTAAGGGGGCAGAGGAGCTTTAAGGGGGCAAAGATGCCCTTATTTAAGGCTGTGGTGACCAGAACAATGAGCCCTGTCTGCACAACTTGTACGTTTCATCCTTTCAATTATTTTTGTGGCGCTCACCTTCATGAGTTGTTTTTCTTGCTGCATCTTTTTCTTCAACCCCGCAGTTTCGAATAACAAGTTGGTGATCTTTTGGAGGAGCACAATACCCACACACACACGTGGGTTATTTCAGATGATCCCAACTCAACCTTCAGAATCCTGTTCATTTCCTATTAAAGAAGCCTGCATTACTTGGACCAGCTCAAAGATTGTTGAGATATACAAATACAAAAGCGGTGATAACATCTAAAAAGGTTTAAAGGGACTACAGTACTTTCAGTCAGGCAGTAGCCACAGTCTAAAACTTCCAAACCTGGAGTTGTCATCTTTAAATAAACGGCCTCTGAAACGGGGTATTTTAAGTGATGAATAACCTTGAGAGTAATGGTTCCGGGCTACAGTATTAAAAAGGCAGCTGCGTGATAGCCGCCTCCGGGAGAGGGTGGCAGTGTTGCCTCCAGGGACAGAGACCAACCCGAGCTGAGTGAGGACAGCTGACAGACAACGTTGGCCGCCTGTCAGCCTATAACCCAAAAAAAGAAGAAAAAACCTGAACCCTCTTGGTTTTAATTAAGAGCTTAGCAGCGATTTCCTGTCACAGTGGTGCTCAGTTGTCCATGATATGACTACATTGAGGCCGGAAGGCTGCACTGCTTTCGCATGTTTGGCAGAAAGTTGATCCGGAGACAAATTGGCAGCATTTGGTGAGCCAACATGTTGATCCTCATTTCCATATTTCACCTGTGTGCTAAGCCCAGCATTAGAGCGGTCTTCCATAAATACTAAAGCAGCAGAGCGGAGAGGGGGGGAGAAAAAAAACCTGGCCTGCGACAAAATGCTGCTTGAAATGCAAAGCAAACAGATATCGCTTACAATTTACCCGAAACAAAAACAGTGCATCTATTGTGCTCAGCACATCACGGCTTGGTCGGAGGCGGGTGGTGTTTTTTTTTTCCTCTCTCCTCGAATAAAAACCCAGAGTAATTATCTCAAGTCTCTCACTTCTCATTCAAACGAACCATGGCCCCGTCTCCCTTCTGTTTTCTGACAGCATTATTCAGATGAGTTGTGCATTGCAGTCTGAGTCGTGTTTACTGACCAAAGCCGCCGTGTGAAATCCAGAATAATTGCTCTCCACAACTCCCCTGGCATTCCCTGGCACATTGCACTGGCCGGTTCAGTTCAAGAGGGAAGTCCAACCGAGACAGACAAGTATCATGTTCTTTTCTTTCCATTTTTCTGACGCGCGTTGTGTCATGGAAAGAAAATAAAAAACCATAAATTACTAAAAATGACTTTGTTGCTGCAGGATAACGAGATGAAATCACGAATGGTCACTTGGGGAATACAGACACACATGGACCCCCTGTCACTAACAGACAAGCACCCCCTATTTCCCCACCTCGAGATACAACTGTGAAATACGTAAGCCTTGGGACACCTACTGTATATCCAGCAGCATAATGTAATTGTTTGAAAATGGGAGCAAAACAAACAGATGTGTCAGGGGCACAGCGTGCACAGCTCATTATACCAGAGCCTTCCTCAGCAGCCGGCCGTGCTCAGCGCATGCACAAAATGACACGCAGGGAGGAGCGCTGTGTGTGTGGTGTGAAGTGAGGCAGCGCTGTAACGAGCAGATAGCCGCCCCACCAAAATGCCATTGCACATTCAACACTGCAAACACACACACGTGCACGCTCCCACACCCAAATCTCTAAAGCAGTCGTGTTTTCCAGCCCCCTTTCCGAATGTCACTCTCCAAAATTGTTTCATGTTCTTTAGAGTGACTAAATAAAACCAAAAAGGCAAACAAATCCTCCTGGGACAGAGGAAACACTGGTGTTGGATACTTTGTAGTTCTGCCTGTGTCTAATACTTCCCAGTCTGGTTTCTTCAAAATGCCTTTTTCCATTTGAGCTCAACTCTTAAACTGTGGAAGGCTTTAATGGAAGGAAAGAGCATCTTTTAAGGGACTTACTGCCATCTGTTGGTACCGACTGAAATTGATGATCAGTCGGGACTGTTAGTCTGCTGTACAGTATACTAGAATATATCACTCATCCTATGTAGCAAGGTCATTGTAATGACACTTGAGAAAATGGTGAGTATTCATTTTTGCCTTTACTCACAATACGTCCTACCATCACCATTCCAATGCATTCATTCCAGGCCTTGGTCTGTATGATGGCTGCTACTGAACCGAATCATTATCCTCTGGAAGAAACACAAAAAATACTCACACATGCATGAATAGATCATTTCTAAGAGAAGAGATAAAAGGTCTCGACTCAACACTACCGATGGAAAAACAGTAGCTTGGTTGGTTGGGGAAAATCAATGCAAAGTTTGCCCGATACTGAGATCACCTGCCGTGCATGAGGTTAAATCTGCACTCTGAATTCACAATTACTTTTGCAGTATGTCATTAAAATGAGCGGTCCGTTTCTCAGACTTTGTAAAATGACTTGTAATGAATGTGCATGGACCTCCGTTTTCATAAGATCTCGAATCACCGTCTCACGCTCATATTTGCATGCTTGACTGAGCCATAATTACGATTTTAAAGTGGGACAGAAGTGAGGTAAACGAGATGGTTGTTTGCTCCTCGGGTCACGCATGCTAGGCTGCCTTTCTTGATTACTTGATTAAATGGGGCTGCAGGAGATCAAACAATCGAAATATTGAGGGAACACAAGTTGATCTGTGACACAAGAGATGGATTTCCTGTTCTGCTCCATTTGCGGTGTATTTTTGACTAAGATATTTGTCTAACTGTTCATGATATTTTCATTATGCATGTTCACACTATAATGGTGATTTGATAAGTAATTAGTAAGTAGTTTAACAGTAAATCCAGCAGTAATGAAAACCATTAATTTCCCTTTATTTTAAAAAGTCAAACTGTATGGTAAAGGAAAAAAGAAATACACTTGCATGGTTCTGTTTTTTTAAGATGTAGAAAACAATTAAAAGTTCATTTTGTGGGGCATGGCCACCATAACCTCTGTTTTAAATGACATATCTCCAGCACCAATAATGGAGACAGAATCTAAAAACTGGCAAAACATTCCAAGTCACATAATTGGCAGAAATGTAAAATGAGGTTGCAAAAACAGTTTGCCTTTTAGAGGAGCAAGATATCATGGCTTCACAGACAGACCTCTGGCAAATTTGAGTTCCATGACTAAATATAATAGCTGTGAAATATGCTTCCAAATGGGCCAATTTGAAAAGGAACCATCTGTCCAAAAAAAAAAAAAAGTCCCCCTTTGTCACATAAAAAAGGGTTTTCGATCTCTTTAGCTAAATGTAATCATGTGACCGGTTCCTGGAGGAGTATACAGAAGAATACAAGTATTTATTCAGAGATAGAACATGGTGGAAATTAAAACCATATTAAAGCCCTTACATTACAGTTGAACTAGTTATTAGGAGGTAGGGAATAGAGAAGGAAAAAACAAAATACAGACAAGACTCCTGTAACGAGTTCTTCTACTGCATCTGGTGCTATGTTAATGTAGAAATAGAAATCAAAATGGTTGTCGGTAGAGGTAGAGGTCCTCAGTCTGCCTCCTCTTCCTCAGACTCAGACGACTCTGTAAAGATGCAAATAAAAGTCAGTCAGCACTATGAGTTGCCATGAATGCACAGTAACCATTACCAGCAATGTCATTTAAATGTCACATAGAAGTAGGACTGGAAAAAAAAAATACATGGGTACATGGGATGAATCAAAATGTCCATTTGTGCGTTATATTTTTTCTTTATAACAAACTCATGGCACGTTCTGGCATTCTAGGGCTGTGAGAGGTAGAACCAAAACCATGTGATCAAAGCAGAAAAGAGGACACGCTTACCTTCCTCTGCGTTCTTGAGCCATTCCACAAACTTTTTCATCTGTTCAAGGAAGACGCTCTTTCCTTTGGCAACGTGGGCTTCGTTGTACCACTTAAGAATCGCCTCCTCACTCAAAACATCCGCTTTAAAAAACAAACAAAAAATAATTATTAATTGATCCAACATGATGCCAAAAGCACACATACTTCCACAAGTGCCTGAAAAACAAATGTCGCCAGGCAGGTTGAAGACATCAATCAAGGCAAACTTTTGGCTATAATCTCTGCCCATCTGGAATCGTTCACACATGGCATCACTGACTTTTCCCCCGCAAACAGGAGGATGAAAAAGGGAGCGTACCTTTGTAGAGCAGCACAACGATCTTCTGGAATGCCTTCATGAAGTGGATGTTGTCGTAACAGTACTCCTGGATCTTCAGCAGGAGAGTTAGTTCAGAGAGGCCCTGGGAGGTGAATGCCTTCAGCAGTGGGCTGTATTGCTGAGAAAGTAAAGCAGAAGAGTTGTACAGACATCTCACGAGTTGTTTTTGGACTTGTTAAATTACTTTCACTTTGCCGGTGAAATGGCTTTGGGTTAGTAAATCAATTATCTTCTCTGCTAAGTCACCTTTAAAAGTTTGATGGCTTGTTCGGTGACCAGCTCCTCCTTCTTGTTCCACTCGACCGAGCTCATTACGCTGGCCCAAATTAGTCCAATCATCGTCTGCTCAGAGATGTTGTTCTTCTTGATTTCCTCTCGGACATAGGCGATGATCTGTCAGACCCGGGTCCAGAGATGGAACACACATTATTGGAAAAGTGGGCAAACCATGACTAGCATATGCCGAGGGTTATTGCTTTTCGAAGCCTGAGGTTTGGGAACCCTGGCAGGATACCGAAGCTTGCAGGAGCAGATAATATGTTGAGGGTGAGTGGATTTCAGCAACTGTCATTGATTCACTGCATCCTTTCCACCAGCCCTCCTCAAGACAAACAGGTGAAGAAGTTAAGAAGAAAACAATATCAAGCTTTGTTTATCTTGGTGCTTGGCACGCAAGCTCTGAGCGCACACAGAGGCGTATATACTTTATGCTCTGTTCGTTGCATTGTTCTCCGAAACGCCAAGGCGCACAAACACAATGAACTGTGAACAATCAAAAAGACAACAAGTGTAACCTGGTGTGACCGGCAAAAAGCCATAAACCAACCTCCACAATACAGAGGAGGGATTGTCATCATCCGTAAACTCATGTTTTATATTCATGGACATTCATACTTTATTGCCTTTGTACAAGGCAAAGGAGCAAGTAAAGTATCACACGCCTTTTAAATGAACAAAAAAAAGGTTAAATATTGTGTAAACAATTTTAATTTGGCTGCAAAATATCCACTCAAATGAAGAGGACCGAAAACAAATTGGTCTTCGTATAATCTCGACATGTAAATGGTGCTTTTATCAGTAAACTATTTATAATGGTCACATGATGATGAAGTTACAAAAATGAAGAGGTCAATGTAAAAGCTCTGCAACAATTTGAGGAGCCAAGTGATTGTGTTGTTTTCTGACACTCACACTGGCTTCACAAAGTGTCATAAATGGTGCTGATATGCAAAAATGGGACTCAGTTAATGTAAAAGCAGTTTAAAAACTAACAAGGGCTTACATCTTTGAGGGGTTCCCCGCGTGACATAAGCTCCTCAAGCTCTTTCTGCAGTTCCTTGCGAGCACCTATGGACTGCTGGTTTTTGGCAAAGTCTGAAAGCTCCGTCAGTCCGGCGTCTGAGAAGTACTTTGAGAAGTGTTCACAACTGCGCTTGTTGGCCGGGAACAGCTCCTGAAAAAGCAGATAGTCAAACATTGAGGCAGACCCTGTTCAGTCAGACATGAGCTTCTTCAGCAATTAAGAAGCCTTTGTTCATTAATTCCTTGAGTACTGCATGGCACAATCACGCAGATTGTTAATCCTATTTTCATCAAAGAACCGTAATTACGGGGCGCAGGCAGACGGCAAACCCTTACTGCACTGGGAAGCGTAATACTTCACCTGAGCCTCGTCATTCTCACCATGAGCCTGCTGTCCATGCCAACCTTCCGGAGACCGGAAGAAACAGAGTTGATGTCCTTTTCAGAAAGCCAGGATTTGAAGAGTTTTACAGCAAAGCATGCTGAAACACCTGAACAAATGCATAAAAATGTGAGTCAGCTGTTGCGAACAGACCTGCCAGGATAAAGTTAGGCCCGAGTAATACATTTGTAAACAACCTCACAGGATGCGATTACTCAGGTTTTAACTGGAACAATGCCTAAAACAAAGATGCAGTCAACTAAATTAGTTAAGAACAGGTGTATTAAAAAAAAAAAAAAAAAGTCTGTCCATATTCAAATTTCTACCTACGGTTCTCTTTAAAAGGCCCCGATACATAAAGCAAAATGGCTATCATCGGGTGCCAGTGGGACCAACTGAAGCCCTCCAGAAGACAAGCAAGACAAGTGGCTAAAACACCAGATCAAAGCACAGCTTCACAGTGTTATCTGCATTCATTTATGTCACAAGACAATTTAAACATTCACAAATTATGGGCCATTCTGTCGTCTTATAATGCTGGGTCTACCGGTTCCCTTTTGCATTAGGAATGAGGATTATTAACTAGACATTTCCTCCTATGTGGGCGTAGAGGCACATGTTTACGTGAAACCTTTGACTTAAAGTGAAGTTAGTCAAAGTATAGAAGTTTAATGCAGACGTGTCGGTATCAGAGCAAATCGGATCATGAGTAACAAGACAAGTCAAAGATATGTTTGAGAGTTTTGAAATATTGTATGTTTCATAGTTGGTCCTCTAAAAAGGCAATACGTCCCACTCAGCACATAACAATTCTCAGTTGACCAGTTTAAGGACTCCGTATCAAAAAGTTATTTAGTGATGAATGTATTTAGGAAAAGAATTTAAAAAAAAAATTCCAATATAAATATTGACCTAAAAAAAAAATCTAGGATTATAGATTGTAGTTTGATCAGCTGGTGTTTGTTGGCACTAGTCATTTGAGGGTAGCTTGGCATGTCTGTTTGTGAGCCTGTTTGCTTATCTATGGATGGATTAAAGTTTTGTGCATTTGTGATTGCCAACTGACTAAATTTCCCCAAATGTATAATTTATGGAGCAATGGTCTTGTCCTTGGAATTGCAAAGGATAACGCTTACTACACAAGCGTTTCAGAAGAATATAGGAACTTGCGTAGATTTCCAGGTAAGTAACTAACTAGAGCAAAACAAAACTCTAGCCATTATAAATGTACAACATGGTTTAGTAAAAGTAGAAGACAGGCTACTAGTCACCTCAGTCTCACATTTACTAACTCGTATGGAAGAATTGGATTATCATGATGTTCATGCAGTTCAGAACCAATTCAGTTTCCTTAACTGAATGACTCAGAAATCCTTACGGTGTTCACACCAAACGCATCCAGATTTTGATACGCGTCCAGACTACATGCAAAGTCATTGCACAGCTGCGTAGAAGCTGTGCAATGACACGTATTTTCAAGCGGCAGCGCGAAAGACGCATTTGAGGCAGCACGAACAGCGCGTTGGCTGCAGCGCCTTGTCGCGCGAGTTGAACTTTCCCAACTCTGGCAGCATGTTTCGACGTATGTGGAATTTACACAACAAGTATAACGCAGAGCAAGTGGTTATTTCCATGGTAGATGGCGGAAACGCTAACTAGTTTTACAGCGATAAGCCAGACGCAGTTCCTGGAGTCGGTGAAATTCATCGAGCTGTGTGAGGCTACAGATGGTGGTATGAACCCAAACACGAGGGCATTTGATGTTCCCACGTTTTTTTGACTTCCACAACAAGTATAAAGCTGAAGTAGTGGTTATTCCTTCTATAGTGGAAAAGTTCGCTCTTTTCATGGAGAGAAGTGGCAGAGATAAGCCACGCCCCATTTGTGGCACTGCAATTAGTCATGCTGCATTTGGTGTGAACACACTTTTTTTGACATGTGTCAAGAAAAACCTTGACGAGTTTGGTGTGAACACACCATTAGAGATATCCGATGCATCTTTCTTAGACGCCACAGATATCAGATGTGATTGTAGGCATCTACTGCTAATACCTTTTCCCTTTCCAAAAGCATAAATTGGTGGTTTCATTGCTCCTTTCCGTCTGCACTAGATTTGGGCCTGGAAATTGAGGGCATTTCAGTCTACAGCTTTTTCAGCAATAGACTAAACACTCCTTACTTTCAAATAAAGGAAATTGTGCAGATTCATGAACTGTGCCTGGGGTAGTGTCTGGTTAGTGTCTGCTAATGACTGTTAAGTATTGAGGCTTGCATGGGGATATAAGTCTATGGTGATGTTCACTTTTACCCTTAAATTAGAAGACAATAAGCTACGCATTTGAAAAACTACTGGGAAGGAGACTGAGATACAACAAATACCCTATTCAAAAGGATTCTGTTTAATAATAAAGTTTTTTTTTATCCATCTCAGGTATTAAAAACAAATGAAAAAAAAATTCCACCCTTAATCAATACATGTTAATGTATAACATGATTATCACTTGACATCTAATTATGTAATCTCAGTCCAAATATTTTTACCCCCAGTTTTTTAACTAAACTAGGCAAGCCTATACGGCAGAGAAGTTGGTACCTTCTTTGACGAGGTTCTCATTGAAGAGGCTGCTTAGAATGGCTGCAGAGAGATTGCCGTTGGCCAGCAGAATTCCTGCTAGCATGGCTAGCTTGTTGCGCTCAGACTCAGTGAAGCCCTTGAGAAACAGCAGCAGCTGCCAAAACGCAAACAAACACAATCTTATAGGCTGAATTGAGTGAGACATATTCATTTTTTGACATTTAAGTTGGAATAACATGGTCATGAATTCAGAAACTTAACCTGGAAAGGTACTATGTGTTCCTGAAAAGATGCCTTTAGTAAATGCAAACCTTTTTAATCTCCTCCTGAAATCCTTTCTCCAAATATTTGTAACGTCGAATGAGCTTGTTAAAGACCTAAAAGGAAACAAACACAATTATTTTGATTGTTAACTTTCCTGTGATAACAGTGAAAATTGAGTAGGGCATAAATTATATCCACCTGGGCATATGCCTGCATAGTCTCCATGTCCTCTTGTGCTTTGAAGAGACAGAACTCTGTGCGGGCCATGTCATCTGACAAGGTACCCCCTGGGGCTAAAAAGAAACAGTTTCAGAATTCCATGACTATTTGAACCTATAAACTGAACGACAACTATAAATGCTTTTGTGAACAATTTGTTTCATGACAGTGTTCAGCTCCATAATGTATGAAACTAATATGACAGTCTTGCTTCTTACCCAGCATCCCACCAGCCACCAGGATGTCGAAAAGAGTCTCTACATAGCGTCGGTAGTCAAGCTTGGCGCCAGAGGCGTCAAGGAACTTAGCGACAGCCTCCAAATCAGTGCCAGATTGGTTCAGACCTTGTACGATGCTTTCCTGAAACTGGGAGGGATCAAACCTCTCCTTTTCATCTATAAAAAAAAGGCACACTTGAGTTTACTTGAGTTTTTCCTGCTGCTTATGACATTCTAAAAGACGTGTTATGACCCAAACACAAATTCACACATTATCTCGCTTGCATAAAATCCTAAAGTAGAGTCACATTAACATATACACGTGTGCCTACCCTTTAGTGGCAGTGAAACATATCACCCTTTTAACTAAAAGTGTTTGCCAGTAGCTAATTAAATGTGTTAAATATATAGTTTGTGGACAACTGGGCGTAGTCTTCAGTTATAAAACTGTAGAATCATATCCCGGTGTCTGTGATTGTAAACAGATATGGGGGTGGGTGAAAAAGTCAGTACTATGAATAGATGGAAGCAGGTGCTCTTTGTGAAATCTGATGGAGGACTACTTGTTCAATAAAACTAGACCAAACAACATCTCTTAATTCCTTGTTTAAAATTGTGTGATTCACTCCACCTCTTTTGCGAGTTTTGAAACGCTGGCCTGTTAGCGTAGGCTTCTGCTGCCTTTGATTACTCATAAAAGACACTCTGAAAGACAAAAACGTAGGAAACAAAATTAGGAAATCAGGTATCCTTTTTAAAACACGCAGGCTATAACCATGAATAAAAAACACAGTAGAGACATAACCTAGCTAAATCATACGTAACAACTGAAAACGTAGGATAGTGCAACACAACATCTAAAAAAGGTGAAGGCCGATACTAAATTATCATTAAACAAAATATAACGTTAAATATAATTGGAACAAACAAAGGAACGACACTGGACTTTTCACATTGTGCATGGGATAAAAACATATCCATCAGCCACCTTATTTAGCGTACCTCTTAACGTTCATAGAAATAATTTAGCGTTAGCTCGCGAGCGTGAGTTCAACCAGCATGATGGAAACTGTGCCGCTAACGCAACAGTCTTGGACGGTCGTGTTCACCGATACGATGCGAATAAATTAATAATTTCAAAAAAATGTTGGTTAATCAAGATCTGGCAAAAATGGCATACAAGGTGACACAAACGAATGGACGTTAGCTTAACGTGTTTAAAGCCGTGGGTGTCTAACTTCAACCAACACCGGCTAACGTCAAGCTAACGTTGGGTTAGCTTAGGTTTGCTAGCTAGCGCCCGTCCGCCTGACGCAGTGCCAAGATAAGCTTAAATATGGGGCCGTCGCTCAATTACATTGGACAAAGTCAAACAGAAACTCACCGAAATCCTCTTTATGCGCAAAAACAGTACGTAAAATAAAAACGAATACCACTGGTTAAACCGTTACAGTCAGGAAGCGTTAGCAAGCAATTCCAGAGAAGAGGAAAGTGCAGACAGAACTACGCATGCGCATTAACACCGATTCGATGTGGGTCATTACACTTGTGTGGGGTAGAAGCAAATCACAAACTGTTAAAAACTGAGAAAATATTGTCGGAATGAACGAACCATGGTGACTGACATGCAGATATTTAGCATTCAATACAATATAGTGGAATTTACCGTTTGCCTATTCTGCTAAATAGATTGCTAACGTCAAACCTTGCGATGTACCCCCTTTGTACAGTTTGTAGTCATTTAGTTTGGTTAACGCTTGAATGAATAGGCAACGCGTAGCCACCTATCTCCACAGCGCTGTGTCAGCGTTAAAGGAATGAATAGAGCTCGTGTTTCACCCCAAACATTCTGAGCAGGGTCAGTTTTCTGGTCATCAGAATTGGTTTAACCCAGAGACTGTGCATACAGGATAAATCTATATATAACGTGCATTTGTATTTATTTACAGAGTCCATGGTCTCACCCAATCTACTGACACAACAAACTGACTCAGAGTTAGTAGGCGAGCATTAAATAATGGGTCAACAAGTCGTTGCTATCTATCATTAAGACACAGGAGGGGGATGTTGTGCTATCCGGTGGTTAAGCTACCCGCCTATCGGATGAAGCGTAAACTTTAATGTTGCGTTACCATTCACCTCGTAAAGCTTGGTTCTAATTCCTACTTAAGAGTTTTGGCAATTCTTATTGTGGTTAGTTTTGGCCAAGTTTTAACTTGTAGCCCAACGACTGCTATTGTCTACATATGCTAATACATAATAATTATGTAAAATGTATGGCTTTATCACATGGTATCAGTCCATTCATCCCACATCCATAATGTGTTTATTAATTTTCCAGAATGTTCTATCCTAGTTTACAAACCCAAGCACCAAATTCAAGATTGTGTTGTTTAGATGCGAGGTGTAGCATAGTTTATTTTGCCCATAATCACGGCTTGAGTCTCGGAGAGTGCTTCGCGTGTCAAACACAAAAGAAGAAGAAAAAGACACCGCCAAATAATTCCCGACAACATTTGAATGCATCACAACCCCCACCACCCCCCCGCGCTGGAGGTGATTAGGGGACGCTGGACTAGCCCAGAGACGCCGTTTCAGCCACTCCCTACGCCCGGCGGACCCTCGCACTCCCAAGTCCATCCAGCGCTTCATTCAAAGTGCTGAGGTCCAGATGAGAGCCACGTTCAGCCTCATCCAGCACAGCAGACGCGAGTTAGACTAAAGGCAGCGGCGAAGGGCTTCAGGAGCCACTCCAGTCTTGGAGAATCACCTCCGGGATCCTACTTTTTGTTTGTTTGTTCCTAGAGTGGATTTAGGACGAGAGAGAGCAACTCTTGCAGAGGTAAAGACGCACGTTTTGACGTCTTCGGTTACATGTGCTGGAAATGCAACTGCTGCGATTGTGTTTGAGTCGTGTTCGTTGCACTGTTGCAACTTTCTTTTCCAAAGTTAACTTTGTATTGCCTTTGGACCATCTGCTTCCCAATTCATTCATACCTCCTCACTTCGTGCAGCGGAGGGAGGAGGCGGGGGGGATTTTTTTCCTCCTTTCTTTTTAAATCTGTCTTTTTCTTTGTGTACTGGTTGCATTGGTTTTATGATTACAAACCCGGTAGGACTCGGTGTGTCGGAGGTTTACTTCGCCGTTTGTCTCTTTCCAAACCCGAACTAACGCTGATTTTTGGCAACGTTAATGGAAAGTGTGGTCGCTAATTGCATACATCTGCGGGTTTAAGTGCCATCTTTGTAACTCACGAGTCAAACTTCGTGCAGAGGACAGCAGCAGATGTGTCAACTCTCAAGAAAGAAAAAAAAGAAAAAACACTCATTCAAGAGTTGAGTCTTTTTCGGACAGGCGCTGTTTCAGATGCCCTCTCTATAAAGTGGCGAGATAATCCTCGGATCATCACGCAAGTGAACAATGTGTGAATGTAAAATGGGCGTTTCTTTTTGTTGTGCAGGGGGGTAAATGAACACGGTCAACTCTGACCTTTCACGGTGGGATCACTCAAAGTAAAATCTTCCTGTTTCATTAAAATCACATCCTTGCGTTATGTGCCCTTATGATCTGTGGGAACACTTGGATCCATATACACACAAAAAAACCCTGATCAATTTCAGTTTTAAACTGACTAAAGGTATGGTTTACCCTCCAGTCACCGAGAGATCTTTAATGCTGCTGCGGACTGGAATAAATTACTGCTCCGCACGAACTGCATGAATGAAACTATTCACCTCTCTGAGAAACATCCCAAAAGTTCCTTCTTGTCGAAGTTGACCTGCTTTTCTTCTCCCGGGATCCCCTTGTGGGATCCAGCCTGGAACTTGCACAATCAAATGGTGGAGGGGAATGCCTTCTGGGAAGAAAAACTGTAGGGAAAAAGGCAACATCACTGTACAGTATTAAAATACCCTGACGTTGGATCAGATAATACAAATAGACCATCACTTAATCATTATAACATAGGAGAAATGCTGCTGTGAAAACACAATAGATGCATGTAATGTTCTTGTTTCTGTAGTGCAAATTGGATGTGTCAGCATTTTTAAATTGGAAACAGCAGCTGAGATGGGTTTTCAAATGTGAGTCAAGGTCTCCAGAACCTGCTGATTGTACTTCAGTCTAAACATAAGTTTTACCTTGACTTTGAGTCTTGCTTTCTTTTTTGTTTTGTCAGCGTTAAGCGGTTCAGTCCAGATGATGAGCTATTATGGACATTTCCAGGATAACACACACTCATGCTTAAGTTTTGGGCCATAACTGATACAGAACATGAATTCAGTGGAAACGTGACACATGTTCGCATTCTCCTCCTCACTTTAAATGTTCCAGTTTTTGATGGAAAATTCTTTCTTTGCTTGGCACTACTTTTGAATCTTTCAGTTTTCAGACTTGCAATTCCATCGGTGAACTTGAAATTCTCAAGAAGATCAGAAAGGACCTTTTTTTTATTTTTATTATTATAAACAGGATTGTGTCTTTTTCTCTTTGTGGTTTTCCACAAATATGTCCCGCCTCCTGTTAGCCAGAGTCTCAGTCGGGGAACCAGATGGGAACTTTATTACCCGCGCTGATCAAACAAACAGTGATGTAAGATGACTGTGAAAGCTAGTGTGTGTGTGGCAAGCCTTCAGAGTTGCACAGAGCCTCCTGGAAAAAAAAGTAACAACCTTTCAGCTCAGACTTGGAAGACATCAGTGAGTGGGGACTGCTGGCTTCTCGAGTAGCTCTCCTTAGCGGGAGCTTGTTGGCTGGCCTGCTTTCAGTTGCATCACTGTTCTATTATTGTTTTTAAGTGCCAAAAGCCTCCTTCATGGACACTGTTGGTTGAGATGGTGTGTGTGTGTGTGTGTGTATAGGCACAAAGTCCCCCGGCTAGCATCATGGTGATGAATGGTGTTTGCACTTGTTAGGTCGTGAGTCTTGTGTTGGCCCTCTACCGACAGAGGTGGACCGGGCCCCATGCATGTACTTTCTGAAGACTCATCCAAAAGTATAGTAGTCGCACCTCCAATTCAGTGCCTCTCCAGCTTTTGTGATCCACCAGATCCCCTTTCAACTTTTTTTGTTCCCCCATGTTGTTACTTCAGAAGTGAAAGGGTCTCCACCACCCGGACAAAGAACTTTCCTCGTTGCTGTTCGACTGCGAATTTTCCACCCGTTCAGTTTAATTGCAAAACTCTCCGTGCCGCGTCTCCCCGTGGAGCCGGAGAGTAATAACCCAGAGCATTTTCATTCAGCTTACTGTTGCTGTGTTAAGTCCACTACAGCTGCTTTCTCCATTCACGTCTGGCAAACCAAGCCAGACCAAGTGTTTGACAGCCTGTTCTGCAGACGCCGCCGTCGCTGCTAATGCAGAGCTGCCTGGGGAATATTTCAGTGTAGTCATGTACTTTAACACGGCGGGTGGGGGTGGGAGAGGCTTGGGGGCGATGGAGGGGGCAGGGGGGGCGAATGCAACCTTGCAGGGTTCTCCTGCGTGCTCGTATTTGATAGCGAATAGTGGTTTGGCCACTTTAGAGCTGTTGGTACTCGTAAAGTTCAACGGCTTGGACCATAAGGATGGAGAGAAAAAAAATGGACTGTTGACCATATTAATTGTACACACTGGAGATTTCATAGGCAAGGTTTTTATATACAACTCCACCGGCTCTCACCTCTTTAAAAGCTTTACAAGTGGACTGTGAGCATAGATATGAGCATGCTTTATGTTCTGTAGGTAATGGCATTTTTTATTTATTTTTTTAGGATTCAGACGGTTGCCTGCCATCGTTATTTGGAAGCTGCGAGTGTGTGCAAGGGGCAAAGTTAACCGCCACCTGTTTCACGATGAAGGTTTACATTCTTCGTAAAAGGCTCTAGCCTTCACCTGATCGGTCCATGGTGTGTAAATCACGCTTGGGTTTTAGTGTGTTTTTACTGCAAAGGGAAAGTGTATCAGAGTATGTCAGGGCATGCACTGCCACTGCTCTACAACAACAACAAAACTGGCCCAACTTTTGCAGATTATTCTTCCGATCAAGTTGCTTTCAGTAAGAAGTTGATGAAGTGTCTTTTCAGGGCAGGCTGCTGTTCTTATCGGTCATCTCATTTCAATCAAGGTTTTGTATACCTGGTGGATTAATTCTTGTACGGTTGTTTGCTCGGTCGTCATTTTGATTACCAGCTGTAGGCTCATGTTTTGCAAATTTGCCAGTGGGCCTGCTGTTTGCACTGTACTGTAAATAAAGCGCAGTGTTTGTTTGTGTTCCAGGTTTATGTTTAACCAGGCTGTGGCATGAAAACTCAACCATTTTGAATTGCAAATTGCTTTTGACGGACAGAAATCATCAAGTCGGCAGTCACATTAGTGTGCCTGCAAATGGAGCGCCAGTCTGTTATGTGCCAGCCTGACACACACACGCTCTCTCACAGATCTGCACCTGGAGCGGTGTTGAGACTCTGGATTCCAGGTCACTTTCTCAGGCGGCGGCTCGCTCTCTGCCCCTCTGTCCTATCTGTTCTGGCCTTCACTTTTGGCACAGCCCAAATGCCCTGCTGCTGCTCCGTCAGGGCGGGCTTTAATCTCCATCATTGCCATCAGCCTGTGATGTTGTGACTCCCCTGCCCCAGCCTGATCTAAAGACGAGATTTGTCACAGAGGGTTACGTTGCGCAATGCATTGTATTATCATTTGATTACACACAGGCGCCTCTGTGTTCTCAAACAACCGCTCTCAAGGTAGAATGACGGCGCTCGCGTCTCAGCGCAGCTCGCACGATGTTCTTTTGCTTCATCACAGGCCGCACGTCATAGTAGACAGACGGCCGGCTTTTGTCGGTCATGTTGCAAATGGCCATTTCAAAATTGGTCGCCACGCTGAGCGGCTTAATTTCTAATCACGCACATGCACCCTGAGAAGTAACCGCTGGTTTAATGACTCCGCTGGTTTTGGTTTTGTTGTGTTCTCACAAGTACTTGTGTGTTTTGCAGGCATGTGAATGCCTGCACGGTTGTTGACCTTTTTGGTTAAGTGACTTTTTTCTCCTCCCTAAGCACAGAAGAGATCACGTGACCTCCGCCGAAGGCCTGTAAATAATATATGTACATTTAATGGCGTTTTTTCTTCTTCACATTGCTTGTTCCTGCTGGGGAATCTAGGTCAGGGTCAGTTGCAGGAAGCGACGTGCGTCTCATAATAATGGTCTGCATCGAAATCCCAGGTCGACCACATACAATCACTCGCGCCTCTAAAAACAGTACTTTAATCTGTTGGAATTATAGATCAAGCTCCAATTTAAAATAAAATCCCGTGACTAGTCTGGATGTCATATGTCGGGTCAAAACAGTGACTCAGTCGGGTCCTTCTGACATTCTAGGTGATTTTTGCTGGCATGCTGCACATTGCATGGCATCAAGGGGGCGGGGCTGTTTCGTGGCACTAAACAGGTCTGTTTATTTCGCGTTGCTGACGGCAGAGGATGGCAGAGTTGTACCAGGACGTCCTCGCAAAAAGTAATTATTAGGGAATCATATTTAAACGCTTTCCAGATCCATGTTTTTGACTCACAAGGTCAGCGTTCAATGTGCCAAACTTAAATGACGTGTAAACCCCCATCTGCCACTCACGCCGCCAGCCGGGTTTTTGGAGAGCGCTCGCCGAAAAAGGGAACCTGAATCCAGATGAGGGCATTTGACCATAAGTTTCGCGACATCGCTGATTTTCATGAGATTTAGATGCGAGATTAATAGCGGCTAAACCATGTGGGCACATGTGATGTTTACCTCTTAAGCAGGCGTCACAGAGATTTAATCAATCTCTCTCTAACGCAAAATGCATCAGAGATTGATAAAGCGGGACACTTCTAATCCAGTTATTTAGTCATTTGAAAAAGTCTCACACAAGGGTCCCTTTTTTGATTTAGACGGATACAATGACTTGTAAAATCATAACTGGGATTTTTTTTTTTTGTCTTTCATGTGTGTACACTTATTTTGTTTCCAACATAGACGGGCTATATTCTCATCTCTCCACCACTCGGCAGTGAGGATAATCCCCTGAGTTTAATCAAGGCTGTCAGGTTTTCTCTCATTCTCCCCCCTTTGGGTCCAATGCAACAGTTAACAGCAGGCAGCAACTGCTATTAATGGGATTGTGTCACTCTCTGCCTAGAAGCCAGTTCCAAATCTGGGGTAGTGGGTTATCAGCAGTGGAGCTGAGGGCATCCAGGCTAGTGCAGACAGACACAATATGTCGTCGGTCAGACTGGCAAAGGCACTCGGGCGACGTGGGCCTGTTGTATTCTCATCTGGGGCTTCAGCATCTGTTTCCACCCGAGGAGTGGGCTTTGTCCCCTTTGAAACTCCTGTTTGTTGATACCAGACTAGACTCGGCCATTTCACTGTACACTGTTAATGCACTTAATGTCTTTACGTTGGCAGTAGCTGGGCAGCTAACTAACTTTGCAGTATTTGGTTTGAACAATATTGATCGTGGCAGGCTTTTATACATGTCTACCGATGCTCTGTATGACCGATATTCAAAGAGGGTCAGGCGTGTAGTGCATTTGTAAGTTATATAAATGTTTGATTCTAGCAATCTATTCTATTTAAACTGATGTAATGCTACCCGACAGATAACATATGTTGCGAGATCACAGAGCAGGGGGATTGCTGTTTCGTCCCTCCAGAGAATTGTCAACTATGTGAAGAGAAAATGACTTGATTCAAAACACAGCAGACAACCAAAGCAGCTGGTAGACATGAGCAGTTAGGATTGTTTGACACAATGCCATCAGACCGAGGCATTGAGCTGTAGTTGGCGTGCACAAAGTTACAGGCCTCACTGGACGACTGGTTGACGAGCGATCAAATATTTGTCCCACAGCTTTGTACCTGCCTGAGTCGAGATGGAACCCGTGCAGTCTTAATTGCAATAAAATATCAATGCTTTTTCAACATGCCGCCTCAATCTCGGCCCACCTTTTTTTTTTCTTTTTTTTTTAAAGATTTGTTTTCATGCCAAGTGTGAGTGGTTTTGGAACTTGAGTCCTGCCTCCCACGAAGAGCCTCGCAACTTCTTTATGGTCCAATAACACTGTGCCCTGCAGGGGGAACAGAAGCCAGCGGGAAAGTGAGGTGGAAGTCTACGCAGGGAATCCATTTGTACTTCTACAGGAATGTCTCGCGGCGCTGAAGTTGCTGCAGAAAGTTGGTTTGACAGCTGGTGGAGGGTTACGTCTTGGAGACAAAGTGAGGGTTTTGTGCAGAAAGGTTGGCGCTTTGAGTCGTCCCGTTTTGGCCGACAGCCAATTGTATCAGATCACGTTCTCTTTTATCCTCTGATCCAGTGGTTTAATCCCCAAAACACAAACTTCACAGCACATCTTTGGCTGCATTAGCGGCTATTCCTGTAATATTAATCCATGCGGAACATCACATTTCCCACCCCCCCATTGGGGGAAAAAAACATATCTAAATGTGTGCGTTTGTGTGGCTTTGCCATATCTTTATTCTGTACCAGCCAATGTCTGTGTCTGGCACACACAAAAAAAAGACAAACTTGACTCTGAGCAGTGAACAATAGATGACTACATGGCCTCATCTAATGGCCTGTTGTGGTCAGCCTGTCACAACAGCAGACATTGGGGTTTTTAGCACAGCAAAGCCCTGTATCAAGGCCCTGAATGTATCCGAGGCCCCTCTTTTATCTCCGGCCCCATAGCATCGGGATTACTGTCCAAAAGGAGACGGGAGGCAACACTGGACTGAAAACTGCCAGCCCCAGCAGAGTCTTTGTCACGGTGCACTCCAGCCCAGATCCTTTACTGGCTCCAAATATTATATTGCTGTAACAAGCAAGAGGGCTGCAGACCAAGCTATGGAGCCGACTGGTTTGGGGGCTGTTTCTTTTGATAAGAAGCCCCCCAAAACGGGAGCAGATTCCAGCTGAGCAGGCACCCACAGGTCAAGGACAAATTTCCTTAGTTATGCAATAACCTATGAGACATTCTCACATGCCACGGAACTGAATAGCCAATCAAAAGCCCCCGCTCCTCCCCGGGAGTCGAACCGCTGCTGTACAAACATGTCGAACCCCGGAGTTTGTTTGCACTGGCTAAATTTAGGACCGTTTATTTACTGATCAGAGAATGCCTTTCCGAAAAAAAAAACTTGGTCGGAGCCTTCACAATGATGGACAACAAACGTGAAATAATAGGAGTGATGGGGGGGATACATTTGTTTTTCACCAGAACACATGAAGGCCAGCAAAACCGTTATGTGCATTTCATTCTTCATATTCACAGCTAATCATTTTAAGACGTATTTTAAGCCATGCATGGTTTACTTTTGTCTTTGCTTGCTGACAGAAACGCACCGCCCCCATTGACAGTCGGTGTGATGTGTCTTTCTTTCTCTGTATTTCTGTGCAGGCGGCGACACCTGCAGCCAAAATGGAGGTGAAGACGTCACTTCTAGACAACATGATCGGGGTCGGCGACATGGTCCTCCTGGAACCCCTGTCCGAGGACTCCTTCATTGAGAATCTGAGGAACCGCTTTGACCACAATGAGATCTACGTAAGTCTACCACATCCAAGTGGTGAATCTCTGTCGTATTCAGCGCTTCTGCTCGTCCCCGCTTCCAAAGACTGACGGCTTCCCGAAGGAATCGCTTGGATGCTTTTCATGACTCCATTGTTCTTTCATCCCTTCACTCATTTAAGTCTCGGCCACACTAACTGACTAATCCACGAAGCTCGCCAGTAAAGAATGTAGATGATGCCTCTTTTTTTAAATGAGGCATGACTACCAGAGCTCGGGGGGCATTAAGGGTGCTGGCTGGCCATCTCCAGAAGAAACGGGGATGATGAACTAGGCTCTCTGCTCTCGAACTCAGCCTTGATGATTACAGCTCTGCTCTGGTTGCTGTTGGCTCACAGGGCTCCCGGCCCGAGGGATGATGTCACCTCGTATAGCGATGATTGCCTTCGCGGAGCGCTAGATATTTTTCCGCGATGCAGCCCACATCCTGCTGAGGAATAGGAATCGTGTTTTCATATTTCAAATGCCCTCAATTTTCTGTCCTAAACTGTAAGCTCTTGAGCCTTTTCTTTCCTGTGGCGTGTTGAAGTTTATTTATTTAATAAATGCTCCTTTTTTAAAAGGTGCACAACCCCTGATTTCTGCCCTTTTTTTGGTTTAAAATGTGACATTTTCATGGAAAGGTAAATTATGGCACCTTGTCTCTATAATGGGAGCTTGTTGGTGGCATAAACTGCACCTCAAGAGTGCTGACCAGGAAAGGCACTGAAGCCTATACTTATCCAATAAATCTGTGGTGTACAACTCTTGCATGTGAATGTATTTTTCCCTCGTGAGGCATCATTCCTCCCAAATGGTCACCCACCCCCACCCCAAACTATCGTATGACGACTCGCAGCAGAAGAAACATGGCTTTGTTTTGCAGGGCGACGGCACATCATGTATCCAATAACTCGGTTGAAAGTCAAAGGGAATGAAAATCGCCGAGTTAAACTGATGCCCCGCTTCTTGTGTCGGACTTTTCCTTTTTTTTTTTTTTTCTGAGCAAGAGGAATCGATGATTGTTCCCCTCATGTTTATTTAATTCCTGAAGCCCACTCTGTTTGAACCGTGATTAGCTCTGCATTGTGCGCCGCATGATTAGATGTAATGGCCTCTCTTCCTTCACAGGAAGATCAGTCTCCATCCTAAATGGATTCTCTGAATATGTAACTTGCATCTATAAGTCTTTCTATATAATCGCTGAATTTTCAGCCCCACCCACATACCCAATCATCCAAGCATTCTGCTTTTGCATCGAAAAAAATGGGAAAAGATGGGAAAGATTGATTTTATGTTTATAAATGGTGTTTTTTTCTTCTTCTTTATGTTGTGACACACTCAGTTTAAGCCATTTCTATGGTCATGAGCTAATGATACAACTATTTTATGATGGGATATTTACAAATATTTAGGAAATTGTTATGAAAGACTCTTGCAAGTTGAATATTTGTTTAATGCTCTGCAAAAAATACTTGGTATACTTCTAATATATAATTTTTTTCTCCACCTATCCTCATCCTCTGCTCTTGAAATGCACTTCTTGCCTCGGGTGGGCTTATGAACACGAGGCAGTGGGAGGTCGCGGTGTTGCCACAGGGAAGGCCGTGCTCCACTCTTGTCAGAGTGGATTATGCAACAGCCATTACCATGGAAAGCAAAGCAAATGTTTTCTGATGATGCTGTGAAGTGCTCTCTGTGCTCCTTTTTCACACGTAGGAGGACAATGATGATGATGATGATGGCTGGTTACATTCGCTTTCACAAATATCAGAAATGTTCTGTTTAACAGCACCTGTGCGGGTGTTACATAAAAGGTGTTTTATGTGAAAATGGATAAAGCAGTGCTTTTTATTTTTGCTGTCACTGATATTGGTAAAAAATCAATAAATAAATAAAACCCACTGCTGACCCGTTGGGTATCTTGCACTTTAATTACATGTTATGTAATTGGCTAATGCTACACGAAAGATTTTATTGAGGGTTGTATGTGTTGCGTGATAGCTAGGCCTGTTGGGCATCATGAATACTTGAACACATGAACTCATACACTGACTTGAAACCGCCTTTAGCACCCTGACCTCTTTGTAGTCTGTGTTTACAGCCCAGCCTGCAGATTCCATCCACTTTTCCTTCTTTTAAAGTGTCTTGAGTTTCACTTCAGGCACTGCATGACTCAACAACACATTAAGAATACCCAGTTAGGTAGAATCCCTCCCACCAACACTTGACAATTAACACCCAAATGGACTGAGGGGTAGAAAAGTTGTTGGGCAGCAGTCTGTGTACAAGTTGATTCACTAACTGTTTGATTTCTCCCTCTGCCTGCAGACTTACATTGGCAGTGTGGTGATCTCCATGAACCCCTACAGGTCCTTGCCCATCTACACTCCGGACAAAGTGGAGGAGTATCGCAACAGGAACTTCTATGAACTTAGTCCACACATGTGAGTTTGCCTCCCAAATCTCCTCCCAAATCGATGTACATTGTATGTCCTGCTAGTTTTTGACAGTGTTTTGGTGTCTTTCGTGTGAAAATCTCTCTTTGCTGCAGCATAGAACTGGTGTGGCTGACACTTTGCCTGTCTGGATGTTTTTTAGCAGGAACTGGCATCTGTCTGTTAAAGATGCAGTGTTTTTTTTTTCTCTCTCTTTTTTTTTTTTTTTTTTCAAAACCTCTGTAAGGATTATCAATTTGGACCCAGTGATTAATGAGGGGGAGGGGGTTGAGATCAGACAGACACTAGCTCTTGCACGGAGAGTCAGTCTGGTGCACTCGCTGGCCATTCAGCACCGTGGCACGCCATCTGTCCACCGGCAACATTTAGTCAACATTGCTGTGAGGCTGCCAAGATAAAACAAAGCCTGGCACTCGTCAATTAGCCGTCTGTGTCTCTAGGCTGCAGCAGAACCCCTCTGAGACTGAAAGAGCGAGAGTGCCCTTGTCCCAGAGCAGACCAACTCCCTGCAGACAAAGGCCCGCTGCTTTGCTTCACTTTACAGCCAGCTATACAGAACTGTCATGACACAGTTTCAAGCCGTTTTTCCTGAAACTTCCCAGTGTCTGTCCTTCCTCCTTTTCTTTTCTATACTGGTGTGCTGGTTTGTACTAGTAGTTTTTCTCATGGCCAGTGTTTTCAAAAAAAAGCATCAAAGTTTTAGGAGGTATCTAGAGCTACATGTTGAGGGATGATAACATAACAAGACATTCCCCATTGAAGTAAGAAATCCCTCCCTGCTACTGGGTGCTTTTGTTGGCTTACAGCTGTGTGTGTGCTCTGGTAAACGAAGCATAATGTTGCGCTGGACGTGGATAAAGAATGTCATTTGTCTTTACTTTCTTCCTGTAAAAATCTGCAGATGCCAAAATGTCCCACACGTTCCCAACCGGTTAATTGCTTCTGTGAACTGACAATAACCAAACGTGTACGTTGCCAGAAGGATACTCCAAGGAATGTTAATAATGCTGCATATAAACAACATTGCTGTTTGGCAGTAGACAAGCACTTACGGAAATGCTCTCTGCTCCTAAATGCATTACCACAAGATCATTTAGATAGTTACCAGAGGTTAAAGGCTAAATAGCAGACCATTTGTCAGTCTTTTTAGAATAATTGTCATACACACAGACATGAACTCAATCCAGTCACTTTAAAAAAATAAATAAAACACTGGTATGTTCATTTTTGTTTTTAGTTCTTGACTAATAAATGTCATGAATATTGCCAATTTCAGGAAAATAGGTTTTGTGTTGGACTTAATTACTTCTTTCGTGTCTGTCTGAGCCATTCCAACTCATCTGGCTAAAACTTTAAAACCAAAATGATGACTAAGCCATCTGTGAATCCACAGAGCCAGGTTGAGGGCGTTATAATGGAGAGAATAAGATGTAAAGGAAAAAGTCTACCATCCATCACTGAATAAAGCAAAACCAGCTGCAATTGAACAACCTGAGAAAATCCAAACTTAACCAAGGGCATATTGAAATAAGTAAGAAGCCTTCAACATCTCCGTTCTCAACGTCTGCATCTTCAGTGATGGATTACTTGGTTACGTTGTCAAAAAATAAATGCTTTCTATTGACTGAAATGTACATCCGCTCAACTTACTGAAAACCATCTTACCATTAGTCTTTAAGTAAAGAAGATTAAACCTTGTTTTAAAAGGGCAGCTTCTTGGAACGGGCCCTAAAATGCCAGTCAAAGGCAGATTGTATCAACGTGCTACATAAATTGATCTTAATCCTCCGGTCAGGCCATCTGGACCAAGCTTTGGGCTTTGCATTGATCCTCCTCAAGCAATGTTAAACCCTCAGTCCTGTCAAATGCATCGGCACAGTTGTTCTGAATGTCATGTCACATCCATGTCTTTTCCTGTAGGCTACTTAAGCTTTAGTCGCACTCGTACGTTACCATCGCGTCATAACTCTGCTTTTTATTTATTCTGTCTGGAGCTCTGAGCTGTCTAAATAAAGCATGATGAGAGAGATGGCGACTTCCATCTGCTTTAAGTGCAGGAAGCCCGATGACAAGTTTACAGTGTTGGCGGCGGCGCTTCATTTACTCCCATGAAAGCTGCTCGGTGGCGCCCGACGCGAAAATGGATCTTCCAGACCCGTAGAGGAAGCGTAACTCGTTATTATTGCGTTCCCGTAGACTCCTAACCATGCTGTGTTGGTGTGTAACCTTTTCCTTACTGACTGTCTTGTCAACAGACAGTCAACATTTTTGAATTTGCACTCAAATACACTCTTGTATAAATCTAGAAGCAGCTGGACAGCTGTGGTTTGGGAATTAATTTGATGTTATTTGAATGAATGTGACTTGACTGGTATTCAAAGCCGAGCAGAGAGCCAGCATGACTACAATTTTAATGTGTGGCGTGTCACGCCTTAAACACCAAGCAAATTATTTATTTCCACTTTTCCCTATTAGAGCTCGGTTAGCGTCACATTAACTTGGCTACGTTATTTTAAGGCGAGAGTCATGTATTTATTAAACAATAGCCTTCACCATTGCCGTGTAAATAACTGAAACTAAAAATAGTTTGAGAATCAGCCCCGCCATACCTTTTTTTTATTTTTTATTTTTACATTAAGCTATAGCTTTGCAGCAAAGACGTTTTAATTTTGAACAAGATCGAGTAAATATAAAACAATACAAAATGTTCAGATTCCTATTTTTTTTTTTGTGTGTGCAAAAAATGTATATTTGTTAAATGCTAAAAGAAAAGTGTACAACTCCTGGTGTTTTCCAACTTGAAAAAGTTTCTGTGTTTCATGACCTTATTCTTTGCGTGGCTGAGCTTCAGCGGGCTGAGGAGCTTTATCACTGCAGTGACTGAAGGGATCAGTGTTTGGCTTTAATTAAGGTAGCATCAGGGGGTCTTAAGATGCTTCCTCTGCCTCTCTTTGCCTCATCAGACACTTGAACAGTGAAACGTTAGCAGCTCAGAACAGGTTGCATCAGTCGAGGCCAAAGTAGTTCACAGGGAAGTTTTGAATCTGCCATCTTTATGTTCAGGTGTTGAGCAACTTAAGGTAAGACCATTTCACCAAACGCTTTCACCGGTGTGTGTGTATATATATTTTTTTGCCTGACCTATGGTGACGTAATAAAGCAAACAAAATCAATAAATTAGATGATAATGATGAACATATTTATAAACAAATCAAATAAATACAACTGAACTAATGAACTAAATTATCATCTGAACAAAAATAACATTGTGTCACATGATTGTTTGCAGAGATAATAATCTCCAAGCCTGATGGTTACTTAGGGGTCTTTTATTAATCTTAATATCAGTATTGTTTCTTTTTTTTCTCCTTTTTGTTAGCATGAAGCTACTGATTTCTCACGTTACTGTTGCTGCAAAGAGTTTCGATAGTACAAATAACGAGCAACAGAGAATTGCTCAACCCTTAATAACGTTAACGCAGTGTAAATAACACTACAGTGTTTGTTGACAGTGCCGACTGCGTATCTTAAGGTTATTGGTTAGAAGCGGGAAACTGTGCCTGAGCAGAATTGGTTTAATCAAACACATTTCCTTTTTAATTAATGCACTTGCATCACCATTGGCTCATTGCTGATGTGTCTGCATCTCTAAGGATGCCTGATGCACCTTGTGTATGAGTAGTGGTGTTTTTGTGTCTGTTGCATGAGCACAAGTTTGGAACACCGAGTGTGTGTGTGCAGGTGTTCATCCGTTTCACACCTGCTCGTGTAATCCCTAGACAAATAGAGGTATGTGTTTGTGTGTGTGTGTGTGTGCCCATCAGCTGGAGGGAGAACTGCAGCTGGTCCCCTATCTCTAAACTTGTTAGCAGACTAATTGCCTGTTAAGTTCCATCTTAATTAGAGTTAGGCCTATTGCAGATTTAGCCTGGCTCTTGCCAAGCCTGAGGCCACTACGGTACATATTGATCACTTAGGAAAAAGGTGGATGTTTCCATGCAGTTGTCGTGAAGTTTACCAAATCACATTGTAGAGGTTGTGACTCGGGTACAAAACATTTCAACTAAGTTGAAGCAAATGAGTCGTCTCGTGAAAAACACACCAAAGCAAAGGCATGAGAATGTAGATGGATAATAATCTCCTTTCTGGAGAAAGTGACAGATGTTTCATACCAACAATATACAACTAAATGCAAGATTTATTCAAATTACATTAGGAAATTGTACCATTCAGTCCCACATTTGTGTGATATTGAACATGTGCTTGAAGTGAAATGTCACATTCATCAAAACAAAAGTACCTGGATGGAAGAAAAAGAAGAAAAGCATGTGGCTGTGCATGTCTCTGGAAATGTGAATGAACTCTCCAGCTGGGTTTTTAGAGGACCACTCATGTGTCCATCATTTGCTCTGCCGGCCAATTTAGCAAAATGCTTCTTTGCCCAGATGAGACGCCTCGTAATTAACTGGCAGGTGTTTTCTCCCCCCTCGACACAAAGTCAAAGCATTAGAGATGAACTAATCAGTGGCCTTTCTCCACACACAGAGCATTACAGATGGCTTAGAGTATTTTTTTTTTTTGTATGTCCCCTGCTGCCCAATCCAGACACAGATTGAGGGAAGTGTGTGTGGGGATGGGCAGCGACGCCCCCCCACGTCTCTAGGGTAGGATCGTATTTCCCCAAAGTTTAACGAGGTATTGAGACCCCTGATGCGCTCTGCGCTCAATACCTAGTGCCTCGAGAGCGTTGGTTGCAGGCGGGCATCGCGACTGGCTAATGGCGCAAGGAGGCCCCGTGCAGGGCGTCTGTCAGGGTCTTCAGCTGTTATGCACATGGTTGGGACAGCTTGGCTATGAAATCTGCTTTGTCGAGGTTTGACACCAAGAAATAATATCTCCTTATCTCCCTTTTTTAATTTTCTTTGTCTAAAGGCACATGAAATGCTCGTCAGAGCATGCTTCATGATGATACCAAGGTCACTTGGGATTGTAGCTCACTTTGGCAAAGATCCGAGGCTTGCTTTTGTGTAATTGCTGTATTACTCCACACAGTAATACATATGTTTTTCATATCTCCAGAATGAGTATGACGTTAAAATCCTTTTGTTGTCTCTCCTTTAATATCACACAATGAGAAGACTCTTCGCATTACATTGCATCGTGCTACAACTGCAGTTTCCAGTGATATGCCTGCGCTCATGTCAAAGAAGTCTAGAGATCACGCGTGGGGGAGTGAGCTACTTGTGCCTCTGACCAGATCACACTAAAAGCATTGCCTCTGAGCCGTCTCCTCCTACATGATCTTTATGTTTGCATTACGACTATTACGACTTTCTCAACCTTTTTTTTGCATTGAAACTGTGCGCGTGGCTTTTGCGTCTCGTATTTCGCTCCATTAGTTGCGTTGGCTGTGTGTGAAGCCCCGGCATCACTTCAGACTTCTTTGTGTTAAACCTCTGCCTTTTTTTTATTGTGTGACACAACACTTGAACCAATTGTGTAAGGATTAATCTCCAATATGAAGAAAAGGCAATAGACAGTTGTTATATGCTGTATGTTTGATCAAGATAAAAGCCCCATGGAAACACGGCGCCGGTAGGATGGACTTTGGAGCCATTTGCTGCGTCATGGCATCATACCTGTGCTTACCTTTCCAGTGTCGTCAGTCGGAACACAGATCAAAAGTCGGAAATTCACTCTATAATTTAGTTTCGGCAGCTCATCCAAATCCATTTGCACCCTTGTATCTGGCTTACCTTCAGAATGTTGGAGTGAAATACTGTATTTATAACTGTTTTTTAAAATTTATCTGACAAAACACAGCATTCACCTCCATTTGTTGTGGATTAATTGAGTTCTCCAAGTTGATATTAGCTGTGTGACTACAGCGGACTCAAAAAGACAACTGATATCACAAGAGGCCCTTAATAAATAAGGACTATATAATAACTAACATTACTCTGTTTGATATTCTTGTTTCTTACTGTCAAATGAAAGACACGAGCCACGGACACGCACGTCTCCGGGAAGCATATCTGTTTCCGTCACTGCATTCTTTTATTCGGTAACAAGCTCACACCACATGTACACTGCTCTGGTCTTATATAAGACTGCTTTCAAAGAGGCCTACATGAATTGCCGCACAGAACCAGAGCGTAGGTAGATTTAAGTAGGCACTTGTTAAAATGGCATTTTGACTCAGGTGGGCAGAGTGAGTCCTCTCCAGCATGTGTGTTGGCGTAATGGTGAGCGGGCTGAACCTCGAGAGACACGATCGGGAAAGTGTGTGTGTGTGTGTGTGTGTGTGTGTGTGTGTGGTGTTTTGTCCACCCACTTCTTTAACTCGAGAATAAAATGCAAATGTTTTAAAGTGGATGATGCAACCATTCATAATCCACTGCCATATTTTTGCATCGAGGCAGCAGGTCTAGTCGACGCAACACTCCTATCTTATCTTCAAGGACTTTTTGTATTACAGAAACATGTTTCCTTATTGTATTTATGGATCTTACCTTTTTTAGATAAGATTTAGCAATTACAAAACAGTCCTAACTCAAGGATTTTCCCCAAGTTCGGAGTCCTTGGGTAGGATGGCTTACAGCTTATCTTACATTCACTCGTAGCTGCCACGGGACGCTGGTGCTAGTTAAGACAATAGTTTTTAATCATCAGTCGTATTGACATTTGAACGGCCGTGCCATTTTTGCATATTGAATTTCTCGCGCCGCGTGAACCAGGTTCGGTTCGTTCGCCCATCGTAGCTGCGACTACCAAACCTAGTGGCAATCATTAATAGTGAACGGTTATGAATTCCTGTTTTCAAAGATAGCGCACCAACCGGCTGATTAACGCGACACTGATTACACATTGCCCTCGCTGTCATGTATTGCTTCTGTGAGCTGGAGATTTTCTTTTATAGATTTTCTTTTATCTGTGGCCGTGCCAAAACCATTGTAGACTCCCTCTATTCATAGCCCGAACAATGAGTATTAGCTTTTATCTGTGTACACAGCTTGCGTAACAACACGGTCGAGGCATACCATAATGAAGGTAAACAGATAAGACTCACGGCAGATTAGAATAATGTTCTACCGTGGAGTCTGATATATTTGACAATGTATGTTTTTGTTGGTGCTAATCATCAAGGGGGCACACATGTTTCTATTTAATCCAGAACTATTTCCTTCAATAAAAGAAGTTGCATCACTATGTTAAGACAGACTTTTTGCATCAAACTGCGACCAAATCCCCCTTTTTTTTTTTAGGCCCCATCTGTATTTTAATCTGCTTTGTTTTGTTGCATATAGCTGTACGCAGCAGTACTGTAGTTGCTTTGATATGAACAATGTAGGAACATCAGCGTTCGGCTCCTGCAGCTCAGCGGCTGCAGCTGGTGCGCGGTCACCGCTGGGCCGCTGCGATTGGTCACACGAAATCAAACAAGCTGTCATTTGGAAGTCATTTGTGCAGATTGAGGATTCATTTGGTTGCGGAAATGCGGCCAAGACCTCCCACAGGACCCGACTGTGAGCCCGACGGGTCAGACGGACGTGTCACAGAGAAACTGTAAACGCTAATGGGGAAACTAATCTGACATCGCAGCGGGGTTAAGCCCGTGTCGGGAAGTGTCCGCTGCCAAGTTCGCTTTTTACATTAGAGCGTGGGTAGTTTGTATTCTAAAAAGTTGATTCATTGGAGTGGGGGATTATCAAAAGTTATCACTGTTTTGTTTTTTTTTAATTTAAAAAATGGAATCCAGTTGATCTACTCTGTGCCCAATTGAATTGGGTTGTTGGATGCAGACATAGAGATTTACGGTTTGCCTTCAGTCAAACTACATGCAGAGGCTATGTTTTCTTGCATGTAATGGCTCACTTAAAGCTCTTTTTCACTCAACTTTTTGTTAGAGGTGGTCTTTATTTCAGCAAAGGCTGCAACAGGAACCCCCCGAGTCCCTTTTTACGCAGCAATCCCACAATTTTGCCGCCATTACGCCGGCTTTTCTTTTCCTGAACCAAACGACTCTGGCACAACGCCGCCACAGCGTGTAATTTTAGGGTAAAAATGCTCCGTTTTTTTTTTTTTTGGGCTCTGGAAAAAAGGACCCCTCGAGAACCTTACAGCTGGTCTGTGGCCTCATTTCATGGTGTGGAGCGGGACATGTCGTCACCCACCAGTGTGGTGCCGCTGCAGGACCAACATTACACTGTCGGTCAGACCCACAATGACTCTCCACAATGTCTGTCTGAATGGGCCCAGCGGGTCACATGATCATCCTATGTAGCCTGTTGCTGCTTTGAAGAGAAGCCAAGTGATCCTGTACTTAAATAAGGCAGTTTAGTCCTCTGCAGTCTTTGTGTGGGTGCGACTGTGCAGGCGGTCTTTGCGATGCTTGTGCGGCTCAGAGATTACACGTCATTCATTTTTCTTTCAAAATCAAAAAGAATAGTCGTTTCATCATGTAGCAGTAGATGAGACGTCGTCCACTTTTCAGATGGGTCAGAGGTCATCCTCACAAAACGAAGAAATGTGTCTAAATATAATGTCGACTGAAGGTAAACCAATTAAAAATGGTCATTCTAGTGACCGTGGCAAGTTGTGTGTTACATTGCAAGGCCTCCGAGAGCCGGAAGTGCCACAGTTGAAAGACAGAGCTGTAGCTTTCTGGACTATACAAATACATCTTGTTCCTCTGTTTCCATCATCTTGCCTGCGGCTGTGCACATGTGGCCATGCGTGTGTGTGTGTTTCTTCTTTTCTTTCCCTTAAAAGTGTTTTTCTATATCTTCTAGCCAAAGGCAAAAGACCTCCATTCATCATTGCAGTTTCAGACGGTCTTTAAGCCCCTTTACAACTGATAATTGGGAGTCATTTGAATCTTTTTTTTATTTTTTTTTTATTTTTTATAAATATGCTCCATGCTGATTTCCTCAAACCGCTAAAAGAGGCTCAGAAGAGTCTTTGTCTCAGTATTACTTTGAGGACGTCTTGCTAACTTGCTCAGCATGCTTCTTTCCTGCTTTTCCAAGGATCAGACAATGTTGAAGCTGTGTATTCCCCTGCTGTGGAACACTAAATTGCTGTGCAGTAAAGTAAATTAAAGCCCTGGACTTTAAAGCCCCCTACCCCAGAAGTTTGATGTATGGGCGGGGGAGCATCAATGAGTAATTTAGCCGAGGTCTCGGGCAACCCTGAGCGAGTGTTGATAAATTAGAGATCTGTGGCGGCGGTGCTTCACCCCGAGCTTTTAATTTAGAGAGTTGGAGGTGTTCCTTATTGCTCCTTGTACGTTGCACACTGAGGGTGCTCTTTAGCTATCATGACCTTGTGTCAGATCCTTTCCTCGCCACCTGCTTTATAGCAACACATTGTCATATCCAATACACACAGATGGGCCACATCTGTCCGACCCGCACCAGCACGTCCGTCAACAAATGCATGTCGCTGAGCTGAATTGTGTGTGTGTGTGTGTGTGTGTGTGTGTGTGTGTGTGTGTGTGTGTGTGTGTGTGTGTGTGTGTGTGTGTGTGTGTGTGTGTGTGTGTGTGTGTGTGTGTGTGTGTGTGAGAGAGAAGCCTGCAACTCTTCCACCTGGTCGTAAAGCGTCAGGAAAGTGTGGCTTCCTTGGCTGCTCCGACAGAGCCAGGCGGATTTCCTGTGGCCTCTGGAGGAGCCAGATCACGCTGAGCTCTCCCAGGCCCTCCCCCCCCCCTCTCTTTTCCCCTACCATGGATACAAACACAGAATAGAAACATAGCTGGATTTAGCATCAAAGTACCGAACAGGTTTTTGCATTTTACGGCTGGAAAATGAACAAAGTTGTACTTTGAAAGGCGCATTTAAATGTGCCGCCTGTCCGTATGAAGTCAGGGTTCTGAGAGAGAGAAAGAAAGAGAGAGAGAGACGGATTATTATTGCTTGCAAAAGTCCCGTCGTCTCCCAGTAGCTGGCTGGGCTGCGCTCCAGACCATATATTACAGCTTCATTAGCGTCTCTGAATGACGCCTTTTTGGAGTACTCCACCCTCCTCAGAATCAGGTCTCACTGCAGGACCATCGGCTCCTCCTGTGCCCCAGTTACCACAGGTTGGTTGGAGAAAAAAAAACTGACTCGGCTATTTTCTACTGCTTACCTCATGCCAGTGTGGCTTTGTGTTCACCGCTGCCACGTGCATGTCCAAATTACAGCCTGCAGGCAGATGTGAAGGGGAGGTGCCAAGTGGCACTTATGGTTCAAGGCCCCCCCCTCCCCTTCCCACACACACACACACACAGCTACACACACTGATCAGGGAGGCCTCTGGGATTTTAGTGCCTCAGTCACTGCCTCCTCTGCCTTTTGATGGTGACCTTGGTGCTTCATCATCTTTGAATTCCCTGTGTGTGAAGTGGTCCAGCCAATTGCTATTCACACTGCTTTCATGGTCCTAATGACAGCACAATGTTGCAGCCGCAGGGGTGAACATTAATTAATTCCATTTCTGCCTTGTTTTTCTTGCTTTTGTACGTGGGAGTAAAAAAAGAATAATACAGATTTAGTATCTGGCGAGAGATCGGTGGTGTCTAAATGTTCAACATTCCAACATTTTATATAATCTGAATATACACAATTTTGGGTGTGGCCACCCGCTTCCTCTTCTCCTGGCCCTATTTGCATATTGTGATTATGTGGTGGCCATTCGTATTCATACAACTACCTCTGTGTGTGCAAAGGACCTCCCACTCCTATTTCACAGCCCTCACCTTCCCCCGCTACGCTCCCGTCTCCCACTGGCCTTCTTTGGGGGCGACATAATTGTGTGATGATTTGCTCATTGTCAGGATGAGGTCAGGCAAAGGGAGTGTTTTCACAAAGCAGACATCTGCTGCGCTGTGCTGCCCTTTTCAGCAGTGACGTAATGGCCTGTGGCGAGTCTCGTCCACACAAACTCTGTGTACAGGAGCGGGCAGGGGCCGGGCTGTGATTACAGATCGTGTGGGTGTGGATTTCTGAGCGAGAGGCTTGTGCCAGACAGAAAAGCGAAGGAAAAAAAAAAGAGGGCTGTAGAAATTTACATTTAATGTTGGCTGTAAAGTTCATTTTACATTTAGTATTTTTCACCACAAATCCCATGTGTGTTGAATGCAGTTATTTCCTTGTATAAACTTTTGCAATGCAGATTTATTCTCAAAATATTTTTAAAAACCTGCATTGTTGACTTCCATATAAACATTGTTCCACCAGCTTCTCCCCCACATTTTGCTGGGGGTATTGCTTAGTTTCTTGGCTAATAATGATCAGTTAAATAGTGTGGCGGCATTGCATCATTTGTATGCAATACACATGTGTTAATGTTACCGTCCTGTGCAGCTTGCAGGGATGTTTTGTGCCCATCGGCTCACGACGGCAGCTTGGCTCAAAGGAAGTTGCTTCTACCCGATTTCCCGAGGGTGTGTGTCGGGTGGCGACCCGCGCTCCCGACGAGGGAGAGCGCTGGTTGCCGGGCTGCACGGGCTCGGGTCCCAAACAATGTGTGATGGTGCAGAACCCGAATCTCCATTAGAACCTTAAGCTCCATTAGCCCGCCTGAGCTGTAACTTTGTATTGCGGCCTGGAATGCGTTCATCTGGCCGTCCATCTCTGAGCAAACTGTCACGGCTTCTTACGAGCAATCAGCTACTTCTCAAATTGGAGGTCAGTGTTAGTTCAGCGTGTGATTATACGCTCCAAGTTCTGCTTCTAACCACACCGACTCCGCTGATGCATTTAGTTGCTGTACCCCAAATTAGATTATTTCTTTTTTTTTTTTTCTTCCGACATTAGCTTCTTTTTCCATGTCTTGCTGTATTCGTGGATATTTGAACTAGATAATGATTTGCAGTGTGAGGCAGCGTTGCAGTGTATAGGATGAAGTACAGCCTGAACATCTCCCTCAGAAATCACTTTGAACCCCGTCGACAGATTTTTTTAGCTCGTTGCCGCCACGCTACATTTTGATATCCGACGAGAGTTTTGCATCTACAAGTAAATATGACTTGAGCAACCATGCTCGGAGTGCAACATCTCATTTCAGACTCAAGTTCAATATTGTTGGTGTTGTGTTAAACCCCCTGTCAGCATCTGTAAATGTCAGACATTCCTCCCTGCGTTCATGTCTAGCACTCCCATATAAAGACTCGATTAACGGTACTTAGACCTGGAGTGCCCCTAACCCCCAGGCAAGGAATTAGACCAAATTAGATACTGGGGAGAGACCATTTAATGCATTCCTCCAAAATTACCTCAAGCTATATTTACCTTTTTTATACTTGATGTAAAACACGAGACTTAGAAGTGTTGATCTAGCTTGATATTTAAAATGCTGAGAGATTACTATGAACGTTCAGAAGCCGCTAGCTTTGACTCGCATTAAGACATAACCCTCCTGGAGAGATGGCAGATATCAGAGGTGTGGACCCGAGTCACAAATTTGATGAAGACTTAAGACTTAGAAAAAAAGATGTTCGACTCCACACAGACTTTAACACCAAGAGCACTTTAGGACTTTCATTAGGACTCAAATATTTGAATTCATCATGAATTCATCGTCTTGCTCATGGGCACCTTTAACCTCCTGCTTCCCTTCTGTGATGGTCCACCGGTACAGTCCGACCTGACAGAGCTCATCATGATAATCTTATGATCATTCTTCCAACTCCACTTTACCTAGTCTCCAATTTTTCCAACAGCATAAGGCATAATCACAGCTATTGCCAGTCATGGTCTTTGGAAAGACGTTCTGAGTAATGGCAAAGTGTGTGTGTATGTGTGTGAGGGGGGGGGGGGGGGGGGTGCAGGAGACTAAGTGAGTTAATTTGCAGTCTCGTGTCTTGCCGAAGGAGAAAGTTGGAAGACGCGCCTCGCAGCACTGTACATGACTGTTTGCTTGCCAAATGAAAGCTGCAAAACTCTTTAGTGTTCCTTCTTTGTGCCGAACAAAGATTAAACAAAACAAGTGTCATTGTGATATGTCCCTCTCAACATCCACACCCTTCTCTCCAACCTTAAGGGATTTTTCTGCATAAAGAGAACACATAATGCATTGTTCTGGAATCCAGTGGGGGCTGAAACTGCAATAATCAGTCCCACTTTCCCATTGTATCACTGCCCTGGAATGTATAACAATAGGCTTCGCTTTATAATAGGCACTCTACTTTTATCATTCACTAATCCACCCAGGGATATTTTACAGTGAGTGATTGTATTAATCAAACACCCGCCAGGGCGCAAAGCAGATTCATTTTGTTTAGCGGCAGGAACAATTCCCACGGTAATGTAAACTGATTGTTTTAACTGTCACATACAGGACGGGGGAAAAAGGCTTCCGAGCATGTCACGGTTCTTGTTTGCATTTGGGGTGCAGGAGCTTGAGCAGCATTAGTATCAAAGTGAAGTTGGGAAGAAAGGAGCAGGAAATGGTCAGTATTCCAACTATCAAAGCCAAATCCCAAATGTGAACCAGCCGGTGTGGCTAAATAAAGCTGCAAGTCCCTCCGGTCCTGTGGCTACCGGTACTCTACAGATGCGACCTAATTCCCAATGAAGCTGCATGCTATTGATTAGGATGGACGCCTTGCGGCCTGGCATAGCACTGTGTTATTACTCTGAACTTCTGTTACCCCAATATCTCTCCCGAAATATCCTGGAAAGTACTTTGAAAATAAGGATGCTATGTAAGCTGAGGACATGCAATTGTACCATGAAAGCTTATGACTCTGTGCCTTTTTGTCTTCCAGCTATGCTTTGGCGGATGAGGCCTACCGTTCACTGAGGGACCAGGACAAGGACCAGTGCATCCTCATCACAGGGGAGAGTGGGGCTGGAAAAACCGGTATGCCAAACGCTTGCTCGGTCTTTTTTTTTATTTTCATTTTTTTATCTTGATGTCTGTGCGCTGAACTTGAAAGGTAATGCCTCACGTCAGGCAGCATGCGCCCGCATCGCCTTGTTTCAATATCATGCCTGGATCCTACCTCACCTTGCAGCTGCTGATATCAGCAATGTGTTTGCTCCCAGTGAAAACATACACGATCTTTATCTCACAAAAATGAAAGGAGTCTCTGTCTCCAAGCCTGTCTTCCGATCTTCCATTCATCCCGTGGACTTCCCGCTTGGCGGGTGTATTGATGGGAACCCCAGGAAGTGTAGCGCAGAGTGCGAGCTCACGAGAGCTACGAGACACATTTGTTCGTCGTGTATTATGTACACAGTGTCGCATATAGAGAAGGAACCCCCGGTAACTGTTACACTGCGGAACGACATGCCGGGTCACAAGCTCACTATCCATTGCTCGCTCCGCCAGGGTTTGGACATTGGCACCTACCGCAGAACCAAATTGAGCGGCATCTACCCAGAGGAGGGTGAATTGGTCCGACCCACGAGCCAGGGCGGCGTGAAGACAGAGGGGGAATTCAACAAGCTATTGAACTGCTCTGTGAAAAAGTCAACTCGCTTGTCGAGCGCCCCACGAAGCCGAGCCGGGAGTCGCTTCTGTGACACTTGTGAAATGTGCTGCAGCACGTCTAGAGGGGGCCACGTTGCGAGAAGCGCAGTGTCAAGAGTGAAGCTTCAAGGGTGAAGCTGTTTTGGGATGAGCAGTTCTCCAAAAGCAACAAGCGGCAATACCAGAGAGCGATCAATCGGCCCTGTTGGAAACGGGCACTGCTCGAGTTTATACAAAGACACGAAAAAAAAACTAACTTAAATGATCCAAGAACAGCTAATAAGCTAATGCGTCCCAGGAGAGATAAAATGTATCCTCAGGCTTCTCGTCTGGTCGGCCCTCTTGTTTTTGTAGTGATAAACAAACGTTTGTTGTAAGTGTAGTCAAAGCGTGTTTTGTAAAGACAGCTGTAAGATAAGGGTTGTCGTGTGTAACGCCACAGTGCAGATTTAGATCAAAAAGCAGCTTGCTGCAATTTTTTTTTCTTTAATTTTTTTGAATGTCATGTTGGTACATGAAACGTGACTAAGTCTTTGATGACCTGTATAAGGAGAGGGTGTTAAATGATAGAGGAGTACGGATCAAAGAAGACCAGCAGCTTCCAGATGGTTTCCTGGCTGTCTGACAGGCTCACGTCTGACGGTGCACTGGACTAGAAACATGGAGCCTGCTGATGTTAGAGGACTCTGTTCGCGTTCCTGGTCCTGTTTTTTTATTTAGTTGGTATCACAGTAGTGTGGCTATGTTCGGGTGGGGAGCAGTATTACATGCATACCTTACAGAAAGCCAAGAGGAATGGAATTTCCTGATCTCTGTTTTCAGTGATGTGGTGCAGGTAAAATGCATATTGAGCTGGCAGAGAACGAGCTGGAGGAAGGAAGTCTCAGTTTAATACTAAAATACATTCCTGTACAGTAAAGTCGCAGACGACCAGTCATACTTTCCTCTCGTTGTCACAAACTCCGACTCTGGATTTGCGTGTGTGCGACAGAAGTTAAGTGTCGGGCGTCCTTTGTAATCGCAGCGTCCATTTGGTACCGATTTTTAAAACCATGTGGCTTTAATCGTGAGAAAAACTGGAAAAAAAAAGATAAAATACATTTTCTTTGGAATATGTACATCAGACGTAAATATTGTATAGCAAAGGGACCATTAATCATGGGGTTTTATGCATGTGTGGCTGCCCCTTCCTTACTATGATGTGAATTCCTCGCCATGCCTTTGTGTCTTTGTGCCCTGCTGCACTAATGCTAAATCCATTGCCTGTATTTTTAATGTGACGCACGCAGCGTTCATATTTGCACATTGATCTCTGGCAGGAGCGCATATTTAACATCGCAACTTTCCGCTGTAGAACTTTGGCAGCAGACATCAGGATCCACCGAGCCGCACGGCCGTTTGAACAAGAGCGACTGTCAACGCTGTGAGATTGTCAGTCACACACGCGATAATAATAATCGTTTTGGGTCGGGTAATGCAGTGATACAACAATAAAAGGGAGCCAGTGGAGAGCACCGTAAAGTATGACGAATCGTGTTTTGCACCGGCCTTTATTTGGGTTCTCTCAAGCTCTCATGGATATTAAAAACCCCACTCCCAAGAAGCTGTTCAGCCAAGTCTAGGAGATAAATTTGGATTTCAGTAATCGCATCGGCCTCGGAGCTTTGTGGTGGAATAAGGCCATCAAAAACTGTGCATACCCCATCGATATGGGTCATTGACTTTTATGTCTGTTTCTTGTGCTCTGTCTTGTTGTGGCTCCCGTATGAGCAAGGAGCTGTGACGAACAGTATTATCAGATGCCAGCGATGGCGGACAGGAGACATAACATTGTTTTTTTTGGGGGGGTTTCTGCTGCGAGACATGACTGAGGGAGTTTATTTTGCTTCCCTGAGACAGGAAAAAAAAAATGTGACTATTAAGCAGTGTGTACCTTGTTACTCAGCAGAGCAGGGCCTCTTGATCTCTTGCTCTTTTTTTTCTTCTTCTCTCCACACCTTCCCGTACCGCTGCAAAATGTACGAGCGTGTCCGGAGCCGTTTTGTATGCCGGGCTCATCAGCAGTCTGTACCAGCGGCTTCTGTCGAGCTCTTTTCTATCCCTGCTTGGCACAACCCTCACATCATCACTTTTAGGTCACTGTCATCTCACTGGACAGGAGAGCTGATCCAGATGCCAGCCGTCATCCAACAAGACATGTCACTTGTTTCAGACGAGCACAAGATGCCTTTTGAGCCCTCGTCGTGTTTTTCATCCAGCAAATATTTTTTGGAAGCGCACGGCACTCTGAAGACTTGCTCTCTCTCTCTCTCTCTTTGAGTCTTCCAGATCAGCGTTGACTCTTACACGAGAAGTGGATGAACGGGGATCATCTCTGTTGATCCAAATAAAGTCACGTTTCTTCAGTGCAGCTTCTCGGTTCCCAGTGAAATCCGTCATTTGAATGACGATAACCTGATGCAATAATGGTCACGGTCTAACTAAACAATTATGAGGCCTCCTCCCCCGGTCTGCACCCAAGCCTAATGGCCCACACCCTCCTCTAATGGAGGGGGGGGGAGGGGGGTTGAAAGGGAATACTGAGATGGATGAGCGACATCTCTTGTTTGTTTGTCGTTTCCGGCCAAGGCTTTGACCTAATATTTGTTGTGTCTGCATGTGTGTGTGTGCGCGTGTGTTCCAGAGGCCAGTAAGCTGGTGATGTCATATGTGGCAGCGGTGTGTGGGAAGGGCCAGGAGGTGAATAAGGTCAAGGAACAGCTGCTGCAGTCCAATCCCGTGCTGGAGGGTGAGTACGCTCTGTTCACACTCGAGCTAACCCAAGAGGCCGCGTCGTATGAAGCTCACATATTAAGAGACTGAGTCCGCGTTAACAGTTTGACAACTTACATTTCAAAAAGCGCCTCAAAAATGCTGCTTGTTTTGCCAAAGTTTAAACAAAAAAAACATAAATTGTCTTACATTGTTTATTTGCAACTTGTCGCCCACCCTGCATAGAGACCACAATGAGCAGGCAAATGCATTTCATCACCGCAAAACTCCTGAATATCAGCTGAGCAACACGATAATTGGACCGCAAAATATTTTTGATTCAGCACGTAGACATCGCCGAACGCATAAACGCGGGACTCGTACTGTCACAGACAAGTAAGCTGATCAGCAAAAAAAAAACTTTTAGGGGTTGTGTAACTCACTCTTTTTATTCCTCTACTTCTTCCCAGACACACACACACACGCACGCACACACACTGTCTCAATCTCACAGCTCAGTGCTGGCACAGAAACAGCTGTACTTTAATTGGGGGCAGCGGACAGGAAATGCCCATGAATGATGAAGCCGTATACCCGGGTTGAGTTGCTGCAGAAAAGCCTGCACATCTGCAAGAGTTTAGCCCCCACCAATCTAATTGCCCCCACGCTGAAATAAAGGGGGGGGGGGGGGTGTTGCACAGTTATCGCGCTGCGCACAATGTGCCGTGCGTCACGCTCGCTCTCTGTGACTCTCTGCTTCGCTTTCTTTCAGAACCTCTCTCGGTTTCATTTGTTGTCGAGCAACAATAGAAAACGCACAATAATCAGCCGTTTGTCAGCAATCAAATAGCGCCGCGACGCATGACACATAATAGCACTTTAATGTGGAGATGTGCTCTGAAGCAAATTGAGAGCGCTCTGGATTGAAAAATACTGTTTGAAAATGTATGCACATAACGTGAGGCGTAGATGTGCACACATATTTGCGTTTTTTTTCCCCAATATCTTTTTTTTTTATGATCGCTCTCAAGCACTCGTATGTGTTTTTAAACATCATGTTTGTTGTTTGTTTACAAGCAGTGGCACATATTCAAGCATTTTGACTTGAATGTGGTGTGACAGCAAAGTTCAGCCGCTCCTAAGCCTGGAAAGCCGCGCTGCTTTGCCTAATCCACGCAGAATTATGGGGCTTCATCGGTACAAATAGCTTTGACATCCAGACTATTTATGATTGACAGCTAGCTGGAGCGAGGCACAGCGATAAGGATCATTCATATGTTTGGGTATATTTGAAAACAAGCTTTTGTTTGTTTTGATATCATTTGGTGCAAAGTAATTTTAGATGGATTAGCATGAATTATGCATCGTTTGCAATGTTTTCATCATGTCCCATTATGATTTTCAGCCTTTGGAAATGCCAAAACCGTGAGGAATGACAACTCTTCCAGATTTGTAAGTATGCACTACTGAATTAGTAGTAGTACTAATGTTGTTTAATTTGCTTCTTAAGTGAGGCTTTATTTGCAGAATACTATGCACAGTTTGGATGTTTTGATTCAGACTTTATGCAAGTTTTTCTCTTTCCTCAAACTATGTCAGATTTCTGTATTCCCTACTTTTTTGTCCGGCCCCCTCAATGCTTCTTATAATTTCTTTACACCGTGAATTTCTCATTAATGCGCTTGCATCAGTCTGGCTTTTCCCAAATTGAACATCTAGTGGAGATCTCCAATGGCGTGGCACCTTATTTCCCTCTCTCCCATCATTTCTTTGGAGCTAAATAAGTTCTCACAGTAATGCTGTTCAGACACATTAACCTTTGTGACGACTTGACGGTTTAGGAAAAGGCATGCAGGCTGATGTTTTTCTGTATACACATGTCCTTAAGTGATTCATGTTAGTGCGTGTTTCAAAGCAACGCATCAAAGTCCTTTTATAGGGAAGTTGTCCCATCTATATTCTAATGTCCCATATCATGTGGAGACATGCGGTGTATTGGATCGGTAACGGCAGGCCGTGCAGGCTTGAGATATTTCCCGGGCGCACGTTAACTGGCCTGTGTGAACGCTCGTTACATAAAGCACACAGCACGAGGCCTTCGCCGGCAGACCAGAAACACGGGGCGGGACTATCAGTTTGTCCAAACCTTCGCGACGGTCGTCTCTCACTCTTAACAATTGCACGCGCTTTATGTATTCGCCGGTTTGACTCGCGAAATCTGATGCTCATCTCGAAGGCAGAGAATGGCATCACGAGAATGTTTCAACAGAGGGATTTCATTCCAGGCGGTGGCCGACTGAGAGGACACGGGTGTGTTTTTTTTCTTTTGTTGTTGTTGCTTTTTGTCCGCCAAGGAGTTCCTTCTCACGCTGCCTGGGTCGTTATTTTCAGGGAGGCCCGATCCAGCAGCATCGGATTTGCTCCAGGTTCCTCCCTCGTGACATTGCATCAGATTACCTATCACACCACCGCTGGCGTCTGTTTTCATTTCTCTAACATGAATGTTTATTTAGCTGCAGTATTCGTATAAAAAAAAAAAAAAGAGAAAGTAAATCTGTTTATCTGAAAACTTCCAGGACATGCTCGTGCTTGATTTAATTGGCTTTTCCAATCACAAATTCAGGTTTTCCTTTTCCCACTCGGTTCAATCATCTACCTCCATTGGCACATACAAACGCATGCCTGGACTTGCAGTTGTAACAGGCAGTTCGGCATTATAAAGGATTACGCTCCTGATCTGATTTATATTTAGGTAACCTTGGCGTAAACCTCGAGACGAGGACCCCGGGCCTCGCCGCTGGATGCCAGTTCATCAGAGTCCCATCAGTGTATCAGAGACCTGTGCATCAAACTGTCACTTCATTTTGCTGAGTGCAGCAGGCTTATTGGGATTGGCTGGAGCCCGCTCGCCAGCGAAGCTTGGCCCGCTTTGAGGACATGTCTGCTATTAATACATCAGAGCGGAGGGGAGGGTGAATAAACACACAGGCCCCTGTGTTCCAGCATCCAAGTTTCAGCTTCATCTTTCAGCAGATCGAAGGAGAGAGACAGTCTGACATGTTTTGTTTTAGTCCTCCAGTAGAAATAACTGAGCATGGTGAGGGGGGGGGGGGGGGGGCTTTCCCTCTGCAGTCATAACTGTTTATGATTGGCAGCTGGTGCTGAGTTTTGGACCCACTGTGTGAAGTGTATATCAGAGTTCAGTTCTACCCACAGACACATGTCTCGATCTAAATGTTGCTCTCTTCTCCACAGGGAAAGTACATGGACATTGAGTTTGACTTCAAGGGAGATCCTCTGGGTGGAGTCATCAGCAACTGTGAGTAGTATTAACACGACGATGTACGCGCCATATTTAATCATGGTCTTGTGTCATATTGGCTTTAGAATTGAGGAAAAGCGCCATTGAAACCAAACGGGACGCTCCTTCGCTCTTTTCCCTGTTATCTCGCTCCTGTTCACTTTGTCGCATCTGCGCTGACTTCTCCGCCAGAGGTCACAGAAACAAAACGAGGAACGGATGGCCAAGACACAAATGAGCCCCCGTCTGTGGGCTCGAGTTAGTCCAACACAAGGGACTTTCTGTGAAGAAGAGCCACTGACATGTGACTGCTTCAGACGGGGCCGGTCGGCCCGCTAGACAGACGGCCGAGGATGCTCTCGCAAAGCAAAGCCTGGATGGATTTCTCTTCCCCACCCAGCTCATTATTTTCCCCTAGACGTTCATCCATCGATTCCCCCGGTGCTTCCTACAGCTGAGATACGACGGCTTTTTGAAAACCCAATCCTCCCAACGCTTTAATGATGCAGTGGAAAGAAGTTTTTGGCAGCCAAAGTCAGTCGAAACATAACAGGATATCGTTGCCATATTGCTACTACTGTGTGTTTGCATTTCCTCGTTGAGAGGAAACCGAGCGAGTTCAGCCTGCTTTACTACAGAAAATGGAAAGCTGTGGCTCAGGGAAAAAAGCAATGAAAAGACTGAAGGGTTCGGCTGGACACGACTTAAAAGGTCACTGCGGTTCCCTTCGGATGCGAATATTTCAGAGCCTCTGCACAAAAAGTGAATCAAACGCGACCACGTATAATAAAAGTGTTGAACACAAAGCAGAAATGGAGACGGCGGCTCTTCAGGGGTATTGTTCTTATCCTCTCTCCACTCGGCCGTGGACGTGGTAATATTGATGCGCTGGCTCTGATCGAGTCGCTCATGAGATCCGTGGCCAATGGGCGCCACAGATTCCCATCGAGTCTGACCCGGCGCTAATTCTGACAGCGCCCAGGTCTCTGCGTAGAGCGCTCTAGTTAGCATATCCTCAGGTTCAGTGCAAAGTGGCCTCCTGTCTGCTCGGCACCCACAGACTGGTGAGTCACAGTTTGTCTAAAGATTGAAAGAAAACACGCCAGGAGCAGTTCTTTCTCTCTCTCTGTCTTTTTTTTTTTTCATGGCTTGAAATTTGACTGTGGTTAAAATGGCAGTTCATGTGGATATTTTTTCTTTCAGTTCAGTCAGTTAGAATGTCTCCGAAAATTAGATGTTCTCAACAAGACAAATTAGATGCTATTATCCAGCTCGACTGGCAGTGAAGAGGATCTCAAGCAGCCTCAGATGCAGAGCTCTGCTGTCGGTCTTTAATTAAATCATACTGAGTCTAATGCGGTGAGCAGATGATGGGTCCCCTTTTTAATCAGCTACTGTTGCACTTGGTCGAGAGCCTGGGAGAGAGAGGGCTGATGTTTGAAAGTCGCGTGTGGTTCTTTTGAACCAGGAAGCCCTCTGAGCTCCACACAGATGCTCGGCATCCTTTGCACTTCCTATAGCAGGTTAGCCCCCTTATTTACTATTCGAGGACACCTCGCTGAGTCACCACAGAAAAAGCTTTCCTGTGAGGACTATTATTGGGGGAATAATGTGTCACTGCTTCCTTTTGTTGTCCTGTCCTCCTTTAAGATCTGCTGGAGAAGTCCCGCGTGGTGAAACAGCCACGAGGAGAGAGGAACTTCCACGTCTTTTATCAGCTCTTGTCTGGGGCCTCGGATGACACACTCAGTAAGTCCTAAAAACACCGGCATGCATTGAACGGACAAATCAAGGAATTCTTTTTTAGATTGGGAGAGACTTAACTTTCAGATTAAAGCGCTCTCGGAGCTGAGAGAAATACTCGAATGCACCCTTCTTATCGGCCCAAACCACAAACTGGGGTTGTGAAATATTCAGCCCGATGGCCTGGAATAGCTTCTGGTGTCAGAATACACACACACACACACACACACATCTGCTCACAGGAACTAATGAATCAGACTTCACAGTAGCGAGCTGAGCATAGTGTCCAAAGGAAACTATGTACTCGCCACCATTGTGGGATCTTCTGTTGCTTAGTTTTCCTTTCCGTGTCACACGCCAGACTAAGATGGGTAACACGAGCACGGAGTTTGTTTCCTTATTTTTGTATTCCCCCCTTTTTTATTTAACTGTCACCCCGAAGCACCAGCATGCCACTCCTTATGTTCAAGTCTCGCATGAATATTTTCCAGCAGCGTTGCAGCTGCACACAACACATGGCTGATGCATTAATGGACCCGATCTTCCTGCCCGACAACACAGAGAACAAAGGCTCGCCGTGAAACCTGTTCCCGCTATTTACTTTTCAGAGGGCATTGTTTTATGTCCGGAACGCCGGAGAGCAAAATAACCACCATTGACTCTGGCGCACACGCACATCAGAGGGGCCTGATTCAGCTGTAGTTAATGCCGCCGCTAATGAAACCCGACACATGCGCCCACCAGAGGAATAGATTTCTTTGCTACTAAATAGAGGGGCTTTTAAGAAGGCCATTTGATCTTCTGTAATAGTGTTCACAGCCGTAACTCCGAGAGCGTTCCCCGTGTGGAAATTGTGTTTGCGGCGGGTTTGACGAATGTGTATTAAGAGCATGGGTGTCACATTTTCAACCGTGAAAGCCTGGAACTATCATTACTATGCATGTTTTGTATTTCAATCTTTTTAAACCGGGCACCTCCCAACTATTAGTGTGCAGTTGTGTAATGTTCGGTTAATGTAAATAGTAGTGAAATTTCCTTTGTTAGCCAAACGGCTTTAAACCCACGCCGTTTGAATAGCAACCGCACGTTTTGTGTTTCGTGTCACAGAGAAGCTGAAGCTGGATCGAGACTTCAGCAAGTACAACTACCTGAGTCTGGACTCGGCCGCGGTCAATGGTCTGGATGACGCGGCCAACTTCAGGACAGTCAAAGTGAGTAGCGCATGCACGTATTTCTTTGATGACATTGCACTTTATCCTCCAATCCGAGTCTCCCAGATGATATTTTTTAGTAAGTATTAGCTTGAATAAATGCCAGTGGAAATTATCTCACTTTTCTGAAAGGGGGGAAAAAAACACCAAATGGGCGCTCACAAAAGAACAGACAAACAAGAACACTCATCACTGGCGTCATGCCGAGATAATCAAAATCCTGTACAAAGGGTAGAGGCAGTGATTTTCTGTTTGTAACGAACTACCAGGGCTTACCGGTGGATTATAAAAGTCCGTCCTCTGCAGTGTTAAAACACTCCACAGCGCACTCCCTCCCACATGTTGCGAAACCCAAGTGAACTTTGAACCGAACTCGAAAGTCAACTAAAGCATGAACCGCTCGTGTGACATTGATTCAACGCAAACAATTCCACGTCCAGCCTTTTTAAATAAGTGGCAAAAAAAAATGGTAACGGCAGCATTTTTTTTTAGGGGAGAACACCACAGGAGACGAGGCAGCTGTTTCCTTATAGTTAAATCTGTTTGTGCGCACTCATTCAAGATCTCGCCCTCATGCACGCTGGCACTACTTGTTACCCCTCACTGACGGGGACGCGTACTGTAGGATGTTGTGTCTATAAGAGACTCTCGCTACAGCCCTCCATTGTTTCCAGTCCTGCTCCAGCATGCTCCGCTTAGCTTGCTGCGTGAGCCTTCGCAGGCTGTTGTGTCACATTCTACTCGACTGGTTTCCTTGCGTTTCACATCCTGCTTCTCATCACCTCTCGCATGGAGTTTTCTCAGTATTCCCCATACAGCTGCGTTTCACCAGCGGAAACACGAGGGGACATTCCCACTAAACAATGGTTGTACAGCCGACGACGGCCACGCTTTCTTTCAACATTTAGTTCAATGTTTGCTGGACCATTAACCCAAAGTAACAAAGTACACTGAAGTATTTTCATTTTTTGCTACTTGACACTAACTGAAATACATCTGAGGGGACATCTCATAGTGCTTTCCACTTCATTTATAAGCTTCATTTAGTAACTTTGCAGATTCAGATTAAAAATACAAAATATACTCAACAAACGAAAAAGAACAACAATGATGGATGGAATATAATAAACATTATTTTGAAGTTGGCCACTCGGCACAATGAATACTTTTCTGATACTTTTGGGTATCATTTGTTGCCAATTTTTGTACTTTAGGTTTACTGAAAATCTTGACTGTAACAGATAAAACTAGCAATACTGCCGTGTAGAAATACTCCAAGTAACAAAGCGGAGTACTTCTTCCACCGACGACCACAGCAAAGAAGAAGCATGAAGTCTGTTTTGTTAGCTTTGTAAAGTTGTTTCATATTTGGCACGTGTGTGATGTCTGGGATTCAATTCAAAACATGTAAGTATTGAATTGGGTAATTTGACGTTTTTAATGGGGAGATGATGAGTTTCATGTTTTTTTGCTTGTCTCCTCTTTTCCTGCCACCCTTGAATTATTTAAATCAAATGGACTCTTAGCCCGGAGTCGCTCAAAATAGAAACTTCAGTCGGAAGAGACTGAACCAGAGTGAAAAAACATGGCGATCTGGTTGACTCTGCTTATTGGCGAGTGCAGCGCTGCCTTTTTTTTTCTTCTCTTTATTTGACTATTCCAACTCATTATCATGACATTTCTGGCTGCGGGCTGCAATAACAATGTGTGTTATGACTGTGCAAGCGCACCCGTTCTGTGCGGTTCTGTCATTTCAATGCATTTATAGCTTAGTTCCCTTTTCCTGTGTCCATGTTTCTTCATAAGGTTGAACAACATCAGCTGATCTGTGACTCCATCCTTTTTTTTTGTTGTTGTTGTTGTCCCCCTCCAGAATGCCATGCAGATTGTGGGCTTCATGGAGGACGAGGTGCAGTCGGTGCTGGAGCTGGTGGCGGCCGTATTGAAGCTCGGCAACATTGAGTTCAAGCCAGAGTCGCGCTGCAACGGCACCGATGAGAGCCGCATTAAAGACAAAAATGGTGAATTTCTTTACGGACGCCGAAAGAGAAGCAATTAGCCTCCACAGCAATGTGCCTTTGATACTATTAGAGCTCATTAACAACGTCATTTTAGTGATTTGGCAGCATGATGTAGACGTGAAGAACTAATGTTCAGATGCACATCAGACAAGTCGAATAATTTAATCATTTTATTTTGATTCTGATGATTTTATTGTGACTATTGTTTTGACATTTGAACCTTTTTGACCATCATGACCTGCTGGCCTGATGTCGAGACACTGCCACCTATTGGCTGCTTTGCTCTCTTCCTCAGTCACCCTTTAACTGTGACACGTGTGTGTTTTGCGTGACACAAGCCGTGTCATCCTTTCCAGAGATGTTCTCTCTTCATATGAGTCACAGGCGGTTTGCAGTCACATTTCTTGCATTTGTATGCTCCCATTTTCAAAGTCTTCCATCTCCAACAGCGTGATTATCGTGTCATCAGAGCCATAATCGTGTAATCCAAACTTGTTGTTTTTGAGGTGGTCTAAATCTTCAAAACAAGCTGGATAAACGACTTTCCATCCATTTGATTGGCCAGCTTTGTGTTTAAATGTAACATAAAATATAGAGTAAGAATAGTGGTCACAATTCTGTCAACTCTTCTTTTCATGCCGCCTTTTTTCTCCCCCCCCCCCCCCCCTCCTTTTGAAGATTTGAAGGAGATGTGTGAGCTGCTGGGGATCGAACAGTCGGTGCTGGAAAGAGCGTTCAGCTACCGCACAGTGGAGGCGAAGTTGGAGAAAGTGTCCACTACGCTGAATGTGTCCCAGGTCAGGGCGAAAGTTACAAAAGTTACAAATCTGTCTTGCACCAGTTATGCCAATGTCCATTTGTCCTACTTGAACGAACACACACATACACACACAGCATGAAAAGATAAAGGGACTTTTTCCCCCCCTGACTTGCTCCTTTTGGCTGCCGACTCCCATCCATGTCAATGCAACATGAAAACCTCTCCATTATAGATGCGCTTTATTCCTCCTGGAAGTTCAAATGTAGGTCACATTAAGAGGTGAGTGCGTTCACTCAGACCTCATGTGACGAGGGTGTTGCAAACGTGGTCCTCTGTGTCCAAAGGCAGAACAGGAGAGGTGTCCCAGAATTCACCTGACTGCAGGATAGTTCAATTAAATGTATTTTGAACGGCCCTAAATTTCAATTCTGCCTCAGAGGGCATTACAACCTGTACACTGTAATGCTGCCACTCGTGTTTAGTCTTAATGACTTGGCACCTTTTTTATTTAATTTTTTAATTCCAAACTGTTTTCGTCGTATGCAAAGGAGGAGCGAAACTGAATCGATGCATTTTCCTCCCCGGTCTATTTGCAGGCCTACTATGCTCGAGACGCACTTGCCAAAAATCTCTACAGTCGTCTGTTTAGCTGGCTAGTCACCAGGATCAACGAAAGCATTAAAGTAAGTAAAAACATGTACTTGTGTGCTTTTGTCGGTCAAGTTTTATCCTCATGGTTTCTATTCTTCACTCTGTTTCCTGCTATGTTAAGCTGGCAGTGCAGCCTTTCATATGTGTTTCTAATATTGACAATATTGTCTCCCTGCAGGCACAAACCAAAGCTCGCCACAAGGTCATGGGTGTGCTTGACATCTATGGCTTTGAGATTTTTGAGGTGAGACAAAAGGAAGATCAAACTCACTCTCCTTGTTCTTAGCCAGCCAAACATTTTATTACATTCAGAAGGGGTTAGCCCGGGGCTGTTTTTTTTCTTGTGTGTTTTTGGTACAGTGAAGAGCTTATCAATAAGAACTGAGGGCTACTAAAACCACACTCGCATCAGATTAGTTCAGCTTTATCTCTCCCAGGGGTGAAATTATTCATTGTGGCATCATGATTTCAACACTTAAAATCTGCATTTCACAGTAGGAAAAAAGGGCAACACTAGGGAACACAGGAACCGCACAACACATCATATACACGGTCAACGGCGTGACACTGTAAACAGTCTGTCTTTGGTACCTTCCACATTGCATACTACAGCAATAGGTGTGGGTTATATGGTTCCATTATGTCAGTTACAGAGGGATGCATGTGCATGCAAACACGAGGCAGAGTGCACATATGGAATAAATGTTGTTGCACATTTGCTTGATGCCTTCAGTACTCCCCCCTCCCCCCACACCCTCCACCCCCATATGTTCATGTTTCTTTCATATCCCTGCCTGTTCACCCCACTCACTCTCAAGTCATCCCTCTCCTCTCACTCTGGTGTTGTCGTCTTGGTCACCAGGATGGCGTAAGTAGCACCTGCACCGGCCGGTTTGCTGTGCCCGTGTGCATGCTGTGATCTAAACGACTTTAATTCCGCTCCTCATTAAAAGGCGATTCGGGGCTCCCGGCGTGCGGCATCGCCACATGACTGAAGCGATGCGAAAGAAGCCGCGGCCTCGTTTGAATCATGACTTGACACTCGGTTGCCAGTCTATTAGGGACACCCAGCTGAAACTAATGCAGTGTAACACCGCAGCCCTGCAGTAAACGCTACATTCATAAAAGTTGCTGTAAAATGTGGAGCTTTCAGAGAGGTGCTGATGCAAGGTTATAGTCGTTTTGGAGGCTGCATTATGTTGAATGATCTTATTGCATTAAACTGAGAAGTGTTTGTAATATTTCTTTGTAACATTTGTATCAATGATAGTAGACTAAATTCAGTTTTAGAATGATTTATTCCTTGCAGGGCTGTTGTATTAGACTGCGTTAGTTTTAGCTAGGAGCTACTAACCGTGTTGCTGCTGTATTGAATGTGTCTCTATAGAAATAGTTGACTGGTTTTGAAAACACTTATTCTCTATCTTACCAAGAGTTAAATGCAAAGATTGCTGCCAGTCCTCGTGTTCATATGGCAACTATGAAGTGATAGTCCGTTAGCTTAGCTTAGCATAAAGACTGAAAACAGGGGGCTTGGCTGTGTCTGAAGGTAATAACATCTGTCTACATCCCTGAAGCTCATTTAATGTCCCAAAGTAACTAAATGGACTATTTTTTGGCTGGCAGTGGAGCTACTGCACCCAGAGAAAAAAATAGTCTGGCACATGTAGTTTTTGACTTTTTGGGGTCTTGTTAACATTTGGGCAAATCCAGGCTAGCTAGTTCTACTTGACATCAGATGTTATGCTTGGTTAAGCTACGTCTCATAACTGTAGCTTTTATATGTACTACTAGTATCTATAATGATCTATCTCTGAACATGTCCTTGAACAGATGCATATTCGACTGAAGTGGTAATTTATAAACAACAAATTTTGATAGGCATCAATTCATCATGTCAGCGTGATTGTATGGCATCATGAATGAATGCCATACAATGAAATGAGGAGTAGAAGAGAGTAGAAATGCCATTTTAGGCCAGTCCTCTCCGTAAGCATGGCCTCTTTTTCCGCCCTGTAAATGTTGTTTATTTTACCTTTTCTATTCCCCCTGCTTTGGGGCAAGTGAATCAACACCTCCGATTTAATGTAACCGTTAACTTTGGGCCTGGTTTTAAGATGGCGGCTTCCTCAAGCTGCTTTAAACCACTTGTCATCAAACGGCTCAGTTTCAGCTGAAATATTTGTTGTATTTCAGTCTGGTGTCTGCTGTCGCTTGGGTATAGACATGCTAGCGTGTTTTTGTGTGTGTGTGTGTGTGTGTGTGCGTGTGTGTTTTGTTAAGGGTGAAGACGACCTTTCGGTTTCTCAGTAAAAGGAAATGAAATCTTAACTTCAGTCACTGATCTCCTTGAGGCGATGTGTTCTGTTTCCTGGTCGCTAATAAACCTCGCTACGTCCTTCACTCACTGTCTCTGAGACTAACCACGCCGCTCTAACCACTGCTGTGCCCTTAGCAAATAGATGTTAACCCAACCCGCACCAAAAAGGGCTGTTTGCTGAGAAGCATGACTGACCATGGTCATAATTGACATCAATAATAATTGAGAAAGACTCTGTCAATGTTTAATGAAGTCTAAGACTATAAACCTTTTCAGAACAAGTTCCTGTAAATTGTCACAAAGTACACCAGCCAGATTGTCTGATATCAGTTGTTCAATGTTCAGATTGATTACATGTTTGTTATGTGATGGTTGTTAAAGTGAAGCGCTAGAGGAAGTGAGCTGTAAGCGATGGTTTGTTCAAGCTGATTATTGCAGGTATTATCAGCTGGAGTGCTTTTTAAAATTTAAAGTCTGTCTCTACAGTTAAAAAAAACCCTTATTTTTCACTGGATGTAATGTTGCATGGCCAGTTTAAACAGTCCAAAGCGAGTTTGCAGGTTTTGAAAATGGGATTGCATCACCGTGGATGCATTTCTCAGATCAAATACTAAATCTATATACTAAAGCTATAATTCCAGGAAATGTCTTTGGCCGCGCAAAATGCATTTTAAAGCCTCCTGAAAGGTTTCCTTGTGTTGGTATAGCCACCCCTTTTATTAAAAACACGGCAGGAAATTGATGGAAACAGCAAAAGTTGGCAGAGATGTGACAATACTTACGGATGTTTGCAGAGAGGAAAAAATGCAGTTCAAGCTTTGAGGAATAAGAAAATGAAGCGGAAGTAGTTTGTGCAGCGGAAACGACAAGAAGCAAGCGCCCCCATTTAATAGCTTCTGAAATTGAACAGATATGGAAAGTTCCACTTTCCCCTTTTTTTTGCGGTTAAAAAAGAAGCTATTTCACTGACGACAGCGTTGAACAACGAGCATGCGGCCCCCGCCATTATTCCACATGTCGACTAAGGCTGGAACTGATTGTGTTTTTTTTCTTCTCCTGCTGCTGCTTCCTCAGGAAAACAGCTTTGAGCAGTTCATCATCAACTACTGCAATGAGAAGCTGCAGCAGATCTTCATCGAGCTGACGCTGCGTGAGGAGCAGGAGGAGTACATCAGAGAGGTATGATTTGAGTGTGTGTGTGTGTGTTGTGTATAAAAGCAAGTACACACAGTGGACACTTGGATAAATTACCCATCAAATCCAGCCCGTAGCCCTGGAAACACTCTCGCTCACCTGCAACTGTACATCTTTATCCTTCAACATGTCAGCGCTCGGGTTGTTGTGTTGACAGTTCATCATCGCAGTCCCCCCCCCCCCCCCCCCCCCGCAGCGTGATTTCAACCCGGTTGCGTCACTCTTCTGTTAAACCTCTAAATCTGTATTCTCGCCCTCGACCTAAAGACATTTCTACTTCATTAATGTCCTCTACCCCGTCTCTGTCGTCCATCACACTCTTGAGTTTTTTCTCTCCCCCCCCCCCCCTGTGGAGTTGCGAGGACGGAAGTGATCCCTCACTCCAGCAAGAGTAAACACTCCCCGTTGTGGGCCTTTAAGCTCTGTTTGTTTTCAGAGCTCTGTGTATGTGAGTGCTGCAGTGGTGACCCCCACACCCCTTCCCTACTAACGCCACCACCAATGATATCCCACTCCTGGCCTCTATCCAGCGTACTGCATGGGAAAATACCACAGGGCTGGAGAAAGGAGGGAGGACCACCGATCAGGCAATTTAAAATTGGTTGAAGCTCCGCCTTATTTGCCCCCCCCCCCCTCCCTAAAATATTTGTCACATTGCTTCCACCAACCCATTAGCAGCTGTGAATGAGATGTCGGTGATGGCTTTTTTTATTTTTATTTTGAAGGACAGTGGCCTGTTTTTAGAGGGTGAGATGGAGAATGTTTTCCCTTTCCTCTCCAAAAAAGGCTCCCTGCACTGTCTCAGATGGTAGGAAGAGACGGAGCAGAGGCCTGGTGAACATTTTAACAGTCCAGCAAAGACAAATATGGCTATGAAGATGGATGTACCAATATTTAGACTAATTTAATTATTTTTAAAACGGCACTCAATGTAATGAATCAAAGATCGCTCCAATGAGGAATGATAAATGTAACTTTAAAGCCGGCTAGTCCGTTTAGTGTTTCAGGGACATTTGTTCTCATTAGTCCCAAATGCCCCATGTAAGTGCTGGAGATATTAATGTGTCTAGACTGAGTATAACCTCGCTGTAGAACTATGTAAAACATATGGTTTAGTATTAGAGTTGAAGATTTGTTTGAGATTTTCACATTGCCAGGCTCTGCGTTCATCCAGCTGAAATATGTTTACATTATATGCATCATTTCTGTGATATGTTATACATTTTGTGATGTTGATCATTCTGTACACGCATCTGTTGAGTATCCGTCCGAGAAGAAGGATCGCTCCTGTGTTGCTCTACATGAGGTTACCTCCATTTTTCCCTATTAAAGGTTTGTCCTTATCCACTGCGAGGGTCCAAGGACAGGAAATGTCATATGCTGTAAAGATTGTAAAGCCCCCTGAGCCAAATTTGTGGTTTGGCTTGTGTATATATAAATACAATTGACATGACTTATAAAGCGTATGGAAGAGAAGCTATATTGCCTCCACTGCCAACCGAGGATGTCCCAAATGGAGACTATCCAACTAAGTATATGCATGAAAAATTGGCAGCGCTGAACAACTCTGGTTGTGACTGCCATCGACTGGGGCTACTTCACATCAGCTATGTTTAGCGTCACAGCATCGTCAGTTCTGTATGATGTTCTTGTTGAGGGCCGCTGTGAAATCAGCGTTGATGAGATGACTGTGCTTCAGCTACTTGAAGCGGTGCTTGGTGTTGCGTTGAAATACAGGCAGCGTACTCATCAGCCACTCAATCCCCTGGAGTACCTGGGAAAAGATGACTCGTTAGCTCAAGATAGAAAAGCCATCGTCCCTCTGACCTTTTTATTTCTTTTGTTACAGGGCATCGAGTGGACCAACATTGAATATTTCAACAACGCTATTATCTGCGACCTCATTGAGAATGTAAGTCGCTCTCACAGCGATTGGAGAACCGGTTCAGTTCTTCAAGTGTTTTTTTGCAGACACCAAAACAACAGCGAGAGACCAGTGGCAAAGAATCACATCACTTGAGTATTAAACACAACCTTTTTTATTCCCCCCTATGCCTGCCTACCCTGCCGTGTCCAGCACCAAAGTGGCATCTTGGCCATGTTGGACGAGGAGTGCCTGAGGCCGGGGACGGTCACCGACGAGACCTTCCTGGACAAACTGAACACCATCTGCGCTTTACACCAGCACTTTGAGAGTCGCCTCAGCAAGAACACAAAGTTCATCACGGACCACAGCCTGCCGCACAATTGCTTCCGCATTCAGCACTACGCCGGCAAGGTACTGGAACATTATCTAGCGATTCCTTATTGTTCTGTACAGACTAATGTTTGTTGAGTGTCATAAAGGGAATAGATGGTCATATAATCAGTTTATGCATCTCATCGCTTAAATTCTTACTGGGCACTCGGTAGTCTTAAAAACCAAAATAGATTATGAGGAAAAAAGTTTTTGTTCAGTTGTGCTTCCATGATGAGGAGAAAAGGTGTTTAGTCATGTCTGTGTCCCCCTGCTCACATCAAGGTGCTGTACCGCGCCGAGGGTTTTGTAGACAAGAACAACGACCTGTTATACCGGGACCTGTCGCAGGCCATGTACAAGGCCAACCACAGCCTCATCAAACAGCTGTTCCCTGAGGGCAACCCGGCCAAAGTCAACCTGAAGAGGCCCCCGACTGCTGGATTCCAGTTCAAAGCATCCGTGGGGACGCTGATGAGGAACCTGCAGACCAAGAACCCAAACTACATCCGGTAAAGTCCCGTCATTCCTACAGAGGAGTTATTAACCTGCGGGTCGAGGATGATTGTGAGTTGTTCAGTACCGAACCTGTCTCGTAACCTCGCCGTGAACGACCTCTCTCTTTGCCTCCTAGGTGCATCAAGCCCAATGACAAGAAGGCCTCCCACATCTTCACCGACTCGCTGGTCTGCCATCAGGTGCGCTACCTGGGCCTGATGGAGAACGTCCGCGTGAGGAGAGCGGGCTACGCCTTCCGCCAGGCCTACGAGCCGTGCCTGGAGCGCTACAAAATGCTCTGCAAACAGACCTGGCCCCACTGGAGAGGGCCTGCCAGGTAACCGTTGTGTTCATTCTGAAGCGGTGACTTAATTGCTTGGGCAGCTGAGGGAGGTAGAGCGGGAACGGAGTCTTGTCACTGGAAGGTCGCCAAAACAAATTCCTCCTACGGGTCTTTTTCCACGAGCGTGGAAACGGAGCAACGCTCATAGGCGTCTTTAACTAAGGCTCTGCGCCTCAGACTGCTCCCAGTGGAGGGACTGTGACCAGCACTAATACACTGCAGTGTGAGTGGTCAGCTCCCAGGAGTGATTATGTGGAGCTGTGTGAATGTGAAGCAGGTCATTGCTGGAAAAGGGCTCAGATAGCTTTTCCTAGATGAATAGAAGTTCAAAGGATGGGGAGAGGTGGGAGGGGCGGGGGGGTTAATAATAATCAGCTGAACTTGACAACGGTTTACTCAACACACAGTATATAAAAAATACATATAATCAGACTAGTAGATTACACTGTCCTTTTTTAGGGAAAGGTTATTGTACTACTTTTTATATGATAATGTGTTTGCGTTTCTTGTGACTGAAGTTATTTATTACTTACAGTTCTCTCTCACACACACACACACACACACACACACACACAGTTTCAGGTATTTGCACGCACTACCCGATAACTCTGCTTGATGTCCTCTGAGACGCAAGCAACAGTGCTGCAACATACTGCACCAATTGTTGAGCAGAAATGAACCGTTCCCTCTCTGAACCACAACATGTCGAGACATTGCTTCCTCTATCTGTGTCCTCTGGTCCAAATCAGCCAGACTTGCTTGTTGCGTCCTCAGTGCCAGTAAAAGCACTGATGTCTATCTGCTGTATCACACTTTGGTATCTTGTTGTTCAGCCATACCTCACTCAGTGCTATGTGCTCTTTCCTGATCCCTCCCCCTCTCCACATGTTGTTCTGGATCTGTTTTGTTCTGTTTTAGGCCATTCTTTTTCCTCCACTTCTCAAAATCTACAACCCCCAGTGCTGTTTTCTCATGTGTAAAAAATACAAATCTTCCCACTTCTTCTACACAGTTGCTCTTATGTTGTTCATGGCCCCCCTTGAATGTCGAGTGTGCTTTCGATGACCCATCTGACCCTTCTGGTTTCTCCACAGGGAAGGAGTGGAGGTGCTGATGGCCGGCCTCGAGGTCCCGGCCGAAGAGTTCTCCTACGGCCGCTCCAAGATCTTCATCAGGAACCCACGATCGGTAGAAAACAGATAAAGCAGCCCTGCATCCCTTAAATATGTTGTGTGGGCAATATTTGACGTGTGCTGTGTCCTCAGGTAGATCAGGCTGTGAAGGTCTAATGGTTGAATGCAACATGCTCAGCTGCCCTGTTTTCTCACAGTAAGATGTTTGTAAAGCAGGGTGAGCCCCCACTTCAGCAATTAGCATGTAACCACCAGAAGAAGAAGAAAAAACAAAACACATGGTTCCACTTAGCCCACCCATCTAACATGGGAAATGAGCTTCTTTACTGAGCGCTTTTAGGCTCTTTAACAGCTCAAGCCTGCAGCGTTTGAATGGACTTTCTCTCCACCCGGCGAAAAGACCAACAAAGCTTGGAATAACATGATCTCATTGTGGGAGAATTTTTTTTTTCTTCTTCTACAATTGACTTTTCTATCTGATCAACTTATCTGCCTCATATATCTGCAGCTGTGAAATCACTTCATGGGGTTTATTTAGTGGATTTTCATCCGCCTTTCCAGACGATATTTCGTTTGGCTGTTAATCCACTGGCCACGCCTCTGTTTTGATTATCATCAAGGTATGGAGAAATTCACAACAAGATGTGGCTTTAATAGCGACGCGCTCGGGTAAATTATTGATCCCACCTATAAATGATGTGATATAAAGACATTACCGTACGTTAACAGCCAGATTAAGCAATGAGACGTTCTGTTTTCCAACACAGCGACATGCTGCCTGCGGACGAACTGCAGCAGCTTACAGCAGCACAATACAATGTTGTACGCTCATCCCTGATGTAGATAAGTCCTTTTTTTTTATTTGTCTCAGCACGAGTCTGAGGAGGAAAGGGTTATCACTCATCCCTCGGCAGACAGATTGGACTTTGTACTTGATATCACCGAATCAGTATTTGCTCAGCTAATAAAAAAAAAAGCATTTCTATTGATCTCGCAGAGGGAGAAGTTTGCAATAAAAGGTCGTAGTTATAAAATGAAGAGGTCCGGAAGACGCCGTACTTGCCAAAAGGAAATTTGATGTTGATAGCTGCCAATTTCCCAGCGGACTTCACGGTGTATAGACAAGCGTTATCTTCTCGCCTCATGCATGGGCTTTGCGCCTCTTCCCCGCAGCTCTTCTTCTTGGAGGAGAGGAGGAGGCAATGCCTGCAAGACCTGGCCACACTCATTCAGAAGATCTACCGGGGCTGGAAGTGCCGCACCCACTTCCTGCTGCTGAAGAAGAGTCAGATAGTGGTGTCGGCATGGTACCGCCGATATGCGGTGAGGCTCTTTTTGGGGAAATGCAACGCTCCAAAAATTGTGCACAAAGCAAAATTGACCTGAACCGTTTATTCCCCAATCTTTTCCATCTCTATCTCACAGCAACAAAAGAAATACCAGAAGATCAAGAGCGCCACCACTGTGGTGCAGTCGTACACCAGAGGATGGCAGGTGCGCACCCCCCTGTGAATTCCCTCTGTTTTTAGAATAAAAACGTAGCTGGAAACGAAGCAACAAAAAAGAAATCATGTTTGCTTGTTATGTCTCACCAGGCCCGCAAACTTCTAAGAGAGCTGAAATATCAGAAGAGATGTGAAGAGGCAGTGACCACCATCGCAGCCTTCTGGCACGGCACCCAGGTACTGCTGCATCAAAGTCCAGAAGGGTATCAAGAGAGTGAAGTTATTACCACAACGCAGCACCAGCCTGTGTTTGTTACAGACTTTTTATCCACGTCGGTGGGGGGAAAAGCTGCCCTTGAACTCTTAACAGTATTGCATTAAACCTTTTTTGATTTTTCATCTTATGCAGCGCTCCTGCCTAATTGCCCAACAGTATTACAGAAACCAAAATCGTCTCCTTACGAAAGCTATCCTCGATGTTATTGCTGCCGTTTTCCTTTTGGTCCTGCTTCGTTTGCTGATCACACAACTGCCACTTCTCTTTTTCTTCTACCCTCCCTTCCACTCCCCCACCCACTCCTCTTCCACTTTGCTCTTCCTGATTCTTTTCCTTCTTACATCCTCAACCCGTCTTACCTAACGCCCACCAGGCTCGGATGGAGCTGAGGTGTCTAAAACAAGAAGCGCGGAATAAACACGCGGTGACAGTAATTTGGGCATACTGGCAGGGAACCAAGGTATTTCCACCCAGCTGCAGTGTGTCTCTGTCCCCGCTGTCTTGTCCTCCCTGTTCACCATGTCCCGTCACATCCCATTCCCACTAGGCAAACGGCCTAATGGAGTAACAGCCCCTCTGAATGAACCTCGCTCGCGGTCCTTCCATTGCCTTAATGTTGTTCGCACCGTTTCCTGTTTGTGTAGCTCTGACGAGTAGCATTGTCTTGACGTGTTTGGTTGTTGTTGTTGATGATTTATTTCCGTCATGGTGATACTAACCAGAGCTACACTTCTCCACGTGTGAACTCCACCCTGTAATCTTGTTCCCGCCAAACAGATGTGTTTTATTGTTATTTACTAGCTTTGATGCGATTTGCCGACATCAAAATAAATCCGCGTGGAATTTTGTCAATACAGCGGCACATAAACCTCAGTGGATGTGTATAATCAAAGCCACTGTTCAGACTTTGTAGTGTGCATGTTCATTAACGTCTTATCAGAATTTACTTAACGGTGTTATCGTTGGCTATGTTCTTGATTGTTAATAATCAATGTTTTATTTCATGGTCTCTCAACCCGCTGATAGCTATCGATTTGGCTTAATCATAAATACTGTTAAATATTATTCTGTGTCGCAAGCAAACTTTATTCTGTGTAAACGTAAAGGCATCTTATGGTTCTTTTATGTAGCTTTAGATAGCTAGCTGATGTCATCTTTCCTCTGAAGCCAGACCTTCTCCAAGCGCCACAGGAAGCTGCTCGCGTGTTGACGTTGACCACCCCGTTGTCTCATCCCTCGACATCCTTTGTTGTCTTTCGTCCATGTCTCCTCCTAATCATTTTTTTTCCCCACACCTACTCGGTACCTCGCCTGGGACGAGTATGTTTTTGATTGTCACTCAAATTAACCTCCCTCCCCCGCAACTGCCACCGCTTTTCATCAGGCCCGGAGAGAGCTGCGTCAGCTGAAGGAGGAGGCGAGGAATAAACATGCCGTATCGGTCATTTGGGCCGGCTGGCAGGGCACCAAGGTATTTGGGAAGCCTGTTGACTTGTCTTGCCGTGACTTGCCGCCTCCATCGACTCCCTCCCCCGCCCAGAAAAGAAACTCAACATTCCCATCATTCAGCATAACCCATTCTACACATGTCATGTACAATGTAAAGGGTCATTTTCACCCAAGCCAAAAGTCATTTTGCTAATCTAAGTAGCTCAAGGTTACATGGGGGCAACACCATTGTCAAGACAATAACAGTCTAACACACATCGGAGACAGACGGGTTATGTTTTCTGTGTCTTTTCAGCTTCTTCCTCCAAGGTTCATCCCTCACCAGTGCACGCTGCCTGCCCTCTGCATGACTTCTTTCCTCCTCGTGTAGTTAATGCATGTTTACTCTTTGCACCACAGTACTGTTTGTCTTTTTTTTTTTTCCGGAGGAAGCTGTTTTGAGCCCTTCGAGGTGACCTTTGTTGCCCGTGTTGTAACTTTTGCTTTCCTCTTGTTGCTGTCAAAGTTCCACTAAATAGCACAAAGTCTGTTTCCGTTCCAGAGGTTCCTCCGATAAAATGTGTGTCATATTTGTTTCTGGGGCCCGGAGCCGTAGAGCTACACTTCTTCAGGCTGGCCATGGTCACACGGGTGGTGTGCTGTGTGTGTGTGTGTGTGCTGTGTGTGCGCGCGTGTGTATTTGATATTCGTGTCTCCCTCTTCCTCTCTCACCTTCTCTTGCTTCATTTGTTCCCGCTCTCTCTCTCTCTCTCTCTCTCTCTTTTCCCGCCCGCCTCCCTGAACAGGCTCGCAGGGAGCTGAGGAGACTGAAGGAAGAGGCCCGGCGTAAGAATGCGGTCGCTGTGATTTGGGCCTACTGGCAGGGACTCAAGGTACCAACCAGCCCCACGGCGCAGCCAGCGCCATGTCTGCCATCTACTCTCCACCCCTTAACCCTCTTCATCCCCCTCAACCATCTGCTTTTTGCACACTTTCACAGGAAGCCAGTCTCGTCCTCGTGCTGTACATGTTGTCCACAATGGCATTGATTCAGACTCTAGATTTCAATGCAAAGACCCCAGAGGTTAAGCACATTAGAGCAAGAGCGGTTACAAAATGGTTGTTGGCGGATATATTGCATCGGCTATTGTTGCAAACCTCACAACAGATAATTATGCCGTACCACTGCAACATATTGTAGTGCCACAAATATTAGAAGAGCACAAACTAATGTATTCTCTACTGTGATCTCATCTTAGGGATAGTCTGCGTAATTAAAAAGACAAAATATACCCAGTGTCCCCCGTTAATAAATATTTCCAATTTATTTCAGGCGCAACCCTTTGGAAAGAAATGATCTGACAAGCTAGTTTAAGGTTAACTTCCTCCCATTAGTCCATAGTTTTACATACATTTGAGATAATTATTTAGGGACAGCTGCTATTTTCCGCTTTCTTTTTTTGTAGCTGAGGATTTCAACCAACAGAGTCTGACTGACATGGCAGAGGCTGTGTCTGTCTGTCTTTCTGATCTGTTTTTTTTCTCCATGTCTTGCGCCGGCTGCTTCCTCTGCATCTGTGCAACTAACCCGACATGAAGCGGCATCGCTTTGTGTCCCCAACAGTATTTGTTTTACTTGTTGTTTGTTTGTCTTTTAGGTGTGCAAAGTGTGCGTGTGTCCTACTTCATGGTGCTTATCTGTTGCGTGACTCTCTGGTCGTCACACTGGTCACTTTTTTTTTTTTTTTTTTTTTTTTTGCAGTGTTAATCTTTTCATTGTGTTGATTGAGCACAATGCACCTGTTCACAACTCCATTTGTGCAATTAAGGTCAGCACGAAGGTCGCGTGTCACAACCGTCATTGACTTTTCAGTAATCGTAGTAATTTAAATGAATTCCAGCTGTCTGGAGTTGCCCTTGTCTGTTCCAGGTGTTCACTGTTTGTGGCTAACCAAACGTCTGTTCTCGTGTGCTGTTTGTGCAGACTGTCATCGTCCTATCAGTGTACTCCTCCGCTGTCCTGCTTCACATCAAACTAATGGGTGGCAGGACGTGATTGACAGTTTATTTTTTTCCTTCATTGCTGTAAAAGGTCCGCAGAGAGTACAGAAAATTCTTCAGGGCAAATGCAGGCAAGAAGATCTATGACTTCACCATCCAGAGAATTGTAAGTGGGACTTGAATAGTTGCTCGCTCGACTAGATAATTGTGCTCCTTTTGTACGAGCAAAAGGGTATTTTCTTTTCTTTGTTTTTAGTTGTCTGCATTTATGTCCATTTGTCCAGATGCAAAAATACTTCCTGGGCCTGAAGCGCACCTTACCCTCCATGTCGCCCATCGACAAGAGCTGGCCCGCCAGGCCGTACCGCTTTCTGGATGGCGTCCACACCGAGCTGCGGACAGTCTTCCATCACTGGAGGGTCAGTCACCTGCTTGTGCCCTTCAACCATATTTAATTTGTCTGCTGTCAAATATTATCTAATGCACTCCTGGTAGACGGGCCAGTAGTTCAAAGTCATCAGCTCTAGTCAAGCATTCAACGTAACGCAATATAAAACATGCGATATAAAACTAACTGCCAACCAAGGGCAGTAACGACCAATCAAAACAAAAAAAGATTCAATCAGTGGCGATAATAAGACGACAAGAGCCACATAACAAACTAGAAAGTTTAATATAGAAGCTTGAACCAACCAGGCAATGCAAAATGTGTCATATTCAACACAGCAACCCTCGTTTGAACTGCTGTTTTGTGTGTTCAGTGCAAGAAGTACAGGAGCCAATTCACAGAGGAGAAGAAGGCAGTTTATGAGGAGAAGCTGGAGGCCAGTGAGCTCTTCAAGGATAAAAAGGCTCTCTACCCGAGCAGGTACCTGAAATTCGCAGGCACAGAGTGCTCTTTGTTTCGTGGTGTACACTCGGTATATAAAAGTAATATCGAAAAGCGTCAGACCTCTCAGGCTGCATGTAATAGGCATTTTCTTTGTTTCAGCGTGAGCCAGCCCTTCAGAGGAGACTACCTGGAGATCGGCAAGAACCCCAAATATCAGAAACTCAACAGCGCCGTGGAAGAGAAGGTTCTGCTGGCTGACGTGGTCAACAAGATAAACAGGGCCAACGGCAAGGTGAGAAGGATCACTCGGGCGCCGACGTTTTCAGCTCCCGCACGACCTCAATGGATTGCGAAGGCCAAACTTTCAGCGGCGATTACCGCTGTTTAGACTTTTGCACACAGGCCGGCGTGGAGCATAAAACTATGAAGTTGTTTTGATGGGTATTTCACCCCGCTGCGCAGCAATCTGATGTGTTTTGACATCATAACAGCTATCATTATTTTTGTTCCAGCCGATGGTAAACGCGTCGGGACATGTGTATTTTTGTTTTACGCTTAACCCCGTCCCAGTTTCAAGATCAAATGGGGGTTTGGAAAATACAGCCGCGAAGACATTTTGGTGTTGCGCTATTTGCCGAGAGAATAACTGGCCGCTTTCTGCTCTGGTCCGCAGGGCACGGCTCGGATCTTCCTGCTGACTAAAAACAGCGTCGTCCTGGCCGACCAGAAGACCGGCCAGGTGAAGACCAGCGTTCCCCTGCCGGACCTGAGCAGCGTGTCAGTCAGCACACAGAGCGACGGCTTCTTTGCTCTCAAACTCAAAGAGGTGAGTGAGGCAGAGCTGTTGTGACGTCTGGTCTCGGGGCAGATATGATTGAGTATCGATCGTCTAACTATCCCTTTCAGGCCTGCTGAAACACAAAAGTTGTTACCTGTCAGTCAATGAGCACAAGTATATACAAGTCTATAGCTACAGAAACTAAACTGAGAACTAAAAAAGACACATTTTTTTTCAAGTGGAAGCCTACAGTAATGTGCCTAACTAAACTAAAGTAGATTTATTGTTTGCCCAAATTAAATCATGCCATATGTTTAAATGCTGATGGGTCACATTGAAGAGAATGATTACGCTTGAGTGTTTTTCCATTTTGTTTTGTAACGCTCCCATTTTGCTTCAGGGGTCGGCCTCAGCCATCAAAGGAGACTTCCTACTCAGCAGCGAACACCTGATCGAGATCATCACCAAGCTGCACCGCACCGGGACCACGGCTGCAGACAGCGAGCAGCTCAACATCGACATCTCAGACGAGTAAGAGCGGTCGAGTTCATTTGAATCTGGTTGCTCTGGTCAAAGGATGCGGCTCGCCTCTCCGCCTGGATGATGTTTACAGAGAAAAGTCAGGGCCTGGAGAAAAAGTCCTTGAAAATTTAAATCCCAAACGTTTTGGAAAAGTCATGGAAATGTGTTTTTATATTCATGGCGTTCATTTACGCTGAGTTTAAAATAATAAACATGCTTTTAAAAGAAAGATGCTCAAAATATAAGCAGGCATACATACAGGCATCTATACAAACTATTGTCTCATTCATTTGTGTCATTTGAGGTAGACTGTATGCTTTGGAATTCTCATTCTTAGTTTAAAATACTACGTTTTTCTCACTTTCATGTATCCACTGAGATTTCACAAAAATGCATGGTCGTGGAAATTTGGTTTAAAGTCATAGAAATCGATTGGTCAAAATGTGTATGAACCCTGTGTTTTATTGACGCGCTAATGTTGTCTGTGCGGCAGGTTTCTGGTGCAGTTCAAGCACGACAAAGTCTGCGTGAAGTTCATCCAGGGAGCCCCCAAGAACGGCAACAACGCGTCCTGCAAGCGCAAGAACAACCGCCTGCTGGAGGTGTCGGTGCCCACAACGGTATAGCGCGGCTCCCCCTCGCCAGGTTTAGGGACGACCGAACAACGAGACCACCGCCCACTCCGAACCTCTGGACACAAGAACCATCACCCCAGTGCCCACCCTGAGCCTCCGAATGAGTGCAGTTATTTGGCTTGTTGTGGTGTTGTTTTTCCCTTCAGTCTCTTCAGTCGAGCTTTACTCTAGCACCACTATAGATGTAACCATGTGCCACGTTTTTTTTTTTTTTTTTGGCAAAGAAAACCCTTGTATGGGAGTGGGGGATGCATGCCACAGAGGTTTGGTGAATCATGTCACTGGTGTTTTGTAAAACTGGGGTAAAGAGTTAAAAAATGGATGGAAAAAAAAAAAAAAGTCGCAAGAAACTTCTGTATACCAGTGGCGACGTTGATCATAATTGTTCTGCCTGTATGTTGAATTATTCTTCAGAGCAAATGTCATAAGAACTTTGTGACAAGCTCCAGCCTCAACTGGCTTTGACTTATCCATTTTTCAGCGTCTCTGCCTTTAAGCAGACGGCTTAGAATTTGAGATGAACTGGGAACTTTTGGGCTTCGTCAGATTTACTCTCTCTCCAGAAGATAAATGCTGCACTTGTTTTCGCCTCGGTGTAACCAACAGAGGATGAGCTGAAAAAGAGCTTGATTGTATGTTTTATTTTCTATATATATATATATAAATATATTTTCTCTGAAACTAAGAACAGTGGGCTGTTTTGAAAAGTCAAATATAATTTGCTAGATAATTGTAAAACCACTTTTGTATTCTCCTGTATGTGCCATTGAACAGGTCCAGTGACTTATCGCGTACTGAGGTGCAGATGTAGAAAACCACGCAGTTGCTTGGCCCCATTTACACAACATCCTTGCCAAAAAAAAAGTTTGAATCGGGGGGGATCATATCGACCTCTGGTGCCAATTTTCTTGCAAGTTTTGACAGCACTGTACGTGATAAACTTCAATTCCTACCCAAGCGCAGTACAATTCATAATCATTTTTAAGCTTTATTATCATTTTCAAAGAGTCTTTGTAAACCAAATTAATGTCCTTAACTCATAGGTTGTCCTGTATGATTCAATGGAGACTCTCTTTTCGAGGGACACGATTTAAAAGATATTGACAAACACAATACAGACCTTCTAGTGGAAGGTAACGGCATCTACCCATCATAATGTCTTCACCAGATCCAAAGTGTTCTCTGGTGTAAAGCAAACTCCTCGCTATTGATCTTTTTCTGTTGTGTGCAATAAAAGAAATGCTTTGTCTGGCCAACCCAGAGCAGTCGCTCATTAGCTGTACATAGGCTCTGTAGGCTGTAGCCCCGGCATGGACAAAGGCTTTTTGTAGTATCCTAATTTTAAATTGCTGTGTTTGTGAAATCGCTGTTCTTGCCACTGCAGCTTGAGTTATTGTAGTGCTTGACCCGCTCTGACCTAATGTTTTAATTTTCCAGGGTAAAGACCAAATATTAAGCGCACATGACCAGAGATTCTTGATGCATCTGAAGAAACTGACCAGTCACGCCTTCTAGTACACGTGTAAAACATTTGGTACACACACATTTACACACGAGCCAAATTGGGGTTGTCAAAGAAGCAACGAGAGTGCTATATCTTCAGGTATGTTGACTATAATCTTCATTTGGATGTACTGGTCGTGGGGTTTTGTGACGTTGATTGTCAACCAGATGTGAGGGAGTAACACAGCCAAACTTGGTCTCGTCATGACTTGCAATCCAGGATGTCTTGGTTTGTGCGGTTTATTCTTTGTGTGTGTAAGTTTTTTTAACGTCACACACGACACAGGGACGTAAAAAAAAAAAAATTAGTTGTCGTTGTCCCTCACACAGAAACGATTGCGCTCAATGCCAGTTTTGATGTATTTTCTTTGTTGGCACTGCACAGTTTGAATGTTCTGCTAAGGTGACATCTTCCTCCTCCTCTTCCTCTTCTCTGTTTTTGTATTTGAACAATGGCTAGCGCTGCGAAATGATGTCGTCTGCATTCTTGTGTGCCTAATGTCAACCTGTGCCGGTTTAGACACGACATGGAAATGTTTCAGTCGAACTCAGTGTAACATTTACGAGTAATCTCTTTTTTTTTTTAAATTAAATAAAAATCTGTAATAAATGTTATTCTGTGACACATTTTGTTATTTGGTTATCCATTTATACCGGCAATGCTACTTTGTCATCATCCACACCTCCACATAACCTTAAATTAAGCCTGAATGACGGATGCGTAATGTTTCAGAGACTTTTGATGAAACCCTCGGTGTGCAGGCGGAAATCAGCCATCAGTTCATCGATTTATTGAATTTCACATTCCAGCGAAGGTTATTTATCAGCAGCATCAACGGGGTTGGCTGAGACTAAAACCCTTTGTGGGTGAGGGGGGGTTACTAGCATTGATGCCTGGGCGGCTAGGCCTTGTAGTCAAGCAGCTGGCCAGATGTTTTCCATCACATCTGGAGAGAGACGTTTTTAGGGTTAAATTCCGCGGCTCGGGGAGAGCTGCCGGCAACGGGTCTCCGGGGAGCACAGAGTGGTAAAAATAGCGTACCATTTTGGGCTACCCGGTTCCCACCACTCTGGAGGCTGGGAAAGGAAGGAGGAGTCCTCAGCCTCCCAGTGGATACTCAACCCTCAGTGGGAGTATGCACAGAGCACAACTCCATATCCTGCTAAACCAGCGTGCGAGTAGTGATGTAGATCTGCATCCCATCAGCACAACAGGGCAGCAGGTCTTTTGTTGGACCAGACAAAACAAGAAATTCATCTAACTTTTTTATTTTTGTTATCCTGTACTAATTCATAACGTGTGTGTATCTAATTCGCTCTATTCATCTTACATTCAATGGTTACTGGTTCTGCCACTTCAATCATTCAATTCAGTTTAATTTGTGGCGGATCATAATGGTATTGACGTATCCTACTGGATGGTGAACATGGAGCGCCATCTCTCACAGTGGAGGTGAATAGAGGGTAGAGAGTAGACCCTGTTGAGGAAAGTGTAGTCTTTGGTGACATCCCATGGATTTTATGTGACATTACAATAAAGACGAGCCACGATGTAGAACAGAAGCTGTCCTAACTGATGGTTATTTGCTGCTATGTACAACTTTAATAAATTAAAGATCACACAAGACAAACATGTTTTAAACGTATAAATTAGTTTATATAATTATGACATATAAACCGCAGAGGTTGCAAGTTCTTCACTCCACAACTCACTTTGGAAAATATGTGCATGTATATGATGTATACAAATAATACTGATGGGAGTGCAAATCCAGCAGATTTAGCCAGTTGGCGATTCTTATTCTAAACTAATGTTCTGAAACTACTTTAAGGACTATGAATACAAGCGTGTAATGTAGTAAGCTGGTATACAGTATAGTTTTGAAAAGGCACCTTATCATGTTGCTATCATACCAACACATTGTACAAATGTTTTCCTGAATAAAGCAGCATTGTTTCAACTCGAAACAATTTCCAAAATAAATGCCTCATAATATTCATGGAGCGTATCGGCTGCAGCGGACTGTAGTGCTGCTGGATATGGAGGCAAGAAAGACGGGTCAGTGTGCTGCAGTTATGGACGGCGCTTCACAGAAAGATGCTGTTTCCTGATCCGGTTATATACCGACTGCAGCCCTGTAACTGTATAGACTGGAGAGAGTGGACATTTATAGCCTCGACTCCCTCTCTCTTGTGAAATAAATGAAAGCATTCATAAATGAAAAGGAAAAAAAGAATACACCGTCACTATACTCCTACTCATCTGTGACTATTAAACCGTAATTGCCGGGGGATAAAAGCTGTCTTTGTGGCGGTGCTTACCTGACGGTGGCAGTAAGCGGTGGCCTTAAAGAGGCTCGTTTCTGATGACCTGCTGTTTTTCTGCTACTGGAGCATGCAGCACGTCTCTGTGGGCTTTTCTGATTAGGCTCAAGTCCCATTTATGTTTTGTGTGTCAGCTAGAGTCTCGCTGCTAGCATCAAACCTGCAGGAACACTGGAAGCAGTGCGCCAGGAGTGAAGCTGGTCCTATTATTAAAAATAATAATGAGCTTTCTGGGTTTGCAAACAGCTTGTTCTCTTAATTATGTGTTTAAAAGTATATTATTTTACTAAAACTTTTAGTAAAAAGCTGTCTGATAATTATTTTATTGTCATAATTGATATCTTAATTCTCAGTTAAATCATTTTAAAGAGTCTCTTACATCTTGTGATGTTTCCCGAAGCAATCCTTCAAGACGTTTAGCATTAGTGGCTCCTGAAAAATAACTGGGCCACTGAACTCGTGGCGTTACAGCACAGACACTAGGGGCCAGTCACAATCAGCGTGCGGGGCCAACAATAACCTTCCGAGGGAAACATTGACTTTTTCAACTGAACGGAGGACATTTCAGGCTCCTTTTGACAGAAATAAAACTATTCTTATCTTGCTTTTGTCAATTCAATTGAGAAATACTCGATGTTGCTGGGATATTTTAACAAAGACTCAATAGATAAACATTACTCATGCACTAGTTTCTTCTCTACCCGAGGCGGTTTGTATGTTTGACTTGTTTTCCTTCCAGAAGCAACGGCCCGGCGTTTCATTAAAGAAGGCCTCGAACTGGCTGGACTTCATTGTCTGCCCCCAAATTTCAACAGTGAAAACGCAACAACTGCAACTATGTTAATTGTGACCGCAGTTTGAACTGCAGGGTCACCGAGGAGACCCAAATAAACCAAATAACATTAAGTCATGGAAGCTGCCATTGTAATGCCCCTGGTTGATAACCACGGGTTTTTCCATGTCCTGAATTTACTGCCGTCAAGAGTCAATACGATCAAAGTTCAGTGTGAACTAATGAATCTCTAAATTCAACATCCAGCCCTCTCCTCCTCCCATCTTTCTCCTTCAGCCAACCTTTCTTTCCTTCTGCCATAAATTTAATGTTGCATATTATTAGAGATGAAATCTTCATGACTATCCTCCTTTCTACATAAAATATTGGACCAGGAGATATTGCCATAATGTGATTTAACTGTTGTAATTTAATAAGCATATTGTGAGCCTCTTGGCGATACGTCTCCGGGGACGTCACAAACATTTCTCCGGCTGATCTCCAACGATTTGATGTCGTTTGCACTCAGCGCTCCGCTCGATTTGTTGTTGTTGTTTTTTTTTAGCACAAACAACAGCTCCACAATAAGGATGCCAGTCCTTTTCAGGAAAGATCGATATGCTTTCTCACTGACTCACACTGTGAAAATCTGGGTTGTTTTTTTTGCAAGGCAGATAACACATCCCATGTGTGCTGGAGGTTAGTTAACCGTATTGACTGCATTGAGCTGCCACTGCACCCAGGCTGATTTCATTATTGAGTGAGGGAGTTTAGGATGTAGATGTCAACACATTGGCCACCAGGCCGCTGATTTACTCCGACATAAATCTATGCTGTGATGTAAATGAAACCACACATCAAAACCAGAAACAGACTGGCTGTCTTTTGGTGGAAATTAATTCACTCTCCCTTCCATGTGGGATAATACAGCCATTTTGTGTTCTCCTCAGCCCATTTCTACGAGATACTATCTCATAATTATGAGATACTTCGTCGAAATTATGAGATAGTTAAGTCATAATTACGAGATACGATCTCAGGATCTTAATTATTGCATCATAGTAGTGGAAATGGGTTCCTTCTTCTTTTCTGCCTTACACTATAACTGAACTAACATCTTGGTCATTTCTTCCAATTGTTAATGAGCATATAATTGTTTATCTTTATGTCTCACAACAACAATACAGCGTTTTCGAGGAGCATCTTTTTTTTAAGTTGCTTTATTATGAATCTGCACTGTGGGTGCGGATGTTGACACATATAGATAGAACCAACGAAGAATAATCTAGAAATGTGGTAAGAAATAAAGGCAGACGGGGGAGGGACACACACACACACTGAGACAGACACACATTACATTACTGCCCCTGGCAGTGTGTCAGGCAGTCTGGAGGGAGGGACAGGGGCTGGAAAAGGTCTGATTAATGAGTGTTACTGGGTGGTGGAGAGTTTGTGTCCCCACTCACCCTCGTGTCACCAGCACACTCAATGGCTTCATCAATTTGTAGCCATTATCCCGTCAATAGGCAAGAATGGAGGGAGGAGAGTTAAGAATTGAGAGGAAAAAAGGGGGCTTCTGCTGCACCATCTGGGTGTAGGTGAACATGGGCGACGCCAGAAGTGATCACTTTAGTAATCTCCTCTTATACATACACATCAGGGGAAGATATAGCTGGGAGTTGAACATGGCCAAGTGTTTATACTATGCTATTGTTTAACACGCAAACAAATATGTTACAGTGCTGATTGTTCTAACTGCCAACTCAAATTATGTTCCACACATTTTACATTGTTGCTTGGAAAAAACTGTCTATGACACCCATGTGCATAACGCATTATAAACATACTTATACTCTGCTAATAAGGCTGCATAATTAAAGTTAGAACCACTCAACCACAATGCTTTCTAACAATGTTCATAAAGCATTTTATAATGACTTATAAGGTCAAGTATACTAATACTTCACAATTGCTGGTCACTTACAGTAATCTTTGAGTGGTAATTGCTTGTTTTAAGTAAGGTGAAAATGTATTTTACTACTTTTTATTTGTGTCATTCTTTTTTTCCCTCTTCTGAAAGAAAATAATGACCACATCTGCCAACAATCAAATATTTAAGCACCAAAGCGCCCACTCAAATTGCTCTATCCTTCTCTTAGTTTGTAGATTTCTTTTATAAAGAAGAAAAAAGTAAGTGAACTAAAGTTTGAACAACTCAAATAATAAATCATCACTATTTTTATTCTTGATAATCATTGTGCCAACAAAAGTGGTTGTGTAGTGTGTGTGTGTGTGTGTGTGTGTGTGTGTGTGTGTGTGTGTGTGTTTGTCTGCATGTACGTGTGAATGCAAGCAGCTGCAGAACTGATATGGATAAGCAAATAGCTGCACACACATCATTAGCTGCTCATTTACAGACATTAGGAAGGAGCACAGGCGAGCACAAGCGTGTGAGTGTGTATCTGCTCACCATCCAGATATGTGAATTTAGGAAAATGTCCTTTTAACACATTCTCACTCCCAACTCGTCAAACATTGCTGTTTGGTTAGTGCCCCTCTGCATTGGAGATCAACAACGTAAGGTGTGTAGCCTACATGCATCGTGTCTTTTCAAAATATACTCCCATCTTCACAAAAATGTAAAGTTATGACTAAATAAAAGTTTAGCTTTATCACTTTTCCGAAAGACCCGAGGCCACCTATCCTTTTGTCGTGTTCACAGATCCCTAAAACTTCATTTGCATAATTTTAATATCGCATATAACCCAAACTATTTCAAGTGTAGATCCTTACTTTCCTCCGGGGCTGAATAGCCATTTAGGTTTTGGCTGACAGAAGTGTAGAACAGACTTTTTAGTTAGTCCAGAGCTGCTCACAGTGAGGATGATAATTCTTCATTTAGCAGCTCATATGGCCTGTAATGACGCCCAACAACTGTTTTTTCATTGCACATTACTGTAACTAATTAAATTGTTCCGACTGCTATTAGACAAGCAACATCTGGGGTTGGGGCACTGAGAAGAAGCGAAGGCACAGATACTGGCAGAAGGGAAGGGAAAAACAAGAAGGAGGGAAGGTGTAAAGTCAGAGTGAGGAGAGGGGCCTGGGGGGTCAATTAGGGAAATGAAATCTCATCTTCAGTGTGGGACAACATACATCAAGCAGTGGCAGCCCCGCCTCTCCGCCTGTCAATCCCACCTCAGTCAGAACGACCAATTAAAGCAAAGCTAATCTTCTGTTAACCCCTGGATGGCCTCACTAACACAAGTGAGCTGTATACAAGGACCTAGTATATCACACACGTGCTGCACAGTGGATTTATATTTGGGTTTCCTGACTCAGAGCATTATGCTTCTGTCAGAATCAATTCTTTTCAGGGATTGTTGCGAGAATTTTCCTTCTATCGTGACGTGATTGTGACGTTTTGTCACCTGGCGATGAGACAGAATATCTCTTGTTGGTGACAGATGTTCTGAGCTAACACAGGTATTCATATTGTATACCTCTTCAAATGAACAGAAGCAGTGAACATCAACATTGAGACAAAAGCGCTGAACAAAAATACCTTCAAGTACAACCAAGGAAAAAAGAAAAATATGGATATGTCATTTTAGAGGACATGTCACCAATGTTGCTTATTGCCTCTTTTATCCAAATTGCTTCAAAGCCATAAATCACTTGGTCATTTCAGCACTCTCTTATATGCAGGCTGTAGCGACATACAATGCCATTATTTCTAGATACCTGTAACTCTCATTCTGTGAGTTACAGTTCTCCCATTAGCCTTTTCATGAATCGTCCTAACTTGCAAGAATATAGCTAATTGTTCATTTGAAATCTTCATGTATTGGAGCAATGAGAGGAGAAGAAGATGAATAGCAAGGGGGAGGTTATACGGCAGTGTCAGGTGAGGTGGTGATAAAGATTGATGTGTTTCCCTTCATCACCTAACCCTAACCCTTACGCACATACAGGCATGCAAATACATGCACACAAGCCCATCTGATTAAACTCCACAAACATGGATTGGTGGGAGTGTTCATTGACCACGAGGCTAATTGAACTGTCTCAACTCTGACGGCTTGGAGTGTTATGGGGAGAATGATGAGGACTCGTTAAATAAGCAGGAGTAATAGTCAGAGAACGGATGCGCAGGAAGGAGGAAACTGATTGGGATAAGAGTCATCATTCAGAGGTATATAGTCATGTCTGAACAAAATTGCGTGGTGGCAATAATGGTCTGTCGATCCACACCCTTGGGGCGGACTGAAATATCCCAGGTACTGTTTGATAGTCAAGATCCCCAGAAGATGTCTTCGACCGACTTCTAGCCTGACAAGAAGTTGCACTTTTAGAAAAGAAAAATAACTTTTGCTTGCAATAACTTTAATGATATCCTGTGCCAGTCAAATATAGACTAACTCTGATTGACTTGCATCAACATCCACACTTTGCCCATCAGTAGCTGAGTGCTCTCCAGTCTTGCAGGAGTCTCGCTTGATTGTATCGCTGGGTTAAGTAATGTTGAATGTGTAGCTATTTGCCTAAATGCATTTGGTATTTGCATATTGCACCTTTATTATTTATAACATTTGGAGCGGTGATTTAAGTTTGACACTAACCGCTTCCCTGGACTAGATTTGGCACATGATATGGTACTGAGCATCCATTAGGGTTGTGAAGTTAGCTTGTGTTGTGTACCACAAAGAAGGAGTTACTCATTTAGTGAAGATGGCACATGAATCAAGTTGCCATTGCAACTTTTTTTTAAATATATTTTTATTATATAAGACGGTTTCAACCTTCCTATGAAGAAGAACCATTGTGTATACAGAGTTTAAGGTCCTTTACAGCCATCGTGTATTTGCGTTAAAGGAAGAGCATATTTGGATAATGAGTATTTTGGGAACCTGACCCTGCAGAGCAGTCTGGGTGTCCCACAGAGCAACAGATGTTTAACTACTCTGCAGCCAGCACTCTGCCGCCCCGTCACTGCCCCTGTCTTTGCGTGTTAACCAGCTCTACGTGTGTCTGTCTCCTCCTCTCATTCACAGACTTCTGTTTAGCACTAATTGGCTCTGTGACTCCTCTCCTCTCCCCCTCCACTTCTACCCCGAAGCCTCATCTCATTGTACTGTCATGTCACTGTTTACCGTGCTAAGTAATAATCATCCAATCTCAGCTCTCCTCCTCCTCCTCCTCCCTCAACCCCCGCCCCTCCCTCCTGTTCTCCTCCTCCTCCGCTCCTCCCTCCTGTCCTCCTCATTATGGCGTGGTCTCACTTGTGACGGCCGTCATTAATCAACTCGTTTTGAACGACGTTGAACCTTGCAACCCTGAACACCCACCACTGCCCAACCAGGAAATGTTCTATTCCCCTGCGGTCCATTAGGCCAATCAGAGCAAAACTGGGTCACGACAATAGATAGAACAATAGCAACCAAACGCAGATATGAGACTGGAACCCACAATGGGACACAGACAGCAGGAGAACAACAGGCTTTATTAGACTCTAGAAGTTGGGGATTTTCTTCTCGCCTTATTATCTCCTGGGATACATAGTCATATTTGACTTTAATACCACAGTGGCCACATTAATCTGTGTCACTTACATCTGCCAATGAGGGCCACTTTAGTCACTATCATGGTTAAACACCAAATTTGGAACATTTTGAAAGATTTGGGTGGAAAACCCTTTTTCTTTCAATAAAGGAGTTGATTCCATTTATATTTCTGGCAGCAGTATGAGCTGAGTCGTTGCTTTAGCAGTGTGAGCTAATGTTCCAACAATTCTGAAAGTGTTTTTGGCCACTGCAGTTGTGAATTATTAAAACAAACTCCTGCGTGCTATCAAACTGTTTTGAATTAGCCTCTCCCGTGCACCACCGTGCAACGAAGGCGTAACCTCTGTGCGAAGGAGGCCTGACAGAGTCGCCCACTGGGTTAACCTCTCTTACATTTGTGTATGAATAGAAGCAACATGAATGGGTTTTTTTTACAGCTGAGGGCAGAGAGGAGCTTTGAGTAGCGGCTCTGTGTCTCCCAGACTCGCTCTTGTCTGTTTTGACTCTGTGGTTTGCATTGTTGCTCTTTCCTATCTGGTGTGTGTGTGTGTGTGTGTGTGTGTGTGTGTGTGTGTGTGTGTGTGTGTGTGTGTGTGTGTGTGTGTATGTGTGTGTATGTGTGTGCATACAAATGTGTTTGTGTGTTCTTTCATCTTCAGAAAGAAATAATACACTGAAGACTTATAGTACAGCCCGTGAGCTCAAATATTGAAATACCAATTTGGTTGACGTTTCAGATTATTTTCATTTATTTAATGCGACTGACCAGAACAACATTCAGGAGCACTTCAGAAGTTTTGAGTTCAGGACTGGCCGACCAAAACTAAAATACTCAATGCACTACTATAACTACTACAATAACTACTGGAAGTGTTGCTTAATCAAGATGAGCTGGACTTCTGCTAAAGCGTTTGACTTTGTTCAAGCCAACTTTAAATCAGATATTCAAATGTATTAGATTGTAAATCAATGTAATGTAGTAAATCAATGTATTCAATTGGTTTGTATTTGTTGAAACAGCCCTGATTCATGACTTCTGGTTTAATAAATGTCGTTATAGATGAAGGAATGTCATTCAAGAAAAACATTTCCATTCTAATCAAACAAGACATATGTTGACCTCACACAAGCGATCGCTCCATCTGCAGAGTATATTACTGTTCAAAGTATCAGGCTATGAATGCAATCTATATTTGAATAGATAAAATGATATGAATAGGCTACAAAGACTTTTTTGTAAAGGGTTATAAACAAGGCAATTTTAATGACCATAAATCACAATTCCAATCTATTACCACACATAATACCTCCCAGTGGTGTTAATTTTTTTTAAAGCAATGATTTTAATATCTGCTGAACCTTATCTATGATGTGATATTTGTGCTAGGATGACAATATATGTTGGACAAACGTTATTAAATAATGAGATACGCTCTCCCATATCTAATGTAGAACAGATCACAGAGCATTAATTACTTTACAGCTGGATTTTACCACCTGGAACTTCACACATTACTGTGACCTGTCTGACCATCAAGGGCATGGAAACAAAGGGCCTCATCGCTGAAACATAAAGCATCTATTTTGCCATAAGTAATGTCATGTAATTCATTTGCAATGAATGACTTCCTCGTTAAGATCTTCTTGTTAGAAAACACTGATATATATATATATATATATATATATATATATATATATATATATATATATATATATATATATATATATATATATATGTATATTAATGTGGGTTTAAGTTGTTTTGTATAAAACATGACTTTCACACTTTCACCACATAATGACAGACAGATATTCTTGTTGATTTCATATTCTCACAGATTTAAACAATTGATTATGTCAACAGCAGCATAATTACCAGACTGACACATCACAAACGTGTGCAAAGTAGCCAGTAAGACCGCTTTCTCACAGGTCAGCCATTCCTTATAGTCAAAGCTTCTGACTCTCCTGTGCTCTACCTGTGCTGCGCCGTGTGTGTCTATCAGACTCTCAGTAATGATTGATGACATAACATGTTCATTATTAACCTGTTATTCCTGAGAGGTGACATTAAACAGGAAACATCAAAGCCTCTTCATATGCATGTGTGTCTTATAAGTCAAATAAAGAAAGAAGCTTTATCACTTGCTCAGTTCATTAAACTAAGTCTTATCTTCAACTGCTGTTGTAATTAACAAATTCAAATCCTTTTGATTTGCAACTTGGAGAACATTGATTACTTAAACTAACGTCTGAAAACTGTCATATGATTGAAAATACTCGGACAATCATTTGTCTTGATGGTCATACAGTATAAACACATGCCTGCACCCACATATGCATCTATACGCCTTTAAGTGTATATGTTGTGTAGTTCAGCAGCTGTCGGTGTGTTTGTCTTTGAAGTGAGAGCAGTTTGTTTTCCCAGGCCTCTGACTGTCTCTTATCTGTCCAGTAAAAACCAGCAGGAAATCCCCACTGGTTGAACTGTGGCGGCTCGATGCAGATTGGACGCTGTTGGTGAAACAGAATAAATTCATCTTGTGAAGTATTACATTGAGATATTGTTCCAGATAACAAAGGAGTCAGCTTTAGGTTGGCAACAATAAGTCTTTTGCAAAACTGTATGCATAATATAATGTACAGTTTCATCCAGTTATGTACTAGCTCATCCGGCCCTTGCTGCATGCCATCCTCTCTTTCCTCGCTTACTTGTTATTCTCCAGCTGCTCTAATAAACACAATACAATAATACAAATAATTAAAAGTCTACTTATATGCAGGTATCTCACTACCTTTTATCAGAATCCTTGCACATTATAACGTGTGTTGTGATGGAGCTGGTGATTGACAGCTGCTCCAGGACTTTGTCTCACCTGTCCATATACTTTGTGTGTGAATTTGGTCGGCTGGGAGAGAAAATGAGTTTACTCTGTTGTCAGTTTACTGCCCTTTATCTGCCCCATGGTGTGGTGATGACCGATAATCATAGCAGCAACCGCTGATAAGAACCGCCGGTTACTGTCAACCTTAGTGGGCCATAAAATGTAATGAAGACTTCGTTGTAAAAAGATGAATTTCGTCATACAGTGAGATTACAGTATAATCAACGCAATATAATTTTCAAGTGTGTGTGAAAAGTTACACTTCAATCACACTTGAGGCATGGGATGATATTTGAGGTCAAACTGCCAGACAGATGAAAGACTCCGAGACTGAAAGATAGAAAGTCGTCATGGATTTTTAATGCTTAAGAAGAAATGAAACGTAAATAATGATTACTGTTGATAGTGTGTGTTTGTAGACTGTAACACGCAGGAGTGCACTAATTCCTACAATTAACCCTTCACTAGAAGGAGCATACCCGGCCCTTGTAGAGCTCTGGCCAATCACGACGCAGCAGACTTTATAGCGCTATTGTGTGCGAGTAATTTCTCAGCTCACTGCTGGAGGGGAAGTGTGTTTTTTTTGACGCAGACGCTAAAGAGGAGTAAGTCCGACACAAGACATCTCTTCGAGAAAAAGTCGTGAGAATATATCAGTTTCAGACAACTTAGCGAGTTCAGAAACTGGAGACACTTCACTTCAAAAGTTTTTTTGTTGTTTTTTTTTTGAAGCCACAGAATGACCACCACCATGGAGAAATCTCAAAACTTTCGTATTGATGCGCTACTGGCGCACGACGTGGCGCAGAGGACGGACAGTGATGCTGCGCCCCCGGGCTTGTGTTACAGCAGAAGTCCCGGCGGCAGTCCGGTGTCGAGCCGCGGCTCAGAGTCGCCCTCCCCTCATCCCAACCCAACAAACCCCTCTGCAGCCCTGCCGGGAGTCCTGTCCAAATCACAGCTCTTCAGCTTGTCCCAGTCAGGCTTCACTGCTTTGCACCAAGGGGGTCTCCTCGGAATGCACCCGGGCTCCATGTATCCTCTGGCGGCCCTCGGAGGCCAGCACCCCGCCTTCATGTACCCCGCTTTTACGCAGCTGGTCCAGCCGTACCCGGAGCAGCTGAAGGGGGCCATGGCGACGCACCCGCTGGAGCCCTGGATCAGAGCCGGCATGGTGATACCCAGACTCGGAGACTATGGAGGTGAGCGAAGCTCCTGAACTTTATCGCTCTCACTTCCTGTACCTGAAGAGGGCGAGAAAACTACAATGCTTTATGTTTATCCAGAGGTTAAACAAGCCCTTCCAAATGAAAATCAAAAGGTCAAAGTTAGCTAAAATATAAATAATAATAATCGGTATATGCTACTACTACTATTACTACTATTACTACTACTACTACTACTACTACTACTACTACTACTACTACTACTACTAGTTTAAACGTACATTATTATATTTAAGTCATGACATTAAGTATAATCATGTAATACTAATAAACTACAAAATTAATGTAATTGTAACTATTTTGTATAATTATTTACATTTACAAATATAATCATAATAATAATAAACCTGTACATTCTAATTTCCATAGACATATTTTTTTGTAATTCTGGACACCTAATTAACAGTAATTGATCATATATTTGTTTCCCTTTATTTAAAATTGTATATAACTCAAGCAGTTGCTGTGTGTTTTGTTATTTATTGTTTAATGGAAAGGTCAACAGCCATTCATGTCTTTACAGCTTCTTAACACCTGTGTGCTGGTGTTGGTTTTTGAAGAGCCTGTGTCATTGAGATGCTGCCTCTTAAGAACAATGTACATCATAAAAAATGCAATATTTATTGTATAAAGGTAACACCTGAAATAGATGTACTTAATCAATTGATAACATTTACAATGTTTTCATTAAGGTAATGGTCTCCTGTGGTGTTTTATTACCCCTCCAAAGCAATATCCTCTCACCACGACCTCACATCATGGTAATAAATGTTAACGGACAGAGAAAACAAGATATACAAGCAGGAAGACAGATGGGCTACCTGGCCTTAAGGGAAACCAAACTGGAAGATTTGGGGAGGATTCAATTGAAGATTTTCTTTTAATACTTTCTGTCACTCTGTATTCTTTCAGATTTTCACTTTTATCATCGGCCTCTTCTGATTATAGGCCCATTATCCATAATAGTTGTAAGCGGATAAAAATGATAGAATAACCTAACTCTCTTCCTCTCGGTTTTCCCCGTTCAGTCCCGATCCAGGCAGGTTTGTTGGGGAAGTGTCGGCGGCCCAGGACAGCTTTCACCAGCCAGCAGCTGCTGGAATTAGAAAACCAGTTCAAGCTCAACAAGTACCTATCCAGGCCTAAACGCTTTGAGGTGGCCACTTCACTCATGCTGACTGAGACTCAGGTGAGACAGAGTCAGAGCCTGTCGGATGTACTGTATTGAACATTGGATCACATGGAACATTGTTGTTGTAGTGTGAGTGTATTCCTTCTATCCCCATCCTTCCAAGTCACTGGCAAGTTGTGCAGTATAGTAGCTTCCTCTTCTTAAGAAAGGGTTATGGTGAACTGCTTTTTCAACATTCTTCCCATCCCCATGCAACAAATCCCTTCAAAAAGAAGGAGAACACATTTTTGCACCCTGAACCCCACACAACTAAATGTGTTTACACGGTTTAACTGTCATGATACCTGTTGTTATATTCCCCCAGGTTAAGATCTGGTTCCAGAACAGACGTATGAAGTGGAAGAGAAGTCGCAAAGCCAAGGACCAAGCATTGCCTCTGACTGACACGGAAAGAGCTGGAAGGGATATTCACTGCACCAAGCCTCGGAGTGATTCACACAGCTCGAGCCTGGAGGATGAAGAGGAGATAGAAGGGGATGAAGAGGATGGAAAAGAGGAAATAGAAGTGCTGAGGGCAGGCTCTTTAGGCTCTGTAGGCTTTACGAGGCATGCTGGAGGAGAAACAGGGAACTACAGTTCTTTTTCTGAGGAGGAACTGGAGGAGGGAACAAGAACAAGAAGTGGGGTTTTTGCGTAGTTATAAAGTTAGGCATGCTTTTATTGTACATCATTTTATGTTTATTACTCTTGAGGAAACAATACACAATGCAATTAGGTGCAGAAACATGGTGGCGTGAAGAGGATCCTACATTTTTCACAGCCCAACATTGTGCCATATCTGTACTTGGTGTGCCCAAATTAGCAAAAGAGTATGTTAACATCTGCACATTGGGCTGGATTTGAAAACTGAAAACATCAACCCACAATAATGCCGCATTTATGAACTTAAAAAAATAGAATGGTTTAATGCTAAGTAATCTCTCTGAGTTAAGACTACACACTCAACCAATAATTCTGAATTATAATGGGCATTTTTTTGTGCATGATTTACTCGTGATTTAAACAGTATAATAATACTGAAAGCTTATGTTCCTGTTTTGTCATTTGCAATGAACTAATTTATCTATGAATGTACATGTACTTAAAGTGTATAAAAGGGTGTGATGATAGCACTTTCATGGTAGTGGATAAAGAGACAGAAATACTATCTTGGAAATTTGTGTTGTGAAGAGTGTCAGTGTTACATTGGTGTCAGGTCTGTTACAAATGTTGGCAAATATTTCACCATTATTTGAATTTTTCCATATTTGTAATAAGACAAATAATGGATTCATATTCACCCAAGGTTTTGGCTATATGACCATGAGGTACAATATTCAACCTTTTGTTTTGTATCATCTTTTTAAAACTGCATGTTATATTTAGTTTACTCCACAGACACACGCTCGCACGCTCGAACACACACACACACACACACACACACACACACACACACACACACACACACACACGCACAGATATGGCTGCAGCTACTCCATGGTTTTCTGTGTATTTTGTAAACTGCTCTCATATGAAGCGTGTTATGTTGTCAATATATAATTTAACATTGTGTAATTTAATATATTTTACTCTAAACGCAACACTACTGTTTTTGTGGAGGTGAATAGTTTGAAAAATAAAGTTGTATTCATATGTGTTGAGTCTAATCAAAAGGAGTCAATGGCAATCAATGCGATTCACAATTAAAGGGACAGGTCATATTTATAACACAGAAGCAATGCAATGCTTTCTGACTGGAGGGCGATTCCTTAATAACCTCTCAACAAGTCTCATTAACGCACAACTATGATTTAAATGATCGTATGTCCCAGTTGTAAACACTACCTAGTATATATCAAAAATCTTTATATCAGTTCGCAAAGTGTAAATGTCCCTCCTCCACTGCTGTAGTTACTATGGTGATTTCAAACAATTGCTTACTGCAGAGGTAAAGCCGTGGTCGAGAAACTTTTGATTGTTGTTATCGGTGTTTTCACACCTGGATAGGAATGAACAACTTGGTTGTTTGACGTTGGAAAGAAGGTAAGGATACGTTAGTGTGTTTAATGTATTATTAAGTGTAATGTGTGCAGCTGTCAGCCCTCTATCCCCGCGTTAGCTAGGTTAATCATTAGCTTCGAGGCCATAGCGCCAGAGGACTGCGAGGACAAGTTAGCTAGTTAGGTCAATAGCAATGGTCTTAATTGATGTTAATTCCAAAACACTCTCAATGTCGTCCTCGGTGTAACGCCAGCTATGTTTTGGTTGGATGGCACTCAGAGTTAAACTTGATAAATGTGACAACTCTGAGAATTTACAAGTCCTCAAAACCACTGAAAACGCCCCTCTGGAGTTTATATGTTGTCATGTTGTCCTTACGCTGAATGACTTCTGCCTTTTTCCAGCCATGTTCGCTGAGGCTCGGGGGCCTGAACCCTCGACTTCAGGAGCACCGTGGACGCCCTCCACCCCTGGGAAAGACAAAGTAATGAAAGTACGAATTGAAACAGATTGGTGCCAGTATTAATGAATAACTTGTGGTCTGCTTTTCATTAGTAACATACATTTTTGCTGAACCTGTCAGTTGTTGTCACTCACTGAATAAGCAAAATGGCCCATGAGCCACAGCAGTCTATACCTATATCTATCATTTAATTACACAATTCAGTGCCTGTATGGATTGTGGCCTTTTCCGATATAGCTATCAGTGTGGCTGTTCAAGCTCTGCAATAAACATGAAATACTAAATGTTCAATTTGCAATGTCTTCAGGGCATCTCCTGAAGTTTCTTGAAAAGTAATTTGCCTCCATAACTTTTCTAAAAGTCACATCATCTGCAACACCCCACTCTGCAGGATCCAGGGATTCGCCAGAGGCAGCGGGGTGAAAAGTATCGACGTCAAGCATCCAGCCAAAGAAGCTGTCTCTTAGGGTTGGAATTGAAGTCAGAGCTGATCTGGGAGGAGTGGAACCTGGGGAGCGAGTTCACTAAGACATTAGTGTTAAAGAATATTCATCACAAGCTGCAGAAGCTACATGTCAGGTTGTACAAACTCACATGGTCATAGATATGCAAACACATATATAAGCGATGTATTCACGCAATCTCTTATCTTTGACCCCTAACAGGCCTCCAGCGTCCAAGTTTTTCACCACGTTCATTCCTGAAATAATAGTTCTCAGCCCAGGAACTTCTTTCTCCATGCCAATCTGCTTTAGACCACTCCAGAGGGTAAGGCATCACTATCTTATACATGACTGCATCTATTAATATATCTTTATCAGTTTTTCAGAGTATTGTGGCCCAATGTGAGCTGAATTGACATTTCTAGACAAATATGTTTACAGATACCAGACAGATACAGATACTGTAAAACTAAATATTCAGGGTGGATGGGAGAATTACAAAAAACTAACTTAGTACATTCTAGACTGTTATCGTCTTTTTGTAATGAGTATGTAGTCTTTGTTGAGCTGACAGCACCATAAGAAGCAGATGTGGCTTTAAAATGATGAAAAATCATCGTCCATATATAAAAGAGATGTAACATGATCTACTCTTCTCTCCTGTCTTTTTGTCTGTCTGTGTCTGTCTGACTTCTTGGGACAGTGCGAGTATGAAGACAGCATTGAGTTTCAAGGTAAAGATGGCAGGCTGCAGGTTTGTCTTCGTGCCATCATTCCCTGCCATGTCCTGGAGGTGCCTGACTCCGTGCTGCTACCACTCTGTGCTGTTCAAAACTCCTCCAATACTAGTTTTCTGTTCAAAAACGTCAGGTATGTATGAGTGTGTTTTAAACTAATGCAAGAAAGTAACAGGGATAAATAACCTGGGAGGAAAGGTTGCAGAATACTTCATATGAATATTTAGTACTTTCTCCACTTAACTCTTGTTAATCAATCCCTCTCTCCTTTGTCCGTGCCCTCCCTATTTTCTGCATACTCTTCCCCCAGTAAACTCCAGACATGCTTCCAGTGGAAGTGCACAGCACCGTTTCAGCTAAGCCCTGAGCAAGGCCTGTTGAAGCCCGGTCAGGAGTGTCACATCACTGTGGTCTTCCGACCACAAGAGGCACTAGTGTACCAGCAGCAAGCCAACTGCACTTTTGGAGAAGAAGGGGACGAGGAACAGAGCTGCTGCAGTGTGCTGCTGCAAGGACTAGGTACTGTTACTAGCACTAACATAGGAGACAGGACAAAAAGACAACAATAACCCACTGATTTTGTTTAAATATAGAGTATGTGGTTATATAGAAGGAGACGATGGGTAAATAGGAACCAATACTCTCCCAATACTTTCCTCTTGTCTTGTCTCTGACTTCCTTCTCAGCCAAATACCCATGTCTTCAGCTGAGAAGTCCAAGTGCTAAAGATGAAAAAGAGCACTGTGGTTCAGAGCTGCACTTTGGCTCTGTGGCTGTCGGACAAAGTTTGCAGAAACACTTTGACATCGTTAACCCCTCCCCTGTAAGTAGCACACAAAGATACACAATTGCAAACATACGCTCTCAATGAACTTCCCTATCATCGCTCTTTTTGTCTCTCTCTTCCAGGTAACTGGGTTGTTCTCCCTTTCCCGACTGTCCCGTGGGGTCCATTTGTTGGAGTCAGAGTTTGGCTGTGATGTGACCAAGGGCAATGTGCCACCTGGAGGATCGCTACGCGCTTTAGTCACCTACACTCCTGCTGTGGTGGATAGTGTCTCTATTGAGTACTTGTCTCTAAAATGTAGAGGGGCATTAAATACAACTGTGCTCAAGCTCACTGGAACGTGTGTAGGTAAGGGACACACTTTAATGAACACACACATGAAAAAAGAAAGGGAATCTCCAGCTGGATACATACATACACACTTGTTCTTTTTGTAACTAGGTCCCAAAGTGTCCTTGTCCTCCTCTGTGCTGGACTTTGGCTGTGTCGAAGAAGGAGGAGCAGTCGTACAGACAGTGGATCTGGTTAATTCTGCGCCTGTTGAGGCTTTCTACCAATGGGACCTTGATTGTACTGGGAACAGTGTGTTCAGCATCCAGCCAGAAAGTGGCACCGTATGCCCACACAGCCTAACCACGCTGAAGGCTGTCTACAGGCCCACGCAGCCTATTGTACATCACAGGAGAGTGACATGTATCATACTGCATAGGGTAGGAGCCAATATGCAGATGCATACACACTCATAGCACACCCACAAACGGCAGCAATATTCATTGTATCCACCTAATTGCGCTTTCCTGTAGGACCCCATATTCCTTGACCTGATTGGTACCTGTCATTCAGAGCAACGGCAACCAGTCATACTGAAACCAGAGCACTTGGTCCTGTACAAGCTTCACTGGTACCGCAGACATGACCCGCCAGGCACTCTCACTGCCATGCAGCGAGAAAATGAAGTACACTTGGACCAACAGGGAATGCTCTGCCCAATGGAGGTAACGTGCCAAAGAGAAATGAAACGTGCAGATTTGTCTTGATTTTAAATGATTCCTAAGAAATAATCAAATCGCGTACACCGTAGGTCACTAGTAAAGAGTACAGTATATGTTTGGTATTTTCTCTCTCACCCCTTTTCCGTATACTTTTTTAGAAGTCATACCAGGAACCAGACAAGAGAACTCCCGTGGAGGAATATTATCAGTGCTGCTTGGGTCGCATGGATCCCCTCTCTTGCAGTTCTGTACCCTCCCCACATGTATCCGTGGTGCCCAGTGAGCTACTGTTTAATCACAAAAAATCTTCATCCACTTCTTCTCAGCCTGTCTCCATCAGCAACCACACCAGAGGGACACTAAGGTATCAGTTCTTGAACTGGATTGAAGCTTTTCACTCTGGCACTTCGAGCGCACACGTTGTGTTTCTGAATAAAACCCGACGAGAACATCTGTTATATTGTTTTTCTTGCTCGATCTGGTTTCTGTTGCATGTGATTCTGCTCCAGCCTGGTGTGGACTGCTGCCCAAGACTCTCCATTCACTGTCTCTCCCTCATCATGTGACCTGGCTCCTCTAAAATCCACTTCATTCAGAGTGACCTATGACCCTAAGCAGCTCAATACTCTGCACGGAGCGCAACTTGAGTGCTTTGCATTCTATAAGGTAATGCTCTTTAATAATCTATAGATGAAATTCCATCACATCAAGTGATTGTGCCTTTCTCTTTCTGAATAAATATCTGTAAAAAAAATCATTCAAACCATTCAAATCTGTCACCTGACTTTGTGGAAAGGTCAACTACAAAAGAATAACAGTATAATGCAACACATTTGGCTGTGACTCTATTGTGTTTCTTCTCTGGATGCTGCAGGACAATCATCAGATAGAGGACCGACTGCTAAGTCCACCTTGGTGTGTGACTGTCAGAGTCACAGGCCATTCCTTTCAGCCAGGCAAAGAGCATTTCATCCCATGTTGCACCTTGCAGCCTCCCCAAGTGGTGAGATCCAAGCAAGAGGAATAACTCAATGTTACATATTTGTCTCTTTCTTTTGAAGTCCCTCATTTGTCTGTAGTTGTGCTGTTCTTTCAGTAAACAGGAAAAAAAAGGAAGATGCTATTTATGCTAATTTTCCCAGAGAGAAAAAAGATGAAGGCCTTGTGAAACTGAATATTTTCTTTGAAATCTGTTTAAAGGGCATTGAAACACTGCCTTACACTAAGATACAATACTCTGGTAACTGTAATACCTTGTTCTTTGAAGGTGTTTCCATACCTTCGTGTTCTTTCCTATCGGACAGTGCTCCTCCAGAATCGTGGGGACCTGCCCCTCACTTTCTGTCTGGACCACAGCTCAAACCCTGCATTGGCAGAATCTGTGTCCGTAGTGCCGAGCTGTGGTCTGATCCAGCCTGGGAAACACCAAATCCTCACCCTCAGAACAACCCCGATGGAAGACAGTCCCAAACAGGGATTCAGTTTACACCTTCAGCTCAATGCAACTAAACAAACAAAGGTACCATACACACTACACACGGGTACACAGAGGACAAAAGCTGGAGCACTCACCACACTTTGCTTGCAGGTTAGTTTATCTGTGCATCTGTTTCTGTGCCCTTTAGGAACTGATAGTTGTCAGTGTGGTGGAAAAACTGTGTGTGACTCTGGAAGGAGACAACAGTTTATATTTCAAGCCGACATCTCTGGGCTTTCGGACGCAGCGATCCCACCACATCAGGAACCTCAGCCGCGTCCCTCTACGGTCGGTTGACACCATGTTTGTTATTCCAGTGCTGTATTTGTGACATTTGTCAGTGTATTGTTTGTAGTCTGGACTTATCTAAGCATCATTTATCTTGTCCATCGCTGGCTTTCTGTGATTGTCCTTTATGATAGATTCCAATGGAGCATCCCAGAGCCAGACCAGGAGCTTATCTTTGTTGAACCAGACGCTGGTGAACTGCATCCCAATGACAGCTCAGTGAGAGACTGAGAGAATCATGTTTATTAAAGAAGAGACTGTGCTGTTGAAGAAATATCTGACTTTATTTACCTTTTTTTTGTACTATTGTTTGTGATTGGTTGGCATTACAGGTCCAGATATGGTACTTCAGCCCACTGGAAGAGAAAACATACACATTCAAACCTACTCTCACCTTCTGGCCGAGCCAGACTCCTGGATGTAACGAGTCACACCTCACGCTTGAAGTGGTGGGGTTGGGCTCTAAAGGATTCATAGAGGTGGGACTGTGTGTGTGTGTGTGTGTGTGTGTGTGTGTGTGTGTGTGTGTTGATGTATATGTGTGACTACTTGAACTGTATGTAAACTTTCAAGCAGTTTATGTATCTTTGTCCACCCCAGGCAGAGAAAGCAGTTCTGGATGTGGGAGAGATTCTGGTTGGATGCTGTCGGGCAGTTCAGGTTCCTCTGGTGAACCACAGCCCCTGTTCTGTCTCCGTTCGTCTCTCTGTGCAGCAGATGCTTCTGGATGAGGATCTTACTTATGACCCCGGGACTGAGCCAAAAGGTAGTATCTTTTCCGTGGTCCTTGCTTTCTTTTGCATGCTGTATTTACATGTTTGCTCAACCCTCAGCAGAGGTTTGATTTCACTCTGTCCGATTATCAGTAAGGCAAACAAAGTGATCGCTGCACAACTTATGTGCATGTTATGTTATGACTGCCCGTCAAACCATTGTAACTTATCATTAATGCGACCAATCAACCATTTAATGTGCTGTAAATAAAATAAAAAAAATTTAAAAAAATCTGTTAGGGTAATCATTTAAACATAAAACTGAAATTGGTTCCATAGTGATTTGTTTGAAAAGTAACTCTAACTACGTAAATAACGCAAAGCCAGTTCCAGTGCTGCGACCTGACCTGCTCTAACTTAACTAAAAAGCATGGCCAAATAAAAACCGACATAGAGTGGAAACAAGATGGAATACCGACCACAACAGATACAGATGTGGTCGCTCCAGTGTTGTAGACTAACATTGTCCTGTCTGGCCCTTTAGCCATAGAGCTGGACTGTGAGAGGGGAACCATCGTCTCTCACTCCACAATGCTGCTGCGCTCCACTGTGAGACCACACAGACGAGCCCAGTACCTGTGGACCATCAGCTACCAGATGCTGAATGCCAGTGGTAGATGGAAAACACAAACACTACACAACCGAATGTATTCTGTTATTTTGTTTGCTTTGACTTCATACTTAATGCTCTTCCTTTTTCTATATCTGTTTATCTCTCTCCCCAGGATTTGTGTCATCCCCTCCGCAAGCAGTGTGTGAAGTTCGAGCTAAAGGCGTGTTCCCCACCCTGCAGGTGATTGATGTGTGTAGTGGTGGCAGTGTGGGCAGACTCAGCAAGGTGCACGTGTGGAAACTCTTCTCACTGGACAGACTCAATGAGCACATCCTGTCCAACCCATCCCCTGCAGAGCTCACTTACAGAACCTCTACCAGAGACAGGTGAGGGGAAGACTATATGAATTCTCAATTAAATATACTTTAACAAAAAGAAAAGAAGAAAAAGAAATAGCCCTAGATAGATTATTTTATGTGAGTTGTTGAGGTTTTGATTTTCAGTCACTGTTGTTTGTTTTCCTATCATTATTTGATTGTTTTTATTATTGTAAAAGACAATGGGATAAGACTTGAAAATGATATGTTGTCTTTATGTCTTCTCTTCCTGCATCTAATCTGAGCAGTTCTCCTTCAGTCTTCACTAAATCCATGTTGGACTTTAACTTCAGTGGCACTCCCCTAAATTCAGAGCCCTCCGTTTTTATGTTGATGTTTCACAACCCGGGCTCCATCCCTTTAGACTGGTGAGTAAATAGCAGAATGTCGAGAATACAGTCAATCTGAAATAAAGATGACTGCATTCAGCCTATTATTTATATTTCTCTCACATTGCTTTATGTATGTGCAGTATACAGGACAGTGTTCTCTTCTCTGGATTGTGAAGTAGGGAGGAATTTGAAGGGACTTCTACTTATTTTTGATTTAATGATCGTTGACCTTCTTTTCAATATCAGGGCTTTCTTGTTTCCAGTGGACCAGCAGATAGAGTTGGAGTACTGGGCAGAGACAGGAGAGTTCAGCAGCACTGAACTGTACCAGATGAAGGTCAGGCATGTCTTTTCTTTAAAACAGAAATGCATTTTAGATTTGAGTATGTGATTAAACGTGACTGAGACTTTAATATTTAAAAAATAACCTTTCCTAATACCTTAATGACACTAACCTTACATATCTTTATATCATTGACAGGTTCAAGACAACCATCTGTTCAGCGTTTCTCCCCATTGTGGCACTTTGCTCCCTGGCCAGCAGAGGGCAGTACACTTCACCTACAGGTCAGTTATTTTTGCAAGGAATGAAGCAGAGCATAATACACAAGACACTTGTTGTTATTATATGCAAGGAGGAGAGTTATGTAAGAGCAGATCATACTAATATTATGATCCCCCAATAATCTAAACTTTGTCCTTCACAGCCATAACTTGGTCGGGACAAATCGGCTTCCTGTCATGCTCAAACTTTCCTACGGGAGAGAGATCTTGGTGAGGCAGAATCTCATTTATTCTCAGTCTCACAACACCAACACCAAATTTGATTGACTATAATAGAAACATCTACATTCAAATTATACTTTTGTTTCAGTTCAATGGTTTGGTTCCTGTTTATCCTTTGATCCAATATCACCTACTATGTGACTCGGTGTGGTCATATTTGATGTTCAACTTATATTTGATGTTAACTACACATGCACGTGATGTGGTTCTGTGTGCAGCTGAACTTTCAGGGCTGGACGACAGAAAAAGACCGGCCATATCTCCACTTTGCCTCCAAACAACATGTCTTCACCTCTGTCACTATTGGGGACTCTACTCCGCCGAAGCAGGTGTGTTAGATATCTCCGACATGAAGCCTATGAGGAGTGGCCTATTCACAGTGAACTGAAATATATCATATATTATATACATGTGTATATATAAACTCATATTCAGTGAAACAGCTTCCACAGGTATCCTGTTATTTGACTTGCACCACTGGATTCCATCATGAAGCTCAACATAGTTATGATCCACAAAGCAGCAACTGTCCCATACAATGAGATTAAACATAATTTTTTATTTTGTAAAATGCAGTTTCCCTAATACCTATGTTTGGAAATCCATTATTGCTGATCGTTTAACTGACATGTGTTCCTCCCAGTTAAAAATACATGCAACTGTTAACAGTGACACCTGAGCTTCCCTGAAAGGCTAGACGAAACCAGCGTGACTTGGCATTTCTTTTTTCTGCAGGTGTATGAACTACACAATTGCGGTTCAGTGCCAGTCCGTTATGAGGTGGACACGGCTGTGTTGTCACAGCTCAAAGTGGACAACTTTAACCATCCAGTTCTGGTCTGCCTCAATCCAGAGGGAGAGGTCCTACCTGGGAAGACGGCCACGCTGGAATGGATCTTCTCTCCATTGGAGGCTAAGGTGTACCATGTAAGGATTGAGCCTACCTTCTTGGCCCTCTTACCATTGCCCCCTTAAGCTTTTTATACAGCTGGTTTTCGGCAGTATGTATTGTAGGCCCCATGCTTCTTCCCCTTGTTCACGTTTTGTAGCATTGTAATCAAATGTAGAGCAATTTAGAAATGAAGCTGGCACAGACAGATACAGAATTTAATGAGTTTTTATTGATTGATTTATTCAGCATGATGACGCATACCACCATAACATTGCTACCATTAGCTAAGTACCCCCGTGTCCAATCCTTGTGATTTTCAGTCTGTCTTTGTGCATCACCAGGTGGGTATTCCTATCCACGTCCAGGGTGGAGACCCTACGCTGGTGGTGTTTGAAGGACGTGGTTTTGATTCTCCGACACTGAGATCTACAAATCCATTCAACTGCAGCGATACTAAGGCATCTATACCCTATGTCAAGAGAGTGCCTTTCCCGGGACAGGTGGGAGCAGTTCTTGTCTTTCCAAATCATTTTTTTAAAACTTTAATTGAATCTGCTTAATACCAGCAGACTATTCCGAATAAGTCTTCTGGTTTTTGTATCTGTGACCATTTGAGCCTTTATGTGTTCATCTCAATGTGTGTGTGTGTGTGTAGGTGGTATTTCTGTCAGAGGACAGTGTCTCTCTTGGCGACATCCCTGTCTGCTCACGATCTTCAAGACTCCTCTTTCTCACCAATGTGTCCCACACAGACTCCTCTGTCCAGTATAAATGGGACAAGCAGAGCTATCAGCAGGTACACAATGGTGCACGTGTAATAACATCCTATGTATGTGTGTAAATTATATATATATATATATATATATATAATTTATAAACTATACATGTATGTATGTTAACTTGTGTATATATATATATATATATATATTTTTTTTGGAAGAAGAAGAAGATACAAGCAGATCCTCCCCGCTATGTCGCTATGTGTCGGACCGTCTGTCATACATCTGACATCACAAATATATATCAGGAAATCTCACATATTTGTTTGTGTGTTTTGCGTTATGTCAGGTGTTGCAGATCAATCCAGAACAAGGAGTTCTGCGTCCAGGGGAGAGTGCCCTTTGTGTCCTTACCTTCACCTGTACTGACTACCCCACTTGTTATCAGCTAGATGCCATCTGCCAGGTACCACAGCAGCGCCAGTGTAGATCTTTTTTTGTTTTTTGCCAGTGAATTTTAGTCTAATATTCAATGGCATTTTTTAAATTCTGCTTTGGCAGACAATTGTTTGAAGTTAATCTTTTCTACAAAGTACGGAGTACAGTGTTCTCTCCTCCCCTCTTCAGGTTATCCAGGAAGCCGAACTAAATCTGTATCGTGATGCTTCGCAGCGTTGGGAGGAAGAGAAAAAGAGACAGCAAGATGAATTCACTATCAAGGATTACAATCTTACAGCAAGCCAAAGAGTTCTGATAGATAAGGTCCTTTCTTCAAGTTCAATTTGATATTTTTCAACAGCGATGACACAGCTTTCTCCGCCATAATCATCCATTGTCTTGTTACAGGAACCTGTAAGAGCTCCAGTAAGAAAAGGGCCACCAATCAGGACATACAAGGTCTTCATTTGCTCTCTCTTGTGAAACAAATATGAAAGTTATCAAATGCAATTCATAGACAAGCAGTGCAGAACAAAGACTTGGATGCCTCTCTTTCTCTCCCCTCCAGACTCTTCCTCCCATCGGTGCGAGTGGTAGCTGGGAAACAGTGGGCACGATATGCAACAAGATGACAAGAGCCGAGCGTCGGGCCCAGCGAGAGAGCGCAAAATCCCTGAGGTGCCCGGACCCCCCACAACCTGTTCTGCTGCATCTCGGGGTTACAGCACACTCTCACAGGCTTCTGGAGTACCTTGCTGAACAGTCCGATGAGCACTACAGGTATAGGACATGAAGTTTATTCTTTACATCACAGGCACAAAGACAGACTGAGCTTTAATGCACACCACAGAAACATTTACATGTGTGCTGTCTTACTAAGATGCTTCCAGTCAGTCATGCCCCAGCAACCTGAAGCATCTTCTCTTCGCACTTCCTCTCCTGCTCGGCGGCCCTCAACGACACACGGCGATGAGAGAGACATCACCATGCATGCACTCACCTCTCTGCTCAGGTAACACTTACACAGACACTCAGAAAAGACTTGGATTCAGACATCCACCCTGACATATGCACCGAAGTGAACCTAATGGAGATGATTGAATTTGCAGTTGAGCATTGTGGAAGGACATTGTATATTTGTGTGTGTATTAATGTGTCTCTTTCCTTTTACCAGGGGCGTACTAGATGATCCAGCCTTCACCCATTCTATGATGACTTTGCCATCAAAGCTCATCATTTACCGGCTGCAAAAAACTAGTTCCTCTCACTGCCCCACATCTCCTTCTCACCATACACCTAAACCTCAGGTTCTGTTGAGCGTGACAGCTGAACAGAAAGAACAGCACAGCACAGTGGACAGTGAGGGAACTGCAGGCCGTCTGGGAAACCAGCTCCCAACACAAAACACACCACACGCTGAGCACGCGCCTGCGGACATGAGTGAGGATGTTTTGCTGAACACCCTCCAGAACCTGATGATGGAAGCTGTCAGAGGAGAGCTGGTCCTCACAGCGTACCCCCGCACTGTTATTCTGCCACCTGTTTGTACCAGGTGAAGACAGGCGCACACTTTTAGTTGCCTTGGTTAACCTCCCTCCACTGTAAGTCAGAAATAAAATGTCTAACATATTGGCTAACATATTGTGTGTTCCATCAGAACTAGGAAGACGTCTAAAATCGTGGCGGAGCAGGGAGAAATGAGGAACAGAACGCAACCAGCAGGGACTTAAGTCTCACCAGCCAGCAAACGTCCCTCTCCTTCTGGTTTCATTCAAATGTGACTTATTGTGTGTCAGTTTCTCTCTTTTCCATGTTCTCTTCATCCAAACTGCAAGTTACTGGGACACTCCACACTGGCAATGATATAAAATGTTCCTACTGATATATTGTGAACTAGATTTTGTTTCTCATTGCATTTGTGTGATATTTTGCAAGACTGTTAGATAACATGTGGATGCAGTATTTTACTGCTTATTGCACAGAACCATTTACAGAACATTTGGATATCAATTTAAACATATCAGGTTTTGTCCCTTTCCTTTTTTTCAACTGTAGGCCTCGATTGCATCTTTTTTCATTGTGTTGCAATTTTTTAATCAAATTACGAGCAATAGCACTCATCAATATCAATATTGGAGTTTTTAAAGTGGGGGAATTTCTTAATAGCTGTTATTGACATGTAAATCTGTTAGTTTTTCACAATAGATCTGAAATTAATCAAACTCTGTGCAACACGTTTTTCCTGATATGAAGAATCAACCAACAGTCCAATAATGATAAAGATTAAAGGCAATTTATGGTATACCTTCAAACATGAAATAAAAGCATATTTCAAGTCCTACATTTGTACATCTCATGAACATTTCATTTCAGGTATCGCAGGCATCCTGTTCAGTAAATAAGTCACATTATTGTCCTTATTCCAAAGGAAATCGGGTACCAACAGCAGAACAGGGCAAAGCTGGAAACAACACTGACACTCAGATTTAGTATTCAAATAAATAGCTACTATTGTGTTCATTTAACATAATACATTCACACCATTCTAAAATGTGCAGTATTATTTTCACAGGTTTTGCTCCATAAAATCTGTGGCAAAGCCAGTTTAACAGCAGCTATTAAAAATTAAGCTGAGTCAAAATGGTGCAAACTATAAAATATAGTCACAAAAAAGGTCAGGAAAGGTCATGCAGCTGCTCAGGAAGACAGTTTCTAGCAGCTGACATTTTAAAAGGGGATGTGATTTCATTCATCTTTATCTGTTTATCTTTCATGCAAAACTATTTATTGACATTTTTTTACTTTGTGGCTCAAAACGAGACTTCGTTGATTTGCAAAAATAAATAAATAAGGTTACAATCAAACAGGCCTGATATCTTTTTTTACACTAACTTAAATTACCCCTATGCTTCTTGGCGGTTCCTATGACTGAAATGTTTTAATCTGCCTTATTACAGACATCACTATCCTCGCATCAGGATATGCTGTGAGCTGAATATCACAGATAAAAGCATTTCCGTTTCTTCTTCACATTGTAGACAACTAGAGCGCAGCATCACTCAGCTAAATGTTTGTGCAGTTCATTGGAAGGTTGCTTGATTTGCACAGCAACATCAACCAGTAAAGGTCACTGAGGAATCTCTCGTTGAACTTGTTCGGCGACTCAGATCAGTGAATGAACTTAAATACGGTGGGAAAGATCTTCTTGTGAAGATATTGGACCTGTTTCTTCTGAGTCATCAGTTCCTCAAACTCAAAGTAAGGGATCTGGTAGAGAACATGATTAGTTGTTAATGACTGCAATGCTTCGTATATGGGAGATCATATTGGATAATAATGCAATGATCGTACCTGCACCACCTCATAGCCCATCCTGCGGAGGTGTCTCCTTTTCGTGGCTTCTTTCCCCAGCAGGTGACGTGTGTTGCTACAGAAATGTTTTTCTCCATCCAAACACAGAGCCACCCTACACATGACACAAGACATGGAGGAGGAGTTGAAATAATCGGTTCAGAATCGCCACAAATGTCATGCAGCTAACTTTCAGTGGATTCAAAATGTAACCGATCGGCGTGTCGATCTGCTTGCACCCGTCGCAGGCTCTGCAGAACGTGTCTCTCACCTCCTGTAAGTCTGATCCCACTCAGACAGAGGCAGAATGTATCCCTTCTCATCCAGGCATATCTCCACATCTGGAGAAAAGTGCACATGGAATCCGTGAGGGCAGTTCAGGTTAGCCATCGACTAAAGAGAGGATACGCTGATGTTGTGAGGTTCTATATTTACTCCTGCATACCTATTGTGTAGCCACTGTGAGTAAAGACTCTGGTGGAGTAAAACTTTCCCCCCAGCAGCTCTATAAGTGGCCCTTTGACCTCTTTGTAGAGGAGACTCTCCATCGGGGTCTCGAAGGCATGGTCCACAGAGGAAAACCTCTTCACATAGAGGAAGTGTGGCAGTCTAGGACCCTGATGAGGAAGAAAGTATGGAGAATTAATCCCTGTTATCATTTATCTGACTCAAATCTTTTTCTATAAAGACATTGCTTAATTTACTTGGCAACTCCTGCAAGTACACGACTTGAATAAACTAAACGCACTCTTCAAAAAGAAAACTCCCAACTGTATCCTGCTGCGTTGCTCACCCAGTAGTAAGTGCACTCTAATGAGCTGGAGAGATGCAGCTGTGTCAGCTGTCCCAGTGCGTTCTTGTCCAATGGCTCCCCCGGTGCTGTAAGACAGACAAGGACAGCTTACGCCACAGACATTACATACATATAACATACACTGACACAGCTCCTCATGTCTACATGTGGAGTGACAGCAAGAGCGGCACGATGCAATCCAATGGAACTGCTCTGTCATTAAGTCGACTTGAATGTTCTTTGGGTAAGCGGCCTCTTGCGTACCTTGCAGCCTCTGCAGGAAGTATGGGCTGAACACTCTGGACATGTAGTTGAGTGGGAAGCGTTCCAGTTGGATGCAGGCGTGCAACACCTCTATCAGGGAGCGGGGCTGGAACTGTGAATACCTGGTTGACAAAATGCTCTCTAGCTTTGTAAACATCTCATTGGAGCACTGAGGAGCAAAGGAGACATCAAGTCATCAAATACGCGTCACTTTTATGTTTCATAGTCTTTAAAATTTAGAAACAGCATTGCAACATGATGAAGAGCCCTCACCTGTGGCAGATAGTTGAGTCTCCCCATGGCGACAATCTGTTTGGCAATCTGAAGGGTGGTGTGACTCTCAGCATGGCAAACAAAGTTCTCAGCCACAGCCTCGAAGATTGGCTCGGAGCGGCACTTCATCTGCAGACAGTACTCCATGACGGTGCCGATCAGCTCCGGATCACACTTCGCCATCCTCCCTGACAAACACAGCACAGTACTTCAGGATTGACTTCATGCCTGATCCATTTAGACCCACATCCTTGTTTCCCTAAAACACATTTGAGGACATAAAACCCACCTAGTAGGTGTTTCTCCAGAGCAGACAGAAGCTTTTCATCATGATGTCCCAGGATCATCAGCGCAGAGAGCATCTGGATAACTTCATCATCACTGAAAGCTTTTAGGACCTGTGATGCTCTGTGACACAGCCTCAGCAGCAGGGAAATGGCCTGTGAAACAAAAAGGTCAGTAATATAATCATTCACTTTTACACAAATTACAGTGCGGCACTTCAAGAAGAGAAAACATTTAGTGTTCCTAGAGAGACCTTCAGCGTAGAGCCAAGCATATCAGTGTTCATAAATGTCCAAGTGCGTCACAAGTCCAAGAGGAGCGGAGAAGTAGCTGCTCTACCTACCTGTCTCTGTTGTAGCTTCAACAGGGACTGCAGGATATTGCTGACTTCATTGGCTTTCAGCCGCTGGACCAGCCGCTGTGTGTGTCTGTGCAAAGTGGACAGCATGAGTCTCTGCCGCGGGCTGGCAGGATCGTGACACAGAGCCAGCAGGGAGTAGACCCTGGCCGCCTCGCTGGGAGAGACAACGTCCTTTTTTACGGCACCACATAGAGAGTCCAGAACCTCTGTCACCATGACTGATTGCCGGCCTTCCAGGGCGTAGGCCACCTCACCCAGGTGACAGAGCTGTGCCACCCGGAGGTCCCTCCTGGAGAGGAGCTCCAGACACTCATTTATCAGTCCGAGGACGAGAGGGCTGTGGGCCTCCAGGCCAGATTCGACACATGCCCCGAGTAAAGTGGCCAGTCCATCTGCCCTGTCCTTGCTGGGGAAGTCTGCCAGCCGGGAGCACAGCTCAGGGATCGCGTCCCCTTCGATCAGAGTCTGGATGTTGACCAGTGCGGCTGCATTGCTCTGTGGCCTGGTGTACGGGACGTATGGAGAGAGGTGTGGGGCTGGTCTTACAGCCGTTTTAGTGGGCATGCGTCTGCCACATTGGTACACGTTCAGGTCATCCTCAGCCCTCTCTGGGATGGGCACCGGGGCGAGGAGAGGGGCCGCACTGGCCTGCTGGACCGCCGCGGTGATGACCTGCGTACTGTGAAAAGTACGCACACAAGTTGCGCACGGTTGTTGCGCAACAACAGTCTTAAGGGTAAAATGCGTATCAGAGCATCTGCTCACTGGACTGCAGAGATTTAGACCCCGAGTGAGAGGGAAACAAGCTGTAGGGCGCTGACACGCCGCTCTGACGGACGACGAGAAGCAGGCGATGGACTTCATTGTTGTCTCAGAAGTGACGTAACGACCCCTACCTGTCTCAAAACACAGTGAAGACAAGGAAAGTCACCGTCAGGGCATGTTCCTGCTGTTACGCACAGGGCTTAACTTTGGTAGATAGATGAGGGAATTCAACACATCACATGTTGAATCCCCTCATCTTCCCCACAGGTCAAGTTACACACAGTTATAACACGGTTACACAAGTCAATTTTAAACGGGAATGTAGCGGATTTGTCCTTGCATAGCTTCCTTACAGCGTTTTTACACGTGTGAATTAAATGTAGATAACATATCTGCGCCAAACAAACTCTACCTTGTCTTTCAGAATATGACTTACCTTCAGCGAGACAGGAGTGCAAATGAGGAGAAGCGGCAACATGTTACAAAACTCAGCTTCCGGGTTTGGTAACAGCTCGTGGATTACATGTGCGTACACGTGCTGCCCCTCCGAGGTCAAACTGTGAACTGCAGGCTGGCTGCCCGACGTGCATTCGCGTGCTTCTTCGATTGACCGAGCCGAGCCGAGCCGAGCCGAGCCGAGCCGAGTCGAGCCGAGCCGCTCTATTAATCTCATCCATCAAGGAAAAAAAAAGAAGCAATATATGAATATATGTATATAATGTGTGTGTTTATATATATATATATATATATATATATATATATATATATATATATATATATATATATATATATATATATATATATGTATAATGATAATTGCAGGTTTCATAGTTCCAAATAAGTCTGCAGTTGTCAACAAATAGATTTTTATCAATATGTTCTGCTGTTTTTTCAACCAAGAGGTTCTCAGCACTCCATAAAGCATCAGCAACATTGATAAAGCCATACGTAACAATGAAACAATTCAACTTTTATATGTTATACCCAAAGCTACTTTTCAAATAGTCCTTCAAACCACAGTAAAGACAACATAAAATGCACAAAGCAAATAGGTATTTGTGTGTGAACTCACAGTATGTGTTTAATACATTCAAAACACAGTAAACACATAAACACAGTAAACAAATAAACACAGTAGGTGTTTAATACATTCATAACATGTCTCAACTAAGTCGTATACATTGAAAGTTGCGTCAGCAACTCTGAAGCCTGACGTCATCTTCCTCGTGGTCCTGGTGGTCAGTGCAGATAGATTTTAACAGTTTCCACAAGGTGGTGCTAGATACAAACAAACTGATTTGCCTCGGAGATCACTTTGCCTCAAGACACAGCTGAGCTTCATTTTTCCACATTTAAAGGAGAGAACAGGCCCGATATTGGCCAGCAGAGAACTTGCGTCAAACACGTGTGTCCCAGTCAGAAAGTTGTTCGTGCAGTACAGAGTCCCCATGATGGAATCATAAAAGCTGGAAAGAGAGTTTATATTATTCAACAAACAAATTAAAACATTTGATTCCCTAGCTCTAATATGCACACGTGTCTGAAAACAAATGCAAAGATTACTATTAGTCAGCAACACTTGCAGATCATGTTTGTGTGGCATGTGTTTTCCTTCTGTTAATTACTGAGTTATAGGCTACATGTTTTTGTCAGCGTACGTTGTGATTCTGGGGTTTAAGAAGGTCAATACCGGAATGTGCTTCTGTTTAAAAAAGCTGTGTGTGTGTGTGTGTGTGTGTGTGTGTGTGTGTGTGTGTGTGTGTGTGTGTGTGTGTGTGTGTGTGTGGAGTGCTCTGTGTTTGTGTGTGGCTGGCAAGACACAGAGTAGCACATGAAGGCTGATCCGAAAGTCATCTGCACCCCATATCTCCAAGACAATCTGTGTGTGTGTGTGTGTGTGTGTGTGTGTGTGTGTGTGAGTGTGTGTGGTGTGTGTGTTACCCATCTGGCTGGTTCCCCTTCTATCTCTTTGCAACACCACAAGCCCTCTGGACACAAGTTGGACAAAGAAGAAAGAGTGAAAAAAGACCTCAGAGCTTTCAAATGGTGAGCAGGGCAGACCTGATAAGATCTGTTATAATAAAGTTACTGTTCTGCCGGTAATGCTGATGAATCACACTGAATACTCACTCTGGCTGTGTGTCCATGTGTGTGTCGTGTGAGGGAAGTGGAAAAATGAGTCAGTTTTTTATTTTGTGATAATACATTTGTGCTGCTGCTGTGCAACCTTTAAAGACGAGGCATCATTTCTTCAGCCCAAAAAAATATAATTTAAAGAACTTACTCAGTAACCAGCTTGTGGAAACGCACCTCAGTACACCAGCATCTATGTACTCACAAACATACGGTGGATGGGAATAACATCACATCACGCTTTGGCCAAATCTAATCATCAAAAGTTCAGCAGTGATGTTATCATTACTCATGTCTACTCTGTCCTCGTCTTGCCTAAATTATTGCTGCTATTGGATTCAAAATAACACGGCCCAAATGGTTAACTTCCCTGGGAAATCTACTGCGAGAGTTCATCTCACCGACACTCAAGAGTTTTAAAACTTGACAAAAGTTGTTGAATTGTGGATTGTAAATGATGAATGTCAAGATTCAGTTCAAATGTAAAGGTCTTATTGTAGAGAGTGAGATGTCTGTGTTGTGAAAGTACCCGAACACTCAATCCGTGGAGAAATGCACACAGTAAAGTTGAGATGTCACAACTATCGTCACTAGAAGTAAAAAGTCATTTGTCTTTATTTACAATGTGAACTAAGTAAGTGAAAGCTTTTCCATCTCATGTTTTGAATTTGACTTTCCCTTTATAGTTCTGCCTTTACAGCAATAAAATAATCCCCTGAAACGAGGTGACAAGTTATTTATAAAGCAATAAAACCTGGCTAACTTGAGAGCTAAGCACAGACACCATGTTAAGGGTTTTTTTTTCCCCCTCCTCTCCGAACCGGTGTACAAATATGGAACAGATTCCACCGGAGATCACGTGAACAATTCAGATTCCTCTGACAAGTCAAGTGAACTTACTGAGAACTGATCTGTACCTGGTTCACTTGAACCCTTCAGGTTTCACTCCTTACTTAGTTACAACTAATCCCTCCTGAAGGTCAGCTGGTTGTGTTGTTGAAGATCCAAATAATGTGTGTCCACTTACCAAAAGGGTCACTGAGCTGACACTGGCCCAGCCCTGTGAGTGAGAAAAAGCAGCGATATGTGAATCACAGCAAATTATGGAGCTTTTGTTGACAGATTGCAGCCATTCTCCGTGAGAGTCATGTGGGATTTACTTTCATTACTTGCCGTAACAAGACCGTAATTTTGCATAACTTCAGTTCCTTCCACTTCGAAAACAGCCTTTCTAGACATGTAAAATCATGTGGCAGCGGGAGGTATCAATATTTTATACTACAACCTCTCTCACACTCTCAGTATGTGTGTGTGTGTTTGTGTGTGTGCCAGCTATGAAGGAATTCCATGAACATGCCTTTCTCCTGGGGATTCCAAGGATGGCTGTGGTTTGTTTTAGAAAGGTTAGGACCGTCATGTGTTTCTGATTTAGATCTAATTCAAGTTGTCACATAAAATATTAGTTCCGATGGGATTTTTTTTTTTTTTTTTTTTGAATTCTATTTTCGAGCATAACCGCCCGGGAATGTGTTTTGTGGTCTCTGTAGGGCGGGCGAGGCAATTTTTTTTTCTTCTTCTATGGAAACAAAAGGGCACACGTGTGGTACAGAAAAAGAAAGACAGGAAAAGAGAAGGAGCGTGAAAGAGGATCACATCCAGAGATAGGTGGTGCATTCTGGCAGACAGTAGGAATCCATTTCACGCCCAGATGAAAGCAGTGTGAGAGGGGGAATGTGTGTGTAGCCGTATGATAGGTGTGGCAGGACAGGGGTTAGGCCTGTTAGCTTTTCCTAGGCGGAGGAGGGAGGGAGGGAACCCTCCATAACCCGGTCCAATGCTCTTTCTGCTCAATCAGTGACGGAACAGACCCCAGGGGAAACCAGAAGTTATTGCAACTGATTATTTTTCTTTATTGTTTTCTATACAAGTGTGTCTTCTCAGATGAGATCGCCCAAACACGGTATGGCACAGTATACAGTACAATAGAGTATTCCATTATGATCCACTGTGACTTGTGTGGCATGAAAGTGGACCTTGTGCTGTTCGGGAGGCTTCAGTAACAGGGTACAGCTAGTTTTGGTGAAACGTCCATGCTATATTAGCACAGCAAGTGCTTCAGTGCTAATTGCTAATGCGAGCAGTGCAACAGCCTGACAGTAACGTGTCTCACATGGCAGGTATTTACCGTGTTCACCATCTCCATTTAACGCGCAAAGTGTTGGAGTTTAGGGAATCCAAAGGAAACATTGGGAGTATATTAAAAAGTTCTGACACAGACAGAAGGGTATGGGCTCTGAGCTCGAGTCCAGTCATTCTTCTCTTTCTCTAAGACACAAAAGTATGTGTTTCACTCCAGTCATTCGTCCTTCTTTTTGCTACCAAACGTCTTACAGAACAAAACCAGGGTTATAAGTTGAATGAAATGATTGAAAAATGCCCTGTTGGCCGCGCCCAGTGAAGCTCCCGTATCTATCAGGGCGTTTTCCTTTACAACTCTGAACTAAGTCCCTACAGATGTATTTTACATGCTGGAGGGACACGTCACAAATCTCCACTCTGAGCTTCGATTAAGAAGAAACAGTCCAGGATAAACAACGAAAGGGGACTTCAGCGTCACAGGAAGGTGAAGAACTGATGGTTTAAGCTCATAAACCACAAATCGCTTGCATCAAATCTTACCGTTTTTGGATGGCTTTAGAGCCGATTGTTTGGTCTCGCCTCAATTATATTTTCAAACTGGAATGAAATTGGTAATTCAACACACTGAACTTATTCTTTGTCAAATCCAATTTGTAATTGTGTGGCAATGCGCTTGCAAGCTCAGGATAGAGAAGTCACTCATGCACATTCAACCGCATGGTCGCATTCAAGGAAACGCCAACATTTAAGAGAAATAGTAACCCCCTATCATGCTAAACATTCTTTGTTTTATTTTCACGGACAAAATAGCCTGTAAGTGAAATACTTTTTTGCTTTCAGTACTATATAACATACAATTTCAAAGTATCATGACACGGTTAGTGGTCAGTGCAGCGAGGTGTGTCTGTGGTGGTGAAAGTATAAAGCTGCACACAGACAAGAATCTGAACAATACATATAATGTACAATAGGAATCTACTGTATGTGGGCTGATGGCCATCTGGTTAGGGGCTGTGCAATGTCTCCTCCCAGCAGGCAACTGAAGCTGTGAGCCAAGACCCCAGGCCCAACACCCTGCCGGACTTTGAAATCAGATCTTTATTGTCCATAAAGCCTCAGCCAAGTATGAAGAATCAGCCCTCCCTAACATAACACAAGATGAGAGAGAACTTGGGGGTGAGTGAGACACAAACAGGGAAATGGAGAAATGAATTGGGGAAGAAAGAGAGAGTAAGGGGGTTGAGAATTTCCATGTGGAGAGAGAACAGCCAGTACATATCAGAGAACAATGCTCACGCTCACAACTATGCCACAGTTATTTATAGGTCATTGAGAGATAACTCAATTTTCATAACTTTCTAATTTTGTTTCGGGTGGAACCAGTTCACATATCAATACAGAACTCTCCACTGGGGTCAGCTTTCTCTACTGGAACATCAGAGTGTATTCTGTTTCAGCCACTGTATGCTAAATATCCATCACATATTAAGTGAGATATGAAAAGGGAGGGAAACAATGGAGATAAAGGCAACAAGAGAGAGATAATGTATATGGTACAAGACTAAATAATGCAGGTTTAGAAAGAGCTAAGACACACGTGGAGGAAAAGCAGATACAAAATGCAATTGTTTCAAATGTTCAAATTTGAAGACATTTCCAAATATCCCATATACGAAAAATGGGTTGGAAGAGAAGTCATAATGACGTTGACCTTTGACCTTTGACCACCAATATCTACTCAGTTCTTCCTCGAGTCCAGGTGGATTACACTGAATGCTGCAGTCGATATTTTAGCTGTTCACGAAATCCTGCAAATTCAATATTGGGGAAAAAAGTGTTTCGAAAGAATTGACTAGCCCGTAGAGCGCTGTACACCACTCTGGAGTGATTAGTGCTACACATAAAATTGATTTAAAACAGTTGAGTTTCACTTCAGGAAAATCAACAAGCCGCAGCTTGTGGGTAGGTTTTATATTGCTTTATTGTTGTATTTCATTTTCCAACTTAAAGCAAGATTAATACAGTTATGGCCCCTGGAAGACAGAACACCACACAAACTAATATAGCTACACTGTGGCCCCGTTAAGAAGTTTTGGCTAACTTGTTAGCATACCATTGCTATGCACATCAAGCAGAGACTGTGTTCACCAGCTAGTTGCTAGCTCTGTCTGCCTGTTGTTTGGTGCTGGGCACGTCGTGTTTGTTACAGCTTTTTTTATTCATAAAAACAGCTGCTGGTGTCACTGGAACACACTTATAGAGAGCAGTGAGAACGAGCGAAAGCTGCACGTAGAGTAAAGGGAAAAAGCACAGCCCAGTGGTTTTTGGATTCATCACAATGAGCGAACCCTCTCAAATTACGCAAAGTGATTTGATCCATTGTTAATATAAAAATAATGATTGGCAACCTGTGGATATTTTTGCTTCTGACATTTTCTGCATTCCATTCAGTAAACGGCACAGACGCGTCTGGAAAGCCACTTCATGTCAGTCAGAGCACATCGTTCAAGGTAATTGAGCCCAAATGGCAAGATCATGCACGTAATGTGCAACCTCCACATAAAGTCAACAAGCAGCAGGAAGCAATCACCATGTTGATGTGAACACTTAACGACTCATACACTTCCCCATCACTACCTGCCACCTGACAGTGAGAATGCTGCACGAGGAGCTCACTGTTTAACCTCTTTCATATAGCTGTGCATATCAGATAGACATGCACATTTTCAAAGACCAATGCCCACATGTCCAGTCACAATCTGAGGCAATGAAGGGCTGAGCTATTTTACAATCGGCAGGCAGTTTGTCCAAGAGTTCTTGTCTGGGTTCACAGACACTCCCGTCTTCTTATGAATCCCGCAAAAAAAGGCAATTTGCTGTTAGTATTATGGGTGAAAAATATACATTCTGTCCTCATGAATGCACTTCTTTATTGCAGTAAAGAAATGTGAAAAATGTGTCAATGTCATTCACTCAAACACGAATCATATGACTAATACGCTGTGTATATAATTATATTTAGAGGCCTTGGAATGAACACTCAACACCCCGCCAAGGTGAAAGTGAACTGGGCCAGTCAACTGTAATAAGGCTGAACCACAAACCTCCACAATAAACAGGAAATATAAGGAATGACAACACATTGTGTGTCCAAACACATTATGTGTTTATTTGTATACTGTGTAAACAGTTGGGCAAAATTTCAAAGTTTCAACAGATTTTGCTCAATATCCAGTAGCTACTACGCATCTATGAGGCTAAAATGGAGAAGAAAGATACGTTAAAAAAAATATCTAAACCTAAATATTTGGCAACCAAACAGCTTCTCAAGCTATTAATATGTGTAAATCAAGCTTAGATGATGAACAACACAACAATATGGGTGTCGTCATTTCTTGCATTACGACTAAGACGAAATCCCAAGAAAGAAAGTTAAATTCAAGCCCCTTGCCAATTTGAGTTTTCCGATTCATTACATTTTATTGACCAATAAAATGTTGACCACTCTTTTGACTGATGAAAAGCATAAAATCAAATGTGACAAATTACCTCACGCGAGCTTGATGTTCATGCTGCTGGGAAATAAATGGGAATTATCAATGTCTGATAGAAAGTTAAGGGGAAAGCATCAGAAGTTCTAAAAAGCAACGGTGTGCTCTGGTCAGCAGCAATGTGATGTGTACGTGATCGAAATGGACCAAATCAAGCAAAAACTCCATTGTGTTTTCAGTGGACTTGTTTCAAGTTGTTTCAACCCTTGCATATGGCACTACACGCAATGGATGAAAAGTTTGGATAAATAAATGAAACCTGCCACTCCATATTTTGCAGACTGTGGGCAAAATCAGAGGTAAATTGTGACTTCATTCTGTTTCTTACACTTGGAAAGTTTTCCCTCAAAATGTAGAAGTCGACATTTTAATTGTCAACCTTCAGCCCGAGTTACAGCCAAGGTCACGGTTTGTGCAAAAGCGAATGGGGTCGAGGCCCTCGTGAAAGACAGGGGTACTTGACTGGCTGAGTCAGCTTTGTGTTACACTTGTGATTGATTGCGTCACTGCAGTGGAACGAAGTCGGGTGTCAGGGCTTTTATGGGCGACTACAGTACAGCAGCATTGGATTTCAATGGATATGCCCTTGGCCAGATAGGTGATAATACTACCCAGCCCCCCCTCCCACACACACACACACACGTACACACACGCACACAAACAGACACACAATTCTTCTTGAGGGCAACTGATTAACTTTGGCACCTTTTGTGTAAAATAAGATTATGTGCAACAGCAATTTCTCTTTCTGACCCCAGAGGAGTGGAACACAGTGTGATCTCCAGGAAGAAAAGACACCCAGATGACTTCAAAACGTGCCAGTCTGTTTGGCACAGATATCAGAAAGGTACCACCACACCTGTGCTGACATCACCTCATTCCATGAGCTCTGATTTCGTGTCCACTGTAAACATAATGTATGACAGGTCTCTCTCTCTCTCTCTCTCTCTCTCTCTCTCTCTCTCTCTCTCTCTCTCTCTCTCTCTCTCTCTCTCTCTCTCTCTCTCTCTCTCCCTCTCTCAGAGCCGGGTCCTCCTGAAACTAATTGCAGTTTCTTTCTCTCTCCCTTTAGTGAGTGACAGCGAGGATTTCGCATCGCCCCAGGCGACGTCACCCCGAGGTGGAAGAAGACGAGCGCATTTTTCCCTTCCTTTATCATCCAAAGAAAACACATCGACAGACTGCGGCACACGGGACGCCTCTATACCTGCAGCCGGTGCGCCACCGCAAAACCACTTCACCGAGTCCATCAGTGCGCCAGTTCTCAGCGCGCAGACACGAGACGAGCGACACCCAGCAGCACCTGAAAACCCCAATTAAAAAAAGTATCGTAGCAGCGGTGATGCTCCTTCTTGAATTAATGTCATTGATTTAAATATCGCACGTAGCGTGGCGAGGCTCCCGGTGTCCTCCTCAGCCACCGCGCGCTGCTTCACAGCCAGAGAGGGCTTTTCTGTTGGAGTCCCTTCTCGTTCCTCCTCTGCCCGTTTCGTGAGCGTGTAAATGTGCCGCGACAGATAGAGCAGAGCGACAATGAGGTTAACCACACCTTTGAAAGCGGACATCTCTCCAGTAGCCTCTTGACCGACTTTGTTGCGCATTAAGATGCGCCCCGCAGAAGAGGAGTTGGATGAGGAACTTTTTGCGCTCTTGTTGGCAGACAGTTTCCAGTGAGCTTTCGCTACCGTCACAACACAGGTACCTCCTATGTGTTTAAGAAATAACCCAACTCGGTGTTGGCTGAGCTCGTCTGTCATTTAAACTTTGCTGGGGGAACTCATTAAGGATTTGCTGCGTTCACCATGACGGTTCGTCTCTCACGGATCCAGCTGGCCCTGTTCTTTATCTTGCTCTGTCCGGTCAATATCATCGGACTGTGGTGGTAAGTGCTCTGAATTTACCACGTGTTGTATGTTAATGTGTCTCACCTGATTGAGTTGTATTTGATTTCCGCGCACAAACATGCTGGCGGATGAGTATGTTGAACTATATTTACCCACAGCACCATCACTCAGCGTTAGCTACCGGCTTTTCACCTAAATACTCAGGATTGCCCGGGAGCCGTCCGCGTTTCTTACATCTGGTCAAAAGACAAATCAAATCATCACATACAAGGCTGTTATAGCAGGGTGCACATAAAATACAGCTCGCCCAAGAAAGATTATTCATGAAAATGGACCATATAAGCAGATTGATGAGTAATGATAATTAAAATATGCATGTACATGCTTCATTACATTTAATACTTGATTTAGTTTTTCTTTAATATCAAACTACTACTACTACTACTACTAATTGTATGTGCGCTCATAACCAAGAGATCATGAAACCCTCATATAAAAGTATGTTTCAATGAGACTGGTGCATCCCCAGCGTGCAGGACAAAGAGAGAGAAACAGGGTGCTGAGAGGTGTCTGCTGTGCATTGCCTGCAGTAATACACAGAGGAGAGAGGACAGGGAGAGCGGTGGAGGTAGTGTGTGTCTGTGTGTGTCTGTAGTGGGGGTTCAGAGTCAGGAATGTCAGGTGGCCCTCGAGGCGCAGTGGATATGTCATCATAAAACAATCCATACAGGCTCAGCTCCGCAAGGTGTGTGACAGACAGACGGATAGACAGACAGACAGACAGACAGACAGACAGACGGATAGACAGACAGACAGACAGACAGACAGACAGACAGACAGACAGACAGACAGACAGACAGACAGACAGACAGACGGATAGACAGACAGACAGACAGACCCTTTCGATCTGCTGATTACATGTTTTCTATTCATGTGGGTCTGTCTGTCTGTCGAGTACTTCAATGTCTTGTCTGCTATATTTCATTAGACAACATCCAATATTTCTGTCTGTCACACACACACACACACACACACACACACACACACACACACACACACACACACACACACTTCTGCAAAGCGGCAGTGTTTGAATGTGAAGCTTTGTCTTTTTTTTTGTTTTTTTTTACCCTGCGAATCCTCCCACTGTTCATTCACAGCCCAGTCAAGGTCAATGTGGGTTGTAGTGTCACAGCGGCACTGCAAGTCCACTGCATGTCCTCGTGTGACTGGCAGATGGACTGGCAGCAGCATCTGAGGAGGCGTCTGCTCGCATGCAGTCATTATATATGTGAGGTCAACACACGTAACCTGTGCTGCTAATTGTCTTCTTTTAGATGGCAAACCACAAAAGTGCATCAAAGTCAACATCTGTGAAGAAAAAGGACACAGTCTGGTTTTCATGCTGAGTCTCCTGTTCTGTCCCCCGTATGCTCTCCCTTGTTAGTGTGTCTTCATAACTGGTTCTCTGTTACATATTGGTCTCTTATATTCAAGCTGGACACAGCAAAATGCTACCTGTTGATCAGGCAAACGAGAACTCCAACACTGCAACGCTGAAAGACTATTTTCTGATCTCAAAGTTGTCTGACAAAATGAATCAACCTGTTGTGGTATGTGTAACACTTGATCGTCAATATTGCTGCTTAAAAATGCCTGATCACAGAGAGGGTTCGCTCAGTTAAATTGTTTTAACTTTACTGCAACATGTCCACTGACAGCCCGAGAAGGATTTTTTTAACCTTTCTTAAAAGCTCAGTGCTCCCGGTGCGCACTGAAACACGGGACCGGATTTTTCCATTTTCGAAAACCTCCGTTTCAGTGTAGATGGAGGGCATAGTATTGCTCTGTCATCCACCAGGCCTGAGTCCAATTAGGAAGACCAACAAAAACATGAGATGTTATATACTACATAACAATATTACATCAAATTAAACACGTGCTACATTAAAACATTTTAACCTGAATGTGTGAGAAACTCTGATGAAGTAGAGTTGTGTCAAACTACATTCAATCTCTGTAATGGTCATGTCAGCGTTCTCGTGGCAGCACATTCTTCAGGACTCAGGAGATTCATTTCAAATCAAACTGGAGTGGATTAAGGGAATCAACACTGAGAAATCTGCTACTTCCTTTTTATCCCCACTGACACACGTTGTCATCTTCTTTCACTCACTCGCTTGTTCGCTGGCGGACTTGCACACTCACGCAGACACACAGACACACACGTGAATGCATTCAGGCACAGATTCACACACTCAACACACACACGCACGCACACACACACAGACACACATACGCACACACACACAGTGGCCGACTGTGGAGCAGCTAGGGTGAAGCCACACCTGTGGGTTGCTCCCCGGTCTGCCAGGACAATGATGCTCTCTGTTGAAAGCTGCTGGACATACCATCATACATCTCTCCCTCTCTGTCTCATGCTCGCGCCTCTTCGACGTCCCTGCATGTCTTTTGCCGTACTTGTCTATTGAAGGAAAATACCTATCATGCAGATAGGTTGTCGCTGAGGGAAAGGAGAGAGAGAGAGAGAGAGAGAGAGAGAGCGAGAGAGAGAGAGCTGCAGTGATGGACAGAGAGTGAGAGAGATGAAATGCGGGGAGATAGCTGTCCTTTCAGAGCCTCTGCTGATTAGAGCGCTCTAATCATTTGGCCAGAGAGCAGAGAGCACAGCTCAGAGACTCAGAGGAGTGAGGAATGTCTTTGCTCTCTTATACTGGTTTGGACTGCACTGCTCTTTGTGTGTGTGTGTGTGTGTGTGTGTGTGTGTGTGTGTGTGTGTGTGTCACAGCCCCCCATTGGCCTGCAGCCCACCTGCAGCGTGCCACAGGCCTACAGGTGGACACACACTGCATGCGTGCGTGTGTATGTTTCAGATTTCCTCTTTGTGTGTTCATGTACGTGCCAGCCCAAACCATCGCCAACCAGTGGCTCATGGTTAATCTGTTCGACATGCACACAGAGATGTACGAATGCACTCATTCAGTCAGTTATGGGAGAATATATGCTCCCCCCCCACACACACACACACACACGCGCATGCACACAAACACAGGCTCCATCGTCCAAACCTCCATGATCACCAGAGGAGAGTTTCATTGTAGCAGATCTTATCTTGTCCTCTCCACTCCTGGTCTGAAAAGCTAGATGTCTAATCAGTGCAGCGAGATGGGTACAGATAAAGATAATGACCATGTGGGTTTGGCATCAGGCAGAGCGCTGAATTACTGTAAACGTGTGTGTGTGTGTGCATATGTGATTGTCTGCGCTTAAGAGCATGGATGCATTTCTGTGAGCATTCATACTTTAAATATGTTCCAGTATATATTTATAAAATATATAGGGCAAAGGGTATAAATGGTGCAATAAATGTATGCATCTACGATTCACCAAGATTGGCAAAAAACAGTTTTCACTGTTCTGGGGTTGGCAGAAAGTTTGAAATGGAAATGTAACATTGCAAGCTAATGTTAAAGAGACATCAGGGCTCAGGGTTTGATGCATGTCGGATTTCTGCGTGAAATAGGCGTTGCTATTGTGTTTGAGTCTGTTCTGGTTCTTTCCATGTCACTGTTAAATCATTATATAATCTTATATCCTTATCTGCTCTTATACATCTTTTTGCCTGAGATGGTGAACACGCCAAATTGTTGTTTCAAATATAACAAATTATAGAAAAAACAGAAAAGTCTAAAAACTTTTTTTCATGGCTTAACTTGCAGAACACCACATGTGCGGCCTCACATATACATATGTATTGAACATATGTGATGACTGTGATGCTGCAGTAAATGTCACATTATTGACATAACTATATTACTCACAGTAAGCAAAGCTACAGGTTGAATTCCCTGCAGTGGTTAGCATAAGCAGACACCAATTGTACCATTGTTAATGTACATTATTACTAAATATGAACCAATTCATAACCATTTTCAATCTGAATATATCCATACTGAGTGTGTCTTTGCAGCTGGGTGTGTCACTGGGTGGTTAAGTTGTAGCAACAGAACCAACTTGTGAATGTTTTTCTTATGTAAAATTGGTTTTGGTGTTGTTGGCTGCCCCTCGGTCACACTTTATTGCTGCAATTTAAATTGGGTGCATTTTAAATTATGAGTGCTGAAACGCTTCATTGAGACAAACACCATTGTTCTCGACCTTGTTTCACATCAGCAAAAACAACATGATCAGACATGTCTGAGAGTGATCGACGTGTCCCAGACTGCAGGGTCAGAAAAACAAGAGAGCAATTATTGAGGTCGCACACGGGCCTCGCAGGGACGCCGGCAAGGAGCTGAACTGACGTCAGACACATTTTACGCCTGTTTTGATTTTCATCGGCGTTTCTTGATCATGTTATCATCGTTTTACCTCTTTGTATCTCATTCTTATCTCCGAAACACTGACCCACCACCTTCTCTTTCCTTCTCTTCCCGCCTCCTCTATGTCTCATTGACCCTTTTTCTTATTCTCTCTCACACTGCAGTCTCAGACTAGCGCTTGTCGTGACTGTCTTCATCTCCAGCATACTTGAGGGATTAAGGAGGGATGAAACTCACTCATTCGTGGGCGGAGTGAACAAAAAAAAAAGAAGGGCCCCCGTACAGTACAGCACTTTATCTATGGTGCCGTGAGATCCTTCATGAAACCTGAGGTCGCTTTGAGCACCGATGTTTAATCTCTTTCCGACGCACCTCTGGGCTCAGAACACACTGAATAAGGCATCTATTTCTATGAAACTTCAAGGGGGTTTTGTTCCAAAATGTCCACCACAATATGAAAAACACACAAATGTAAAAAAAAATTTCACTGATAAGATCTTATTTAGATTTTAAAGCAACACAAGCAAGCACAAGGTTAAGGTTTGGATACACCTGTGATCACTCAATGTTTGATATGGGTATTTTTGTTGTGTTGTCTTGTTTTATCTTTTACTGTACGACCCCCCACTTTATCATCATGAAGAGCTATTCATGCAAGACAGTGTTTCCCCAAAAGCCCCCTGATAATATCAATGACTGCACGTCCTGCATGGTGTTTCGCGCTTATCTTTTCCAAAAGATGTTCCCTAAATGACAGTGGCACTTTGCATGAAGAGGATCTGATTGCTGTCTGTCCTTGTAGCTCCTCCAGTGTGCTTTTATCTCCGTGCATGCCTGCTCAGTAGTGAATGTGTGCATCCTCTTGAATCATCCCATTCAGAGCATTTGAGCGTTAACAGGGTGATTTTCATCTTTATTTGATGCAGTCGATAGTATTTGTCATCTCCATTGAGGCTGCAGAAGGCCAGCACTAGACAAACACATTGTTTCTTGTTTGGATTTGAGTCAGGCTCACACTGTAGATAGTAGTCAGTACAAAATACAACGTTTTTAATTAGATTGATGTCTGATTTCTTTAGTGATGTTCACTGTGCAGACAGCTCCACCTCCTTAAGCCACCCTATCTGGTTGATTTATTAAAAGCATCTACTTTGCACCTGTCACATGCACTTTCTTAAGTCTACAAAGTCTTTCCATATCCTATTCAACTTCGCAGGGATGCACACTTTTATGTACCGATCTCCAAACAAGGGCAAGAATGCTGGCCGCTCACTGTCATCCTATCATCCAATCATTGCACCCCATTTTTGGGTATATTTTCACCTCAGTTCACTTCACTTCCCATTCAAACCTCATGCCCCGTTTCTAAATTTATACTCAAGACAGTCCAACAGGGATTATCAAAATAGCTTTTCACCAAAATGAATCGATATTTTTACCCGACTGTGTCAAGAGAGTTTCACAATTTAGTTCTGAAGTACCTACTTACTTCCTACCTAATCCATACTCAATCTGTTTTCATTTTTAAAACTCACAACACGCTGTCTTTTGACTTAAAGAAAGGACTGTTTTAAGTCCTGCTATCGCTCATGGCTTCTGACCAATGCCTTCTCCATTGTTTCCCCTTGCAGGAGCTGCTCAGCTTCAGGAAGATATTGTTGAGATGAATTCAGTTGCATGATGTGGCAGAAGGCAGCATGTGATTTAATTGTGCGTATTTGTTGTAAGAAGTGAGGACAGAGAAGACATACTACCCAAATTCAGACAGTAATAAAGTAATCTCCAGAAATGATCCAAAAAAAATCATGTTTTCTTCAACATGATGTCATATATCAGTCAGTTTTTGATTTACAAAGTGTCTGCAAGTTACCACAGTTCATTAAAAAGTTCATATGTACAGAAAACAAATGTAAATTATTGTTGCATTTGATCTCCACCAAGAAGCAATGCATCTGTTTTGCCAGTTCACTTTGCACTATTTGCTTTTTTTTGTTGCAAAAGGACATCATAAGGAAACGTTTCTGTCGCTGTCAAAGCGTTCTGTCTCTGTCTTTGGCTTCCAGGACGACATCCAAACGTCATCCAGTACATTCACTCGTTTTACAACTCTACACCTCCCATTGTAAAAAACAGGCATGCTATTGTGAGCTGTAGACGGAGCTGGCTGCCCAGCGCTGCCCCTGCCACGTGCACAAGCACAGACTCACGCACATACGCACAAACAAGCAAGCACAACATATTTTAAACATTTACACATACTGTATCAAAATACACGTCAATGCAACCCTCTCTCTCTCTCTCTCTCTCTCTCTCTCTCTCACACACACACACACACACACACACGCAGTGGTTGCTGAGAGGGAGTGTGCGTTGCTAAGTATTGTATCTGTATCTGCTAATTAACACACACAGACTGTCTGTAGGATTTCTTTATCTGCGTGACGTCCACATGCACACACTTGAGCAGAACACACACATTCACAGACAAGTGGCAAACCTCCGCACACACAATACCACCTGTGTTGAAAATACAGCATTGTCTCCATAGTGACGTTGTTATTACACTCTCAATAATCATAGAAGGAGCGTGGGTGTCCGTGCAGTGTGCATTCAGATGTGTGTCTCTGTGTCTCTGTAAAGACTCTGCATGCATGCTCATGTGCCAATACACATTTGTAATAAGATTTCCACATTATACACCAGATATTATGGTTCATACTGTATGATTGAGTACATGTACTCCCCCTAATCTTAAAAATACATCAATTATTAGAACGAAAATCATAATTGCAAACCATGCTGCCGGGCGTTATCACATGTTAAGTCCTGTTGGATAACAGTATTTGGGCCGTTTTTCTCTGGATCTTCCTTTCAGTGATGTTATTGGCCAAGAGGCTGATACAAGATTCCCTGTGAAAGGTGTTCTCATTCAATCATGTGTTGACATGTTAGTCTGTCATATAAATTATTGAATAAAAAAAATAGATTGGTTTTCAAAACCTTCAAAAACTTATCGACTGGGTGGTGTGCAGGGATGAATATGCATGTGTGTGTGTGTGTGTGTGTGTGTGTGTGTGTGTGTCCGTGTGTGTCCGTGTGTGCGTGTAAAAGAGTGGGTGCACATGTCTTGCTCGGTATCAGACCGCCAGGAGAGAGTGTTTGTTCTGCTTCTTAAAACAAACTCTCGAAGCAGATGAATGATATCAGGCGGTGCGATTAACAGGGACAAGGCTGAATGAAAACCTATGAGGTAGTCTTTTGCTCTCTCTCGCTCTTTTGCCCTCCCTCTTCTCTGTCATGCGTACCCTTTCGACTCCCATTTCATGGTAAAACTTGAAGTTGTGGATCACATCTGCTGACATTCAGTGGCTTAAAGTCAACTGTGGAGAAGAGTCAGGAGAAAGATGGACTAAAGGAAAGGGGCTTGTGAAAAAAAGGGAATTTAATGTACATAAAGTTAACGGCATAGAAGGGGGCGAGTGGGGGGCAGTTAAGGTGAGGAGAAGAAGAAGAATGGAAATAAAGTCAGCTCGTAACGCCATTGAAGTAGCCGCAGATGCTGGCAGCGCCAAGCCCCTCTTTCCCATTAAGAGTTAGAATAAACTGTTTCTTTATTATATACACTCATGTGTCAAAGCTATTGAGGAGCTGCAGGTTCGTATTCATCAAAATACAAGATTTATGTATATACAGTTTAATGTTTTAAATATTTGCACTATACTTAAACAGTCAGTGTTTGCTCTTTGAAGTAATATGCTATGTGTTTCTCATTTAGATGGGTTTAATCCGGGAATTGTTTTTAGCAGTGCTGATTCCAGAGCTACATGTGGTTTCAGCGGGGAAGTCCTGAACTGCTACAAAATCTGCCGAGCAGCCGTATCATCGGGAAATCTAGAAAGTCTGCCTTCTGGTTCACCAAAATCAACGTAGCGTTACGATCAACTCCAAGCGGCCGGTCGGGTTAAGAGACGTCCCGCTGTTTCACTTCCAGCTTTGTGAGGACCACACACTTCTCAAGTGCAGTCTAGTAGCAAAATACAGTACATCCAATGTCAGCGGTGAGATTTCTCTGGGAAAACGAGCACTCTGTTGTCTCCCATGAGCCTATTCAAGAAGCGGTGGGTCGACTTGGCACGCTTTGAAGCCGCAGAAAGAACCAAGCTTGCATTCGGTCTGCGGCTGCTGATGAGTGCAGCCACATTGTTTACTGTGCGATTAAGCTAACAGGTGTTGCTCACCCAAACCCCCAAAAAGCGGGAACTCACTATTGTTATCATGTTACTGACGGATTCTTCTTTTCTCTGACATTTTTCCAACTTTCCAGGGCGGTGGGCAGTCCGCTGGTGATGGACCCCAACAGCATTTGCAGGAAGGCGAAGCGTCTGGCGGGGAAGCAGGCCGAGCTGTGCCAGACTCAGCCTGAGATCGTCAGTGAGGTGGCCAAAGGGGCCAGGCTGGGCGTCAGGGAGTGCCAGTACCAGTTCAGGTATCGCCGGTGGAACTGCACTAGCCACAACAAGTATTTTGGCAAAATACTGCAGCAAGGTGAGTGAGGAAGGAATGTGTTTTGCTTGTTGGTAACTTCCTTCAAGTCTCTGTTTCCGTGTCTTTTCCCCCTGGTGTCTAATATGGAGGGCCTTTTACACGTGCGTAAAGCAGAGGTCATTTTGGGAGAGCGTTAGATTTGAAGATCAATACCACTCTTTTATCTGCCTGTTCAAGAGGAAGCTACTCTACAGCTAGCAGCTTACTGTACAGCCTTCCTCCATCCGAAGCGAACAAACGTAGCCTATGAAGCAGTGTCAAAACAGCACGGGGACTTTCTGGGGATACAGCAATACATACAATAGAGTATGTGTAATTTAGTGCGCTTTGGAGGCGGTTGTGGACATATTTTGTTACTATTGGACAGAGCGACATCAGCCGTTTCTACCGTTTTGACTCCATTTGCGAAGCTAAGCCAACGGTCTCCTGGCTCTGTCGCCTCGTATTGAACGAACACATATAAGAGTTGCATTGATCAGAAATTCCCATCATCGTCTTTGTGGTTCTCTCCATCAGACTTTCCAAAAGCCTTTCACATGGTTTTTAAAGAACTAAATGAAAAAAATATTGTCATGTCCCATTTCTCAGCCGCGAGTACCTTAGGATCTGAACCCATGACCTCACGACCGCAGCTGACGGTCCGACGTCAACTTGAGGACAGATCCCCGTCTGACGGCACTTCCCTAGACAAGGGCAGCTGTTGTATTTCAGACCAGACGTATTCACACTTGACTGACTCTCCTCTTCATCAGACTGGGCACGCATGAATTGATCAGCTAAAATTGCCCTTTTTGCTCCGAACATCTCTCTTAAGATCTCTTAACATCTTCCTCCAGCTCTTTGAAGTCTGTAATATAACTGATGTTGGGTCAGCGCTAGGTCTCCCCCAATTACTGTGTTGGTTTTCCTCTTGTATGATTAGATTCATAGAGAGCTGCCTGTCTGCTCTTTGACTGCTACTACAGAGAGCCTTTATCTCTGTGTTTACTCAACAAGCAGCCAATAATTGATATTAATATACAACAACAAATGTGCCAAGCATGTTATTAAAGCCATTTTGGATCTTTTTTCGAGAAGATGTACGTAAGGAAGTCTGTCATTATTGTCTCAATGAAGTGGCACGTGAAATGGTAATTATATAAATTGTCCATGCCGTGATATAACAGGCACTACTAAATTGTTATTTTCAATTTAAATTACTGTTTCAACTTTTAAGTGTAGGTGGCAATCTTATTTTACACTATTTGGAAATATAGCATTCAAATGTAAAATGAAGTTGTCTTGATCCCCGCTATAAAAACAGAAAACTTCTGAGCTATAACTTTTCACTGCTGCAGTCTTATGATATCACGTGTAAAGAAAAAGTGTTATAAAAACAACGTGTGTGTGTGTGTGTGTGTGTGTGTGTGTGTGTGTGTGTGTGTGTGTGTGAGTGTGTGTGTTTGCCCCGTTACAAACACACATTTTTAAACTTAAATGTGTTATAAGTTGCAGTCAGGAAGCTGATATTAAAATATTATAGTTGTTATGCTCAGAAAGCGATACTGACATTGTCATTCTTTTTTTTCTTTTTTTAAATTTTCAAGATTTTCTTTTCATCACATACTACGCTAATAAACATGAAGCCATTCAGAATTCATAATTTTTCTCTCTATAAACCACAGGAGTTACATTCTCACTCAGAAAATATCCATTCGTCTTCAATAATGACATTCCACGTTTCAGGACCAGCAATTTTGCCTCACACCATCTGAGAAGTGTACATTATTTATCATTATCTCATGAATCTTACTACATGGGGTAAAAAAAATCATGTTTCTTATCTCATTTGACACTTTTGGTGTTCCCAGCGTCTCTGGCAAGAAGAGAAAAAAAAGAAGAAAGACTAAATGCAGACACAAAGATAGGGAGCGAGAGGAAAAGAGGGGACAAGAATCTACCAGTAGAAGATAGACAAGCTATTAATCATGAATTCCTGACTGTCTATAAGGGAGGCCAGAGTGCTCCTCTGTTTTGAAGCCTTTGTCCTCAATTACCTGGATCCGCTCTTAATGGCTGTTTATCATGAACTAGTAGCAGTAAATGTCAAAATAAAAGTGCCTTTGTGTTTAATGTTCACTCGTTCTAAGTGGTTTACGTAACCTCATCGACCTCTATTTAGATTTTAAGTGATACAGACTCTTTCAAAGCATTTTAATGACATGTTTTCTTTCGTAGTGAAATTCAACAATCATAATGAAAGCTAGTTAAATCCATTCCTCCCTGTGTCCGTGTGTTAGCATCTCAATTTATTGGTTTTCAGATTATTACAAAAATTAAGTTTTGTGGCAAATATATATGATAATATGATAATGAGATGATTTTTTCAGCAAGGTAATCTTCACAAGAACACCACTTATTATGATTATTGAAGCATAAATGCAATCGTCAGAAGTGAAACCTTAGGCTTTGAAAGAGCATCATTTTGGCAGACTAGTGTTTAGCATGACGACATTAAATCGTCTTATTTTTACTCTTTTAGCAACATGAAAGTCACTTGCCAGCAACCACCTTTTTTTTCAAGAATGGTATATTTGCTGTAGTATTTCATGTTGCAGAACAAAATGTTATTTCAGGCATCGTACCAGAAGACCCGTTAACTTTAAGACAAAAATGAAGAAAACTCGTTCCTGCATCACTCTATGTCACACTCTTAACCTCTGCATGTTGTAATAGTGAAATATAGTATTGCAATGTTATGTTAAGACTGCAGAAGGTAAACTATAATGAAATGCTGCCAACCAAATCTAGTTTTATATATGCTTCAGTCCCTAATGTGTGTTTTGTGTGTATGCTTTAGTAAAGACTTTGTATAGCAAAGGAAACGTCAAGCTCGTATGATTAAGATACCGTCTGAATGCTGGTCTAAGTATGCCGGTATAATGACGACTGTTTGCAAGCCTGTTTACGTTTGGAGAACTTTGAGTGGATTCTGGACAAAGATCATTCCATTGTGTGCTATGTTAGGGCTGTAACTGTACAGTGAAAACAACGCCACAGGGTGTTTGGGAGCACAGCCAAGCTGGCTGAAACATCCTTTTCTGCTTCCCGGTTTCGGGAAAAATATCTTCGGGCTGTCTTCACCCACTATTTAGAGCTTACAGCACTTGTGATGCGTGGTATGTTCATTAGCTACTGTACAGCCAGCTTGCATGTGTGTGTGTGTGTGTGTGTGTGTTCTTTCATTCTAATGCTTTCAGATGATGAACAGTGTGGCTATATTGCACACACACAGACATGCTTATGCCATGGGCCATGAGTCTACTTTTTTTGACTTGAAAACCACTTTTGCATGAAGCCACTTGAAGAGAGAGGAGTGGAAATGTGCGTGTGTTTGTGTGTGTGCGTGTGTATGCGAGTGTGTGTGTGTGTGTGTGTGTGTGCGTGTGTGTTCATATAATAGGGGATTAAGTTGATTTCACAACATTACTGAAACTCTGCCATCTCACACCTTCACTGCAACAAGTGCGAATGAATGAACATGTCGACACAATCGTGACAATTTAATGAAACTTTTATCTCTGGACATGAACCTTTCCCGTATGTTCAGGCCAAATGGATGGCTTCTCGCCATTAATTGGTAGTTATCATCCTCTTTTCCTTGTGTTTTTATAATATACGTTACTGGCAGTGTGACATTGTGTCCAGAATGTGTGTTTGGAGTATTTGTTCATAGTAAGTCAGTCTATCTGCTGTACTGTATGTTTGGCAGACAATATGACGCAGTGATAGTTAAAACTCTTTTCCTGATCAGGGTTTGTAAACACAACCCATGCAGCCAGTGTCTGTCTTGAATAAAGTCATTATTGTCAGACTGTTTGGTTTCCCGGATAAGCGTTTTGGCATCAATGAGAAAGGGTGCTACAGTGCGTCGGTTTCTACACCTGCACATCATTGCTTTCGTGGCCCAGTTTGTAATAATCCCACTTGAGAGCAGTAACTTGAACCAGAAACGTGTTCAACAAATGTGAGCTGTCATGCTGGGATGGCACAGTGGTTAGATGTGGTTAGAAGGTCCTCACAGAGAGGAGTGGATGTTTTGAAGTGTAGAAACACTTCATGCATTTCCTCTAAAATGACACTTAGACATGCTTTCTGTACCGCAATGTCCAATATGATCTAGGGTACGATGACCAGAGTCTTGTTTTTAATTAGGCTTACTTAAGTTGTCTGTAACTGCTTGTATAAGTCTGACACTGTGTTTGATGTGTGGCTGCTGTCTTGGCCAGAACACTTTTGAAAATAAGGTTTTTAATCCCATTGATTTCCTGGTTTAATCCAAAAAAGAAAATAAAAGAAAACTGATGACAGAGTCTAAGGACAGCATCTTGTCCAATGACACTTTGACATGCTGCCAGGAAGCCGAGGATCCAACCACCAATCTTCCGATAAGTTGACAACCCACTCGAACTCCTGAGCGTAAACACATTTAGTTTTAGGCGCGTGACCAAAAGACTGATTCTGTTGTTTCCTTAGGTTTTCTCTTGGTGGTATTGCAGTCTTTGGGTTCATAGATTACTGTTAAATCCATGTTATGTCCATGTTATGTCAGGTGTACACCTTTCATTTGAATTTATGATCCTTGGCAAAGTTAGACACGTGTTATTTCTGTTTTTTCTCGAACACTTCTTGGATTTATTTCCATTTGTTGTACTTTAAGGGTCACCAAAGAGACAACCCTAAAGGTTAAAACCTTTTCAGAGTCTCTAAAAAATATATATTTATATATGTATAATGATTTTTATTAAGCTACGCCTATAGAACTGCGAGATGATTTTATATTGAACTGCTCTCAGTTCTTAAAGTCAAAGTGTCAAATGTGTTAATTCCTGCAGAAGGGCCTTCTTGAATCAGAAGCAGACGTAGACAGGCCCAGACACCCGCCGGGGCAGAGAATTTGGTTGGAATTCTTGTCTCCGAAGAAAATATGAAACAAGAGGTGCCTCAAATAATCTGATTTCTGATAGCTTCTTTTCTACAATATGTATATCTCTCTTTCAACCCTCTATTGGCTGCGTCTTTATCTTATTTCATCTAACTCTCTCTTGTTTGTCTCTCTCTTTTTGTTTGATGACATTTTGCGACCGTTTCCTGATGTTTTTTTTAATAAATCAAAATAACAATTTCAGGGATAATTGTGTAAGTGCTTATTTTCTTGACTTCAACATTATATTTTCCTTCATGTACTGTAAATGCAGTGTTTCACTCGTGCATCCGGGGACATCTGGACATGCTCTCAGCTTGTTTGGACGCAGCTAATGTAGCTATCACCATATTGAACTAATATTGAGTTGTGTGCTGATGATTCACACGTGTGTCTCTTAATAAATCCAGGGAGGTTCTGGAGACCGACACATCTTGATTTGAGTATGTTGCTGCTCCTGAAAATCTCAGCCCTATTCCGCTGAACAGGAGGAGCAGTAAGGTGTGGTCTTAACTGAGCTACACACACACACACACACACACACACACACACACACACACACACACACACACACACACACACACACACACACACACACGGTTGCAGAAGCTGTGTAGAGCTGTAGCTGTACATGCACATGTAAAGTCACATGCAAATAAAATTAAGTCATTGATTTAATCTGCAGTCATCCGTAGCAAATCCCAAACAAACCAAATTAAAAATCCACAGGACTCGGTCATTTAACAAACAAGACCTGCCAAACATTGCTTTAAATTCACTTTGTGAAACAATGCTATTCTCATGGACACACAAATGTACACACACACTTGTGTGCGTTGGAGACATATCTGGGTGTTGGGGTGTACAGCTGGTATTGATATCACGGCGTACTGGGGTGTGCATGTCTCGTCGCACGCCACCCATTCCGTGTGTGTGTGTGTGTGTGTCTGTGTGTGTGTGTGTGTGTGTGTGTGTGTGTGTGTGTTACTGTTCCTAATGAATCCCATTCACTGAATCATGCGATATGGAGTTGGCAGTGTTGACGGTGGTGACTGCACGCTCACCGCCTTCCAGCTCTTAAAAGTCCTTCCCTTAGTCTACAAAGGCTCGCTAAGTGGCTATTCTCCCTCTCATTCTCTCTAACACGCACACACACACACACACACACACACACACACACACACAAATACACTCAGTCCCTAGATTATCATCAATCTCGGCAGTTCTGCCATAGAAATCATCAATGTCGTAAACAATTCCCATCGCTTGCTTGTTTCTAGGCAAAATTGATACAGACTTATTGTGTCAACAAATGCTGTGAAGAGACCGAAATTCAGCACAAATCTGTCTCCCCGAGTCCATCGGGTTCCACTGAAGAAATAGAAATCAGAAATGAAAGAGGACAAATGTATGTCTCAGTTTTTTTAAATGGATATGTGATTTACTGAAACAGATGGCTACGGTAGCTTCTATCAAACGTTACAGAGACTGGAGGAAATGCATTTGTTCAGGACAATTTTCAACAGCGGATAGATTGAGCCAGTCAATATAGTTAAGGGAGTCGTCACATTAACATAAAATCCACTCCTGCATGGAGCATATCTCAGTGGGTTTGTTGCCTTATCCTTTGCTTCCTTTCAATTCAATTTAATTTATTTAGTTTAGCCCAAACTTTCAAGTTTGCCTCTGAGGGCCATTGAAGATTTATTTTGAAAGGACACTATGCATGTAACGAGTGGAAACGGACACATCCCTAACACATCCAAAACTAACATTTAAAGGGGTATCTAGAACGTCATATGTCATATTGAAGCTTCCTGACGCTGACCAAACGCTTGTTTTTGACGAGTTTTTAATTTTTTTTTATTAGATTTGCCCATATTGATAAAAATCCCTATTTTATTCCTAGACAATGCTTGATTTAAACACAGACGTTACAATTGATCTGAAAGATCTGTAAGGATTAAGATACTATAATGATTCTGCTACAAACAGGTTGGTTATGTTCTGGACAAAGAGGTCAAAAAATGCATCCAACAGTCATCCTCGTCCATCTCTGAGATTCTTTCATAGCTGCAATATCTGTGGATAAGGACTCGTTGGGCCGAGCTTGAGAACGATGCTGGACGCCACCGGCGAGGAAAGACAATCAATTTGCAGTTGTGGTTGAACATGCCTTCTGCCGGCAGTGTTAAGCTCTGCACCCGAAATAAACCAGCAGCTGTGGTGTGTGAATGACAGAGGGAGAAATAGACATCCTCTCAGCACCACAAATCCAATGGTGCTTGAGATCGTAGTCATGGACGAGGATTGAGAGAAAGGTCCTTTTATCCTGTTCCATGTGGCTGCAATATTAATGGACTTGATGGAGGGACAGATGCACGGATGACTGGATGGATGGAAGGATGAACACTAGATTCTGCCATTTGCATTTCCCTCTGCTGTTATCCTTTGGTTGATTGAGTATGTGTCTGGTCAACATGTCTGAATGTGGTTTGCTGTAATTAAACGTATTCCTCACAAACATTTCACTGTCATAATGAACACCCAAGTATATTTCATCTTAGCCTACTTGAAGTCCTACTAATAATCAGTATACTTAAATAGTGCTATTTTTTAATTTTGTAGTTAAGCACAAGTTGATTGGAACAACCTAAGGTATACTTAGTACAATTTAAGTATATGATTGTGTATGTGCTAATATATATGAAAAAGTATATATTTTTTCACCTGGGCATGCTTTACTGTATTTTGATTGCTCATTCTATTTTCCAAACCATGGCCCTGTTTTCAACCTCCTGTTTAAAATGTGTTTACATCATGAGGTCTAACGTTTTGGCAATATGCATATTTTATTTACCTTAACAGCAAAGCAGCTGGCAAGTTTAAATACATTGTTCTGACTTTTGATGATGAATTATTCTTGTGAGCTTTGGTGAAATCATAATAGGTTTCTCAATGACATCAGATATCAGTTTATTCTGCATTTCGGGGGACTTGGGAAGCAATCAATGAACTCAAACCCCTCTTTTTCCTCTTGTATCGTAGACATCAGGGAGACGGCGTTTGTTTATGCCATCACGGCGGCCGGTGTGACCCACGCCGTGACCCAGGCCTGCAGCATGGGAGACCTCCTGCTGTGTGGCTGTGAGGCGACCAGGAACAGAGCACCTCCGAGGCCGTCCTCCTCCTCCTCCTCCACCGGAGACGGAGTCAAGTGGGAGTGGGGGGGCTGCGGAGACGACGTGGAGTTTGGTTACGAAAAGTCAAAGCAGTTTATGGATGCCAAGAGACGAAGGGGCAAGAGTGACATCAGGACGCTCATCGACCTGCACAACAACGAGGCCGGGCGGCTGGTGAGAAACGTTCCAGAATCAGAACCTCAGGATGTCTGTGCCGGTTCGGTTTACATCCCCAATGTGTCGAGTAGAGTGAACACAACTGTTATGGGTGCATAAAAACAGGTTTTTTTTTATTCGCTACTGTGCTGTACTAAACACCAGTGTTTGATATTTAACTCGACTCTCAGAGAGTTGAGCAGCTAAGGTGTTGCTTGTCCTGTGGAATGTTCCATCATTCCACTAACACGCTAAAGAGAAAGACATCGCCCCCGGCTATATATGTGTAGCGGCGTAAGCTGATAGTCTAACAAGAATCAGGTTTCTGAAACACAAAAACAAGAGCGTGCCACACATTTTGTTTTCAAGCCTCCGAGGCAGGTAGCTCCTAGTGTTTCCACAGCCCTTGTAGAAGTATACGGCCTCGACAACTCGACGGGCTACCGAAAGAGTGGAGACGAACTTTAGAGAGAAGTCAATTACGTCCGTTTAAAACATAGCTCGGTAAATCTATTAGCTGTCAGTGTTGCGTCTCAGTTTGTTCCACCCTCTTGCAGAAATGTTGACACACACAAGGGAAACACAGAGTCACAAAGTTCACTTTGGTTGGGGTCAAAAGCAGGTAAAGAGCAAAGGGGGAGGATTTTGGGACTTAATCCAATTAAAGCATTAGCGAACAAACCATTTGAACAAAAGCAGAAACATGCACACAAATGCCCCGAGGATGAGAAGTAAGCGTGTTGGGATGCATGCAAATGTCTGTTTATGTGCAAGCACGCGTGCATACTCGCATACACATTTTGGAAGTATGTGTGCGTGTGTGTCTGAATGGGCAGGTGTGTGTGGAGGTGTGCGTGGGATTGTGTGTGTGTGTGTGTGTGTGTGTGTGTGTGTGTGTGTGATGGGTTAATTATGTGCAGTATAAGTGAATGATCTGTTGTCAAGGCTTGTTAGATGAAGGAAGGCCAGAGGCAACATGGAGGGAGAGGGGGGTTGGGGAGTTAAATTCCTTCTCAATAGCGTCTGCTTTATCTTCAGTATCTATCAGTGTGTGTGTTTGTGGGTGTGTGTGTGTGTGATCCAGTGGCTTTGTCTGTGATATAATATGAAAACACTATAATAAAGGACTTCTTCAGAGAACTTGTATTTGTCAAAAAAGCAGTCCTGCTTCAAGTTTAAAAGCTTCCTTTGTCCTTTTTTTCTGTTTGATGAACCGTCTCTCTTTCTTCTCATTTATCACTCCTTTTACCTCCTTCCCCTCTCTGCTTTTTCCCTGCCACCTATAACCTCATACCCACCCACCCCTGCACGCTCTGACCTTCCCAGGCGGTGAGGCTCTACATGCGGACAGAGTGCAAGTGCCACGGCCTGTCGGGGTCGTGCACCTTGCGCACGTGCTGGAAAAAGATGCCTCATTTCCGCGAGGTGGGCGACCGCCTGCTGGAGCGCTTCAATGGCGCTTCCAAGGTGATGGGCGGCAATGACGGCAAGACCCTGATCCCTGTCGGCCAGAACATTAAGCCGCCGGACAAGCAGGATCTGATCTACTCCGACGAGTCGCCCGATTTCTGCCTGGCAAATCGGAAAACGGGCTCACTTGGGACACGGGGCCGCATATGCAACAGCACAGCCATGGACATCAGCGGCTGCGACCTGCTGTGCTGCGAGCGCGGCTACCGGGAGGAAACAGTGGTGCTGGAGGAGAACTGCCTGTGTCGTTTCCACTGGTGTTGTGTGGTCCAGTGCAAGAAATGCTTGGTCCGAAAAGAGCTAAGTCTCTGTCACTGAGGAACTGAGGTTGAGCTTGGTTACTTCTGTTACATTTGGAGGTTTTTGCTTTGTAGTTTGGCTGGTGCGAAAGAAGGAAAGGATTTGGATTTTCTTGGTGATCCTTTTGTTTCCGTTTTTGCACCAGTCACATTCAGATAGTGCCCACGAATATGTTCATTTGAAATAGTATTTGATCATAGTTCTCTGGCTTTTTGGTTCCCATGAATTTTGACCGAGATGAGAGGTTCTGACAAAAAGTGTGTTCACGCGACCACATGGAAACAAAGGCAGGGGGACTAAAGGAAGTCAAATAGAGAATCTATTTGTTTCTGAGCTACCTATTTTTCTTTTTCTTGTTCATGAAAAAGGACCAAAGAATGTCAAAATGTGTATTTTTTATTGAATGAAAGAGGAGGTTTCTTGGTGTCATTTCCACCAGCAGTTAAACAACACAGCTTGATGGAAGCTGCCAGTTAAAACCAAAGAGTTTCAAACTTGTGCTGATGGAATTTCCATAACTGCTCTCCTAGATTAATTCCTGTTGCTACACCTGTCCAGCTTCCCATTCTCACATATGTACATATACGCTTTACAATAACAGCATCAGATTTACCGCTCATCGTCTTTGCAACAGTGGGTCCTTGATTCCAGACAGAAGTAGACAAAGTCAGACTTCAGTTTATCTGCAATTGTCGCTGGCAGCTTTTATCAGGTGTAGCTGATGAGCTCTTGAAAGCCTCTGATTGACCTGTAACAGTTTGCAAAAAAAAAGGCACCACGGGCTTCAACGTGATTGCATTAGGTTGCCACTGTAGGTAGAAAGCATGCAAACAATTGCAGCCTTCATGGGAGTAATCCATTCTTCAGACTTGTGTTCTTGCCTTATGGGTTTCATAAAAAAAATTGCCTTGCAAACTCTTTATATGCAGAGTATAACTCTTACTCCAGCCCCACGCACATCAGCGTGTGGAGAAGCCCTTGACAGACCTGCCGTTCCCGGTGACGGTCAATGAACAATGACGACTATGAAACTTCTGAGTCTCTAACAAGTCTTTATTGTGTCATCTGTTATTTTAGGTCCGGCAGAGCTACAGGATCATTGAAAGATTAAGCCCCAATATTCCTAATTAGTCATGCGCAATAAACGGAGGATCTACATTGTACCACAACTCTTTAAAAATGTTGTTAGAAATGTGCCTCTCAGTTACATTAACTGTAGCTTTAAGTGCATATCAAACAACAAATACAAACAATGCAGGTCTCTTTTTTTTTCCGCTACTGCATCAAAAATAAACACAAAAAGGGAAATGGCATCACATGCTCATATTTGAAGAATGCTGTCAACACCATGTTTTGCAGGTGTGGACGTGGCCTGCCAGCAAAGACTGTTATTTATATAAAGATATGATGACAAGACTACTCACTTCCATCTCTCTCAGAAGCACTTTGGATACAATGGCTCCCGTGGACTTTCTCAATAGCTTGGCAATAAAACCTTTCGCTGGTTGTCAGTTTCTATTAAACCGAAAAGAGAAACCTTTATTCACATTTCATTGTTTGGTATCGAGAAAATGTACATAATGTATTTTGTTTATCTGATATGATATACAGGGCTAATGTAATAATGCACTTTGGATGTTAGCTTTTGTTTGATGCTGTGTATGCATATGTGTGTGCTGTGTGTGTGTGTGTGTGTGTGTGTGTGTGTATGTCTGTGTGTGTGAGAAAGTGTTACGCATGTGTTTGTGCAGGTTGGCCAGTTATCAGCGTATCCTTCAGTTGACAGTACCTTTCATAGGCCTATATCTTCAATGGAGTTGCTGTCTGAACATTATGTTGGTTATTAAAAGCACATTGCTCTTTGACTCTCTGCCTCTGTGTGAGGCAGACAAGATCTTATATTTGCTCATATTCAGAGGAAGTATGTTTCCCATAAACCTGTCATCTCATTTACGCTCACGTTTTATTACCAGACAATGTAGAGTAATTATACTGAACTATGATAATACATCGCCTTCACTCGTCCTGATAAGGATGTTGTCTCCGCTGTTGTCTCTAAGGGGTGTCGCTACAGAATCAGCCTGTTTTGATTTTTGGGGATGTTTATGCTTCTGGAAGCTATCATTATCAGATCTGGCTGTTACACACAAAGTATGCAAAAACACACACTGGTACACAGTACATTTGAAGTCAAAGTGAATATCCACTGTTGGCCTGACATTTAAGAAACGTTAGTCTGAGGTTAGAATATTCATCAACATTTTTGGGCCTCGCCGTCTCATATTTAAACGTGTGAAGTGGCAAGACTGCATTCTTCTGCCGATGGATCATTATTACAATCATCACTGTTGCAGCTGTAAAGCAACTCAGAGTATTTTTATGAAGAGCATACAATTATGGAACATTAGAATGAGATCAACAACAACTCTCACATGCAGTTATGAAAGGGACAGTACATGTATATGTACATGGTAATCATGATGACATGCTTTTCACTTAGCTATTGTTTCCCAGTCGCTCTTATCGTGTTATTATACTGTGAGGAATGATGAGGTGATGGCAACATGATATGATGTTTGTGTAACGTTTTGGGCTGATTTGAAATGTAATTTTATACCTTCTGTCACTCTCCTTTATTGAGAATACAAGAAAGGCTCCAGATAAAGTCACATTGGGATTGCTGTCTGAGTTTGGGAACTCTCTATCTGATCTGTCGAGTGACCTGGACCTCAATTCAATATCTGCACAAAATCAAGCTTTTGCCAAATATTTGGTAGCAACATGGAGTAAGAGGAAGGAGCAGATTGAAGCAGAAATAATAAAACACACTAATGCAACCCATCTTTGGCCAACTAAGTTGTGTCAACAACTTACCATCATTTGTGTTGTCTATTCAAAGGCGTTTTGTTTGATTCACATTGCGTTATGGTCTTTATTTTTGTATTCTTCAGAAATCATTTCATATCTAGATGTTATGTTGCATTTTTATTTAGCGTAAAACTACTCTGTGTGACTCACAGTCAAAACACTATTCAAATAAAAAGTTTTTATTTAATCTCATTCTTTCCATGCGCACTATCAAACTCATATGAGAAGTGTGGTGTTGAGACGCTCATCTTGTTGATTTACATGTGATGAATCTTGCAGTATGTTTGGACAAATTTAAACACATTAAGGTAAATACAGGAAAAACTCATTTGTTGTAAAGCCTGTTTTATCTCAGTAAATGTGTTGTGTTACGGTAGGTGTCAGTTCAAACTTTAAATTGGTTTAAAGTCCAATTCTGACAAATTTGAATATTACACATGAAACCTCTCATATATGACGCAAGGAGAAGCCACAAAATTGAAATAAATTAAACATTTACATTAACATTAAACATTTACAGACTAATTTACTTACATCTTATAGCATTTTTTCCAGTTCTACCACGCATCACCAGCTACATCATTCCACACCTCTGCCTTGATTAGATTATTTTTTGCCACTCAGCAAAAAGAGCTGTTGTTGTGAGGTATTTATTCTGTAGAAATGAAAAGACAAGTGTGGGGGGGGGGGGAGTGGGCCTGAATTAGTTGGAGCTCTACAAGTTGACACAAGTTCATATTTTCCAGGAATTTGTTGCACGGAGGTGTGTAGCAGAGTCGGGCCAGCAGTTGTGTTTAAGACATGGAAAGGTAGGCCAAAGAACAGGAAAAAGCCAAGGGGCTCTCGTCTGCTTCTATATTCCCGACCGTAGCTCCTTTGCCCTCTCCTCTTCTTCTTTCCTCCTCTCCTCCTCCCTCTCTTCTTTAAGCTGTGGAGGCATTCAGTGTTACATGGGCAAAGCCAGAGAAAATAGACAAGTGAGCAGATAGATTTATTAGAGCAATGGTATAAATATGGTAGTCTGTCGACATCTGTGTGCATGTGGCTGCATGTGTCTGTCTACGTCATTGTGTGTGTGTGTGTGTGTGTGTGTGCGGCCAGGTTAAGATTTTTCCATGTGTCCCATGAGAAAGAAATAGTGCCCGAGGAGTACAACATTGTCCCTCTGAGAGTTGAGTTTTGTCTCCACCTACAATGGCGGTTAAGTGCCTACACACACACACACACACACACACACACACACACACACACACACACACACACACACACACAAATGCAACCTCCCACAACGCATTAATGAAGGGTTGCCACTGTAAATGGATCTATAGTGTTAAGCTGCAGACAGTAATTTCCGTAAATCAGTCAGATAAATAGAGTCCTCCTATTTCTTATCTCCTCCAGTGGAGTCTAGGTGGTCCGCTGCTTTTATTTACTACACATTTCCTGTACATGTGTGTGTTTGTGTTCACTTGCAGGAAAACAAAAGTTCTATAGCTCTCAAGATGAGAGCTATAGAACATGGATAGAAGGGATGAGATTATATGAAAATTAGAAATGGGTGGGCTATTGCAGGGAAATGAGCGACAAGGGAGGGAAAATTATTAATGATGGACAAGAGAAAGGAGGGAAAGGCTGAGTAGATAACGAGAGAGAGAGAAAGAGAGAGAGAGAGAGAAAGAGGGAGAGAACTCAGAGGTAACCCAACACTATAATGCTCCTCCATTTGTGTGAACTCCTCTAATTCTCCATCAATCTAGCAGAGAGATGTTGCTTACACAAAGGGCACATCTAGAGATCAACTCTGTGTGGGGTTTCATCTGATACCAATGAATGTAATTATAGGAGTGGGAGAGTCACACACACACACACACACACACACACACACACACACACACACACACACACGTGTTTAATTCAGACCGTGAAATGAAGCAAGCTTACTTCTTTTACAAATGAAATGTGCACTAAAAGTATCATTTTTCATGCTTTTAAGACAGAGGCATGCACATTCTCACATTTGCACACATCCGCTGGAACACGCATGACCTCCACTTTGGCTCAGTGTGTTTGGAAGAGACAGTGATCTTTATGAGTTAATGCAGGCCCTGGAGGTGACGGCTCAGCTGCCGCCTCAGTTCCACAGGCCACCCAACTGGGCTGCCAGTGCCTCGACACTTAACAGTCCATTTTGTGCGAAACCTCGCATCTCCGCCTTTTAGGCACAGCTTGCGTCGGGACCCTGAAATGTCATTTACCGTACAGCAACACATGACTTATCATGCAGTGGGTTGTTCCCGGAGTCGAATGTTAAGCCAGACAAATTGCCCTGCAGATAAAGCTCAGCTCGTGTAGTTTCATTTTGAAATGCATTTTGGCAAAAATCCCCCATCGTTGAGAAATGCACTTTATGAGAAAATGTGAGTTCTTCCATCGAGGAACCTGTCATCATTGCAACATCCTGAAACAACACTTGGTGCCTTGAGATACACCCATTGACCCACATCATTGTCGTGGGCGGATAAACATTGAGATGACCTCGCAATGTATCTTTTTAAACTCTTCTCTTTCACACACACCCAAAATCTTCCTGCATCTGTCCCACATCTTCCCCTCTCTTTCTCTCTCTCTCTCTCTCTTTCCATCACATCTTGTGTCATTCATCAAACTCCGTAACTGCTTTCTCGCCTCCTCTCTGTTATCTTGGGTTGTGAAAACATGGCCGCCAGAGGATGGTGGGAGGCAGAGTGGGGGCTGCCGTCTATAGTGGCTGCATTACCTCAGCGTTCCCATGTGAAGACAAGGCAGGTCTCTTTCTCTTTAGGACTGAGACAATAAACATGATTGTTCAACAACAGTTGTGGAGGACATTGATGGGAAGCAGACAACCAGCTTGCTAAAGTGTGTGCACATGTGCACGGGCAACTTTTGTTGGTCATCAAAGCACCTTTTCCATTTGGGGATACCGAGTGTGTAATACTCTCCTTGAACAGCACACACACACACGCAGACATGAAGGCATCCTCATATAAGACCTTTGACCTTAGAAATGTGTGAGCTGCTCCGGTGTTTAAATAAATAATAATATCACTGTACTGTGTGTATCTGTTTATCACATTATTTATGACAGTAAAACAATAACACAGGGATAAGCATACAGAACAATTGTACTTTTGTTTTGCTGGATCCATAGTGGACTGAGATGCTGCATTCATTTTGGTTTTTGAACACAAGATGGCGTCCTAGGAGTACCCACTCAGAGTCGACTGAGGGGACTGCTGGAAATGATATTCACAAAACGATATCAACTGAAGTAAAATTAAGTGAAATGCACAATTATAAAATGTTGACAATTAAACTGAAATGTGGCACATGTACAGCTGTCCGTCATGTTGATCATTCTCAATCTACTAAACCTTTCAACCTCTTATGCTTTACCTGTCTGTGCTTTTATGTGATCTTTCATTTGTTATAGTGCAAAAAAAAGCCCATAAATATATTTGTATCAACATTTGTAGTTTAGTAATCCATCTAACTATCCAAATGTTCTTTATACGGCTCGCTCTGAAGAAAGGCTACGGGTCTGTAAACACAGTGTTGGCTGTGCCTTCTACCTGGCATACCTAGTGCCTAGTGGCATACACATGTGAAAAAAGACATATGCCAGAGGTATGCACATGGGGGATAGCTGCACGTTTTATTTGAAAAGAATATTAAACCCACCAAAATCTAGTCAGAACAATGTTGTATATTTCTCTTTAGTTTTTACAAGTAACTCATTTTATAGGAAAATGTGTGTAATATCTAAAACTGCCAGTGGGCGTCGCCATCTCACCACGAGGGGGTTGTCTGCACATTGTATACACTCTTCTTTATCAAGTTTTTAAGAAGAAGAACAGTAACGCGTGGAGAAAAGAAGAGAGGAACTCAGCGAACAGGGCCTCTCATTACAACGTTGTTCAAACTGTATTTGAGCTGTTTCCCCCAAAAAACAACTGAGAACTATTTTCTTTTCTGTTCCCCGGGAGGGAAAAAAGACATTGTGCATCCCTCTTGGGTGCCTGTTTTGTTAACGAATCCTCAGCAAAGTTGTACTTTCCCTCAGGCAAGAGCTCTCTGTACATTCTGTGAATCATCAGGATCTTCCAAAATAAAGCCAGTTCTCACAACCCCGGGATATTTCCATTTCCCGCAGTGTCGGGCTAATTGATTAGAACCACACTGGGGTCATGGCGTGAGGATTGCAACACAGATACAACAGTACAAAACCGCTCTGTGGCGACCCTAATAGCATGCATGTGTTACTGGCACTGGAAAGTACAAACTTTAGGTGTATAGCGTGGCATCACAAGAGCGGTTGGATTATTAGATTATATAAGATTAATAAAAGGGACCACCTACCAAAATTAAGAATTCCAATATTTATTTCCATGCCCTAGGACATTTTATCAATACTTGTGAACATGAGCTCTCTCAAAGCCAGAAACCAGTGAGTCACACCATTTGTCTGGAGCTGCTCAATAGATGCTAGGAGACAGATTTTGTGCACCTGCTGAATATTATTTATATTTTTTACAGCCAATTTACTTTTATTCTATCGCAACGCTGTCGGTTCTGACACAGAAAACGTACCCACACACTCATGTACTCATGAACCTGTGTGCCGTCAGGTTTATCTATTATATATTTCCCAATGTATTGTCAATGGAGTAGGTCCACATTTGATGACGTCACAAATTTTGAGTTTTTTTTGGAGTTTTCACAGTTGTGTTTTGGACTGTCTTAGACCACAGCAAACACAGGCATGAAATTGGGCCTGTAGGATAAAGCGGTTGAGCAATACTGTAAAAAATGAGAGAAAACTAAATGTCGATCGTAGTGAAGAAATCCATGCAGCGGCTTGCTCAATTACCTGCTGATGTTAAAATGATAACCCTGTTTTGCTGCCAGATGAAGTCAAACGGTGTCGTATTGGAGCTTCAATAAAAAAAAAAGAAGAAATTAGACAAAGAAAGTGGGGGAAGGAGAGTAAAAATGCTTCAAGAGTACTTTTTGTTTTTAACTTTCTCTTTTTCAAACACTTCAATGACAGATGCCGTAGATCCAGAATACTGATTGTCTACCTGCCAGCCCTGTCATTTGTCTCAGTTCCCTCTGGTGTAATTGCACAGCTGTCCCTTCCGTTGCACTGTTTGTCCTGCTTGCTCTCCACATTTCACACAGCGTCACACAACATGTGTCCCTGCATGCAAAAGCATTCAACACACCACTGCTTATTGACAGCCTAGTGCACCCATACTATTTTTCTTCCCTCTGCCTCCTATACGCTCACAAAAACACACACACACGAGCCAAGAACTTGCCTTTTAGAAGTTTGTTACTCGAGTCGAGCCTTGTAATTGACTAACCTCTGCTCCGACGCGCTCTCCTCCTCTGCTTTGCTCATTTACGTCAACTCGGTCCAAAACTCTCCAAGAAACATGAACTTCGCCTGAACTCCCTTCTCTGAGAGACACGGAAATATAGAGTGTGACAAACGCAACTTCTGTCAGTAAATACATTGAACACTGTACTGCCACAATGTTATTGGCCCATGTAGTGACAGCGAGTTGAAGAAAGGCCAAGAGACGCAGAGCGAGAAGATGAGGGATTTAGCGAAATAGCCACAAGCTATCGTTATATTACTATATGTTGTAATTATTTCTGACCTTATACCTATAAATCTTATCAGAGTTACCTTCTACTTAATTTGGTTTGGGATCCCAGGGTGACAGTAACCATGACATAGCTTTGCTATGTCCGCAACAATGAAGTAAAGCTTAAAAAGTTCATGGCAGTAAAGAGGGGCGGCTGCAAGCTAATGAAAGCTCAATAGTGTACTGCGTGAAATGCACCAACATCCAGCCACAATGGGAACACTCTTTAATGTAAAAAGCGGAAATATACTCCATCACCCTTCATGTATCACCTTTGAGTCAACAGGAGTGACAGAGGTAATCAGACCACCGTCACCATGGTTTGCGACACAGTAAAGCAGCAATGCAGTTGAACTCTGTCGTCAGGAAGGAGATCATCTGGACGCTAACCAAGTGCACATTGAGAGCAACGTGTTGAAAAACTGTTTATTCAAAGCAATAGTTTGACATTTTCGGAGAATAAGTGTTAATCTATGTTTTTTTGCCAAGAGTTAGATGAGGAGCACTTTGTGTGTGAAGCTACAGCCAGCAGATTAATTTAGCTTAGCACAAAGACAGGAGACAGAGCCCGCTATTACCGTATGAATGACAAACACAATTTTTTTCTCTCATGTATTGATCATGAAGTTTGTGACATGAGTGAAGTTCTTGACATGTTGTGTTGTTTCTGATGTCTTTTACTTACTCGTGTCTATTTGTTTTTAGCTCAAACATGTTTTTCCTAAACCTAACTAAATGGTTTTTGTTGCTTAAGCTTTACTGAAGCTGTCACTGCATGTTGTGTTGAGCATACAGAATGAGAGTGGTATGGATATTCTTATCAAAAATTGTTAAAATATTACATTGCTTTAAATTGCTATTACTTTAAATTAGATAAAAACTGGATCATTTTGAACTCTTCTTCCTTTGCTGATTGAAAACCATAACTTATATCACACTTGTAAAGTCAATAGTGATATAATAATCTATTAAGTATGTATTGTTGTATAGTGGATATCAATCTAAAATGGGTACCCAAGTCAGTCAACAAGTGCAAACTATACGTTTTTGGGCAGAAATTATGACTTAATATTTACTAGAAAGACAACATCATTTAAAGATCACTTATTTTGTGGAGCAAGAATTTACCTCTATCATGTATAAGTACTGAATCATTTTTTAATGCTACTTTTTCATTATATAAAAAAAAGACTTGCTTTGTATAACGTATAATCTAAATCAGCATATTACACCTGACAGGAATATATTTACTAAATATTCCAGTGGAAGATAACTGGAGAAGAAATGACCACTGTCTCCATGTGAGAGATTTTCTATTGAGCCCGAGGCAACGGCCACGTCACAAATCCAGTCTCAACACTTCCTGCATTTAGTTCTTGAACCCACATTTTAAAGAGAGAAACTGCACAAACATAAAGATAAAGTCTTCTATATTACCATAAGTTTCAGTCATAAATCACTACTGTTCCATGACACTGCCACACTAAAAGTCACAGCCTGATTGCACAAGACCAGAAACTATATTTTCATAAATATTGTATGACCTAATGTGTTTACATGGCACTCGCCACCAGACTGTGAAAACTTAGCTCGGCCGTGTCTCTCCCTGCAGGACAATAAAGTTTCAATTGAACCAGACACTGCACCGCCACAGAATCACTGGCGCTGTTGGGAAAACTCTGTTTTCCTTTATTATTGAATTCAATGTTCAGCAGGTTCATATTTCACAAAGCAGAGAGAGTGAGAGGTGCAAGATAAAGAGAAGTTTCAAGGTTGACAGGAACATAATGTTAAATTTAAAAAAAAAGGGACTATGAACCTGACAAAAATAAAGTAGTCAAGTTGAACTGGGACTTGCACTGAAATGTTCCCATATCATTTTTAATGAATGTAAGTGAACATGGGAAGCAATAAAGGTGTGTGTGTGTGTGTGTGTGTGTGTGTGTGTGTGTGTGTGTGTGTGTGTGTGTGTGTGTGTGTGTGTGTGTGTTTGTGTGCATGTGTAAGAGAGAGAGAGAGAGAGAGAGAGAGAGAGAGAGAGAGAGAGAGAGAGAGAGAGAGAGAGAGAGAGAGAGAGAGAGACCCAAGTCTTTGGCACAGGACTCTGGTCCAGATGTGGAGCTGTGTGTAGTATGTGTGTAATGTGTGTCTGCATGTTCGTGAGTGTATGTGCACAATATTCTTTTCATGAATAATGTGTAATAGCTCCGCAGCATGTATATGTATCGTGTGTGTGTGTGTGTGTGTGTGTGTGTGTGTGTGTGTGTGTGTGTGTGTGTGTGTGTGTGTGTGTGTGTGTGTGTGTAAAAAAAAAGCGCTGTTGCCTGCTGGGACCTGCACTTGTCATTCAAGTTTTTTAAAAATTAGGCCCCAAAGTCATCAACCCCGACACATGTTGGGAGTAATAATGCATGAACACAGTTCTTAATGGTATTTGCTTGAGCCACATTGACTTTGACTGAATACTGAGTGAATACGTTGAGGTCAGGGAGAACTGAACTTGACATGTCTGACTTATTGGACCGCTTCAAAGTGTCCCAGTGGAAGCTCATATCTGCAAGGAAAGTAAAGAAAAGAAAACGTTGAAAAGTAAACCAAGATTAAAATAATAAAGGTTATTATGGTAGACATGTTAAATACATGTAAAGTAGGAGGAAAAATCTTTTCAAAATTTGTCATGATTAAAACAAAATCAGTATGTCAGATTTTGACATTTTAAATATTTTTTTCTTATTGTCTTAAACGAGACAATTTAAATTTTAAAAAAAGTATGCATCTTTTAAAATTAATGTGGAATTTATCAATACTATATAGTAGCATATAGGTAGTGTTATTTAACTTCTGGATTAACCTCGAGGAGAGTTTATGGTTCATCTACTTCTGCTCCTGTTACAGTATGTTTTCAGCATGTAATCGTCACGTGTGACCACAGCGGCAGCTGTTCAGCCAAAGTTACTCCACATTGACTGCTCTCCACAATACATATGAAACCGGTCTCTTAAAGGGACAGTTCACGGCAAATACAGATTTCCTACCAGTCATACTATTTATCAATCAAAATTGTTTTGCTGTGACGGCTACAAGAAATCTTGAAAATGTCACACCAAGTCACACCAAAACAATCTCAATTGGTAAATAGCACTAAAAGGAAAAATATGTATTTCAAACAGAGCCTATGAGTCAATTATGTTATGAGAGAGTCATCAAGTCAGTACAAGTAATGCAAGTTACAAAACCATGTCCGAAGGTTTGCCAGCATTTGGTAACATTAGTCACAGTAAGCTAGCAGTCATGCCAGATCAAGGAAAGCTGAATCAGCAAAACCAATGAGTCTATTGATCTGAGGATGGATATTCAACTTTCAACTTTTTAATAGGAGACATTAGAAAGTTCTTCCTGAAAAAGGTTACATAGTCTTGATTTAACGCTAAATTTGGGGGTAATTTTGACATTGAAAGAGTGAAGAACAATAAATTACCTTTCACATCTTTTCATGGTTCGGTTTGAGTCACATTCAAGCCGCTGTTGTTGACTCTCCAGGGGGAGTAACGCGTGAGTCACATGTCTAAGGAATGACAATTCAGGGGGTAATCTTGTCATGAGACCGAGAGACACTGAGATATCGGGATGACAACACTCGAAACATCCTGCCGTGGACTCAAAGTCTCAAAAAACACCAAGGTAACTGTCAAGTCTGCTTTATTTTCCTCCCTTGAAACAACGAAGCAGAGTTCTTTCAACGCCACATCTTTCCGATCAGGGTGCTGTGATGAACCCCTCTGGGAGACATTTTTATGTGGGATTGTTTCCCTGATCTTCTAAATGTGGCAACTTAATTGCATCTGAACGCTGCACTGGTGTAGTGTTTTACGACTCTGGTGACTCCATGCTGGCAGAGAGCTTCCTTCCCTTCAATGGTAGGGTGGCGGGGAGCTTTTTATTTGTGGTTTCAGAATCTTTATTCTAGCCTACTCATAAAGCATCGAGATGAGTGATATCATGTGGTCTTCATCAACAAGGGAGCTTTTTGTTATACTTTTATAGTCGTTTAAATTGAAAGATTAAAGGCCATGACACACAGGCACGGTTAGAGAAGAATGGGGGGACTTGCAGACGTTTTAACAAGCCCTTATTTTTTCATGATACTTCTTCTTCTTCTCTTGGAGCACAAGAGGGTCCTCACATTGAAACAAGTCAAACTGTGCACACCCTGTGTACTGTAGATGCTTGTTATTAAAGGATAACTCATAAAAATCAGTTTACTTGGCAGTGCTCAGCTTGTGAAAACACTCATAAGAGGCTCTGATGATGTAAACCCGGCGGGGAGGGTGTAATAAAAATATGCTGTTGCATTATAGGAAGTGAAAGATCCAGAGTTTTTGTTATGCTTATATGCATGGATTAAACATCAGGATATTCCAGCTTCTGCTATCTTGATCTTTCTTTTTTTTTTACCAAACATTTCTCTTTTGAGTTCTCAAACTTTACTGAAGGGGAAAATTCATTAAATAGGAATTCATATAACTCAGGTCAGGGGGAAATAAGCCTGTTGGTTGGAGCTAATTGAAGTTGTTTTAATTCAAGTTGTAAAGGAAAGTGAACTAAAGAAGAAAAGAATAATTTTTGTGTAAAGTAAATTGTTTAATTTCCCTATTTGTTCATTATTTTATCATTGCAGGATGGCAGTGTGCCAATGTGCAAATGCAACACACACACAGGCGCGCGCGCACGTGCAATATAGCTTCACAATGGCCAATGTTCCCTGGGCTTTGTCATAATTATCATCCTCATTCTGTTCTGCGCTTCATCCTTTTCAACCACATCACTAAAGTCAATACAATATTCTTCACTTTGTAGTCCACACTTTGTAGTCCACCGCATCTCCTCCTGTGAATACAAATGCTCTCCCTCACAGAGGGCGCAGGCTAAGTGTTTCTGGTTTCCTTATCTAAAAGGATCTCTATCCTGCTTTAACGAGGCACTTGACCTCCCTCGGCGCTCCTCTTCTCCCCGGGTGACGCAAAAAAGAAAAAAAAAAAAAAAAGAAAAAAAAAAAAAAGTGGGCTGGCGGAGCGCTAAGTGCAGTAGTTTAGAGGACTATCGGAGCGCACCGAAACATCACTAGTCACGCAGACTTCATTTAGAGCGCCTATCTCGGTCCAGCCGACCCTCTCGGATGTTAACTATACATCAATGCAAAAGCCTCGGCGGGGACACCGGGATGTGTACGGATGTGTATGAGAAACACCACGCAGACTTTTGTTTTCCTTCAAACTCGGTGCAACCTCCTCCATTCAGTAAGTTGAGAGGTGGATGAAACTTTTTTTGTTTTGTTTTTGTGAATGAGTATCCCGCCGCTGGCTGGCACATCTGGACGTCGTCGGAGCTGTCAAGTCCAGTGCCAACGTGCAGCCGGACCTGACCTGACCCCGCTCTTCTGTGCCGTCCTCCCGAAACTTTAATAAGGCGGAATACTGGACTTTTGTTGGGGTTTTTTTAAAACTCTTTTTTTCTTTCTTATTTCATATTTCATAATTATAAGGCACACAATGGAACACTCGATCCTCAGAATAACATGCTTGGTGGTTATCTGTCTCTTGGATAAACGGTGAGTTAAGTTTAATAAGGAATTAATTCACACACACACGCACGCACACACACACACACACACACACACACACACACACACACACACACACACACACACACACACACACACACAGAGTTAATATCTGGGTTGGTTTACTACACCAAAGACATCTCTGTTTGTTTGTTTTTTTATCAAATGAAAATGTGTTTAACAACTGTATTTATGTATCTACTTTCATCATCACCTCATGTGTTAGTTTCTGTGAATTAATGATGAACTTCAACAACATTAAAGTCAGCTTTCCCAGACTGTCAGCTGACATTCTCAGAGCTGACATATAAAAACATAAAATATACGAGGAAACATTTGTCTACTTTTGACAAGGTTACAGCATATTGCCAATTGCCTGCTTTCCGGGCAACCTTCATTCCCGAACAATGTTGCCAATTAATAAACAGTTGGAAAGATAGTTGTTGAAACAGGTTTACTCTCAAAACACAACAGGTAGGAACACAAACTGGAATTACAGAGTCACACACTTCAACATGCAATGCCACCTAAAAAATATGGCAACACACTACAATATGCAAATGAACAACATGTGATGCCATGGCATGTTGTACTTTAGCTTGTAATTATAATTATAATTATACCCCAGAACTACTGGTTGCTTTTTCAGTCGGAAAGTTTTAACGTTTAGGTCTGTTTCTTTGTGGAAGAGGCTCACAGTAGTTCCACATGTTGAGGAAAAGAAAAGTTTCTCCAGCTGTGTGTGTTACCGTACACTCCTTCCTCCACCTGGGTACTGATGTGTGTACATGTCGGTCTGTGCACGCATGTGTGCACACATATGTGGAGTTTTGTGTGTGCCCACAGCTACATGAGCTCTATGCGTGTGTCTCAATCACACAAAAGCTGTGACACACAACCTGCGTTTTACTTGTAACGATAATGAAAAGAAAAAGCTCGGCACCTTTCATCTCTCGAGCCATCATCAGCGCAGCCTGTGTTTTCCCTTTTACGGCTCTTACTGGTTCTCTGTGATACAGAAAAGAGCTTTGACCGCTGTCAGCTGAATTACTGTTGTTCACGTGATTGATCTGCAACAGAAGCAGCAGGCAGTTAGAGAAACACCTCGCAGCTAAAACACCATTGAATTGGATCGCCAACTGATAGCCTGAGGTAGTTTACATTGGGTAAAGGGTTACATTGCTTTTTTTCCTGCTGTATATCAAAAACTTTAAATATAACTACTGTATACATGTCCACTTCAACTCCCTTGACCTACTATAAAAAAGCTATTATCATGCACAGCATCAAAGTGAAGATTGAGATACAAAACCAGAATTTGGTCGAAATGAACAGTAAATGCAAGTGCAGTACATTGCAGGTTTCAGCGTAGGCGTTTAAACCACATGTCATAGTCTGACCTCTCTTGTTATATTGGTGACAACTTTGCATAATCGTCAGGTGAATCAATCTGAAAAACAACGCCCACAGTATGTGTAATAGTGAGGCTTGACATCACGTCAGGGTGTTTGTTTGGTACTGTGGGATCTGACTGCTGTGGCACCCAAGGACCAACAGTAACTCTACTTGTCTCAAGTAGACTTTGGTGAGCAACAACAGATGTATTAGTTGTACTTTTGTCTTGTCCGTAACCTGCCCTGTATGCTCCATGCAGGGTAGACTCCAATGAAATCTTGGGCCTGAAGCTCCCCAACATCGACCCGATCCTGAATGCCAACACGGTGTGTCTCACACTGCCAGGTTTGACGCGGCGCCAGCTGGAGGTGTGCATGAGGAACCCCGATGTGACGGCTTCGGCAATCCAGGGAATCCAGATTGCCATCCACGAGTGCCAGCACCAGTTCAGAGGACACCGCTGGAACTGCTCCAGTCTGGAGACTAGAAACAAAATACCCTACGACAGCATCGTCTTTAAAAGAGGTCAGTTTTATGGTCACCATACAATATAATTTAGGAAAAGGCAGACTAGGGTTTCATTTTACTTCACAATCTGCTTCTCTTTTAACCATTTGGCATCTGTACCATCAAACAATTGAATCGCAGCACTTGGGAAGCAAGATGTTGTAGATTGTAAGAGTGATAAAATGCACAAATCTCATTTGAGAAAACTCATGAGACATATTTACGGCAATGGGGTGGGATGTCAATTCCGGTTGTAAAAACCAACAATGAAGTTCAGACATGCAGTTCAAAAGTTTAGTCTTCAAACAGGCTGTGGTTTCATCCTCAAACACACTTTGATTGAATACCTTGAAAGGATGAGCTTAGAAAGATTAGTTTCCACAAAAATACACGTCCTAAACAAGCATTGCCGTACTATTATTCTCCAAACACAGATACTTGTGAGATAATTCCTGCGTGTTATCTCACAATATGATGTCCTTTTAAATGGGAAAGTTATTTCTGGTGACTTGCAGATCTACTTTCTAACCCTTACTGTATCTACTCAATATAGCTAGTACAAAAGAATATGTAACTTCAAAAGCAGTAAGTCACCTCGAGATTACCAAACCTCATGCAGATCAGTTTTCTATGACGGGCTGTAGAGCTTGGAGCTTTGCGAATAAGCCACAAAGGATGAAAGAGGATCTTTAGCATTGGGAAGTCCTTCAGATGGACTCATGCGGGTTAATGACTGGAAAAGGCATCAGTGTCTTCATAGCCAGATCACCTGGATGGATGCACAGTGCACAATGTGGTTGGTAGTTGAGTCTTGAGTTTTATTTTATTTTTTTTAACAATTTTACAATTGTGCCACGCAAGGAACATGATAGTGCTCAAAGCTGAATTATAAGTTGATTCAAATCTTTAGAAATGACTAAAAAATAAGGCTCTAAAATGTTAGCAAAATTATCTTCACTAAAAAGACCCTGACATGTTGAGATGAAATGCATCCCAGTGCTCTAATGGTGCTTCTTGCATTTTATATGAAGGCTTTGCATTATAGTGCATTGGCTTTGGTACGACGACAATATATTTGCTAGAATGCAAAGTTTTTAGTTTTTCAAAATAAGTATGCAAAGTACAAAAAAAGTGTATGAATCTGTATACTTTAGAGTATCCTTTTAAACTAGATTGTTGATGGAATTCCCCATCATAAAAAACGTGTCAGATGTTTCCTGGAAGGGTGTTGTTATAATTTATGTTCTCCTCTAACTGTCTGCAAATACAATCATGAAACTTAAGTTCTGAAACTCTCACTGAGGACTTTATGCCCTGTCATCTCTAAAAAAATTAAAATGTATTAGCTAGTAACTACTGTTTGCCCACACACCTCTGGTCTAACTTTCACTCCTTACTGACTCATTGAGAGACTGTTTGTCATTATTAGTACAGGCAGTTGCTGGTTATCTGGCATCCCTGGTTTGCCTCGGGTGCAGAAACTCCAAACCACTGACATAAACAACCTTTTTAAATTGGATGATTCATCTGTTACAAGTTGATACATTCACGAAATCCCCACAGAAGCTTTGAGAATTGGATGTAAGTTCGCGTGCTGCAGCCATTGTTGCGTGCAGCTGCACGGAGGCAGCGCTTTCACCGACACAGTTACAGACATGGATAAAATATGATTGTGGAGATTCTCACATATTTTTAATGTAACTACCCACAGGAAAATATATGAAAGGCGTATGTACCAAACTGGTATTTTGCTGTGTAGAATATAAAACATTAATCTTTACACTATAAAACAAATCCTTTGCAGTAAAACAAGATAGTAATGAAATATTTTGGGGAATTAGCAACTTGCTTGTTCCAATAGTCTTGCAGAGCTTTCTCAAATAGTCTGATAATCTACGAAGTGTTGGATCAGAGGCTCTGTATCTCAATGTCCGTCTGCTGTCTAGTTTCACAACATCAGATGCTGCTCTGATCCTCTCTGGCTCTGCCACGTATCTGGCTGCTGATTGATCCTGATAACTTTCATGGGCCCATGTTCAATCCTGTTGAGCTTGCATTAAAAACTAGGCTAAAGATGACGTTGGGCAAATCATGGAGAGACAGAAATAGGAGAATCTTTCTTTCTTTCTCGCACTTTTTCTCTGTCACTGTGTCTGCATCCTCCCTCACTGGGCTGCTCCTAATGCTTTTACTTCCCTTGCCAGTGCAAGTGCTTGTGAATTTGCTCTCAGCACTTTCCCAACTCTCCGCGGCAAAAGCATAAACCTGTTTAGTCGGTTTCTGTAACACAAAGTGACAGTTTCCTTTGAATCTTTAATTCATTTTGTCACTTCCTCAGCCATCAGTTCAGCCGGGCGTGTCGCGGCCGATAAATTATTTGTTAGATTGATTTGTTCCCAGTCTTCCGGGGGCCCGGGATGCAGAGCCCGACAGAGCGGGGCGAGAGCTAAAACAGGCTTTCTATGTATGGGGATGTGCCTAAGTGCCATCCCTTTCACTTCCCCCACCTCATGTGAGTATAGGTGTTAGGGGAGAAGGGGGGGCGAGCGGATCGTGAGTTAGTTAGTCAAATTATACATTTGTTCGTAACGGTTTGCATCCCTTTTTTTTTGCCAATATAAAACCAAATTCATAATTGCCCTTAATCATGTTGAACACATATTATTATTTTATAATGACAACAAATCAAATTCATTCTTGACTACTGACTAAGCTGTTCAGCAATCAAAGCTCCAATAAACCCACTGTGTGTTAGGTTTAGGGTTAACACACAAGAGAAGGCACACTACAGACACAGTAGCTAGCCTGTGTACATAGTTAGCATATAGCTGCTACAGAGCTAGATATTTCCCTCCAGACTCGATGGAGAGCACAAACTAAGTTAAAAGGAGAGTGAATAATGGATTTGCATTCATCAGGTGGACATAAACATGACTCCAAGGTAACTCTAGTGTTGCTCCATATATGCTGTATATGTTAATACAGAACATTTAGCTATGTGGTCGTCATATCAACCGAAAAAGTGCTGTGTATCAAACTTGTAAAGTAGTGCAGTTTGTGCGCAGCTGGAGACACGGTGGCTAATGTTGCCCGCTTGTTGAAATGAGGATCAGAATCAGCTTCCTTGTCATCCAAAAATCAACTCCTGCCTCGTTGGCTCACTGTTTTTTTCAACGTCCAAGTTGTTAATCGGACTGAGAACAGGCCTGCGTTAAAACAGTCCGACATTAAAACAGAGCAGAAGGCTGCTTTGGTGAGGCTTGTTTAAGGCCCGCAGGTTAATGTGACACCTTGTCTAATTGCGTTGAGTTGCAGCAAAAGTTGAGCCTTTTCAACTTTTTTTTCACGGACAACCCTGTGTTGTTTTGTGATCCCGAGCCTCCTGTGTTGACCGACTGCTCCCGTTAAAATAAAAGCACTTTGGTTTCTGCCGTGTGTTCTTTTCACACTGTGTTGCTACTTCTTGCAAACGAGCAGTCACAAGAGAGAACTGGACTCCATGGATGAATTTATTGCTGACTCTTGTAATTGCGATGCCTTTGACTTTTTATGTGCCCAGTGTCAAGACAGACTAATAAGTCCGGCGTGACAGTGTCAAACTTTACATCATGCCTCAACATAATATAACGTTTACTTAAATATACAAATAAGGAAACACATCAAACAGTGTTAAAAGGGTTAGTTCCAGTTAATAACCTTTTATTCGACTCCAACAAGCAGCCTGAATCATTTCCCCTTCAAGCAGTGTGCTATAAACTCCTAAGTGGTTTCTTTTCATGTTTTCTTTACAAGTTTCCATACACAAGTAAGTGACTGCCAGTGGGGCTGCTTTTATCGAACCGAGAGGGCAGCATGCTTACAGGCAGTAGGATGAGATCTAACAACAAACACTGCAGAGGGTACGAGTGCACGCGCTGATGTCACACTTCATTCTTCAATATTCATGGATTCCACAATTGGACAAGGTTTTTTTTTAAAATTTTGTTCCAGAAATGTATCAACACAGGCCGGATGAATGTGTACTGTGTGTGTTTGTATTGCCAGTGCGTGTGTGTAAGAGAAGAGCACTGTAACATTAGTCTTCTGAATTACAGATCAGTTGTGGTACAGTTGTACTCATTTCATGTGCCGCGTGCAAGTTAGACTTGCTGACCAGGAGAAGGGGATGTACTAGCCATTAAGGCAAAAGCAGTCGCACATCGTATGGAGAGATTATTTGCACACAGCTGTTTAACCCCCTCCTCTTCCAGCAGAAGTCCGTCTGAGCCCATTGGAAGTGATTACAAGGCAAAAGCCGCCGTGCGGCATAAGCAGCCTCTCTAACCTAAACACACGCACGAGTAGAGTAACACATAGTTTGATCCTAAATCTTCATTTTAAGATGTGACATTACAAAAAAAAAAGTAAAGTATCAGCCATCTGATGCTTCTCAGTCAGAGAAGGAGAGAATTGCAAAGATCTTTCATGGGTAAAACTTGTAGAAAGTTGGACTGATTAAATGTTTAGTACAGTGGTGCAGCACAAATAGGGTCCACCATTCCTAAAGATGGTACATCTTGGTCGGCAGCAATGAGCAACTATCTTGTGGAAAAGAAGGAGACACAGCTTTGTTCAGCGGCTGAGTCCTCTGTGAGTCCTCTGATGGGAGTGGTGGGGGTCTGTTAATGTTCAGATGGCCCACAGAGACAAAGTACGCATGTGTTTGCAGCACATAATTGCTATTGTTCCAGATGTTTCACCAGGTTTTATGAGTCTTGGTAGAAGGGTATAAAGTATAAACGTGTGAATATACTCGTATGTGTATCTATCAAAATAGAGGAAGCTCTTTTACTACGGCATTGCTGAATGTGTGCAAACTCACAAATTGGACACATGTTGCAAACAGAAGTAAAACATGCCTTTGTCTCGCTCTTAGCTGTTGTTAAACTGTGTTTTAGGGCCAGGAAAATCACTTGACATCTTAATTGTTATATCCAGCAGTTTTTACAGCAGAACTTTAAAATTAAATAGTTTTGTTGCTACTCCTGATGATGTTTCAGTTAAAAATAGAAAATGTAGCACAGCTAAAACACACTGAACAGCGGTTTTCGTAATCTAGATTCAGATTGATATCAAATTTCATCCTCCATTGACCTGGTAATCCTCTCATTTCACCTGCAGGTAGATGACACATGCACACTGGTATGTTGTGCCTGCAGGTTATTGAAAATGTGTTGACATTTTACATAAACTCCATTTTGTAACATTATACGCCTCAACAGTGTCTCCTTAAAAGAAACATGACACACAGCTGAATACATTATATTTCCGTGTGTTTCTTGTGTCATTCTGGACCAGTAAAGCACAGTTTAAGTGAGTTTGAGTTCCATTTAAACTGAAAACATGTCTTGTGTTACAACACATTCTCTGAAATATCCCAGTCTTTCTTTTCCTAATCTCTGTTTGCTGACTGTTACAGTTCGTATAATCCTTGGCATAACACCACTATCCTGTCCTTTCCCTCGGCAGGCTTCAGAGAGAGTGCGTTTGCGTATGCCATCGCGGCAGCAGGCGTCGTGCACGCCGTGGCCAACGCGTGCTCCATGGGCAAGCTGAAGGCGTGCAGCTGTGACGAGAAACGGCGCGGGGACGAGGAGGCCTTTCGCATCAAACTGCACCGCTTGCAACTGGAGGCCATCCACCGGGGCAAGGGCATGGTGCACGGCGTCATGGAGCACTTCCCCGCCGACCTGCCGGGACCCCAAGACTCCTGGGAGTGGGGCGGCTGCAGTCCCGACGTGGAATTCGGCGAGAAGTTCTCCAGGGACTTCTTGGACGCCCGAGAAACCTACAAGGACATCCACGCTCGCATGAGGCTGCACAATAACCGAGTTGGGAGACAGGTGAGTGGGGAGGGGACGGCGAGAGGACGTGGCTGCTTTGTGTGCACGTGTTTCTCAGAGTTTTCTGGAATTCAAAAGACGTGCATTGACCAGACATGGACGGTTTAAAGAAAGATGCAATGCAGCCGCAGTATTGCAGTTGAGACTGAAGGTAAAGCTTTTGATCTTCCAATTTGTGAACGTTTCAAAAATAAATCTGCCCCTCACAACTTCATGAAACCAAGTCACTTCAGGGCTCCTTTAAATTGAAAATAGTTCAATGTGAAAGGGTAGTTTTTGAAAGAAAAATAGTCATATACTACCATTATATTACCATATATCAACTCATGTCGGCGTTGTTTTCATTTTAAATTGAAAAGATTAAATTAGGTTGATTCTAACTCTGCTGTGCTTTATGTAGCTACAACTCTGTGAAGGATGCGACACACAGGTAGAGAGGTCTTCTTCCTCTGCTCTCAATACTAATATTGCACAATATTTAATCGGACTTTCACAAGAAAACATATGACACAATAAATCAGGTGGAGAATGGGTGGTTTGGGTGCTACTGGGCCAACAATGACGCAACAGTGCACACTACACTACACACTATCTGATTTTGTTGGCTCAACATTGGCCTTTTTCATTATTAGATTGCTGTTTATTTTTCCTGGCGGAGAGTGTGTGAGTGTGTGTGTGTGTGTGTGTGTGTGTGTGTGTGTGTGTGTGTGTGTGTGTGTTTATAGGTTGTTTTTTTCCCTACACTGTTTGAAAGTAACTAAAACTGAAATGGGACTTTAATTATAACACTGTGAATTTCTTGGAGAAATTCTGATAAAAAAAATGGTAATCAAATTCTAATTAGATGTTATTACATCTACGATTGTATTCTCACACTTTTTGTGGCACCACAGGGCAGCAGAAGTTGTTTTTTCCGAATGAAAGAAAAAACTTTTTAAAGCAACAGTCTTTAGCATTTGGATGGGTCTATTGGCAGAAATGGAATATAATATTAATAAGTGTGTTCTTGTGTCTAATCACCTAAATATAATAATCGTTGTGTTTTAGGTCGTGTAGAATGAGCCGTTTATATCTATATACAGTGGGTCCACTTCTCCATACGTCTACAGTAGCCCAGAGCGGACAATTTCAGCACAAATCCTACACACTGAACCAGGAAGCCTCGACTGTAGTTTTAGGTGTCTTCCCAGCGGAGAAGCAGATTTTTTTCTGTTTCACATGTAGATGCACTGACGATTACATTTTTCTTTTGTTCATTATTTTAAAAATCAATTTGCCCTTTGATATGATCAGTAATCATCATCACCATAATTATTTGTTGTGGTTATATTATATACTGTGGTGTATTTCTGACCAAGTCAAAAAGTAACACACACTGAGAGTATCAATATATTCAATTGAATCAAATATACATGTGACATGAGTAAGTAACAATGACAATGTTTGGCAATGGGAGAAAAGCGATGTAATGATGATACAGCAGCTGTGTGGTGGAACAGAGACAAGAAGCGACCGTAAATTGCTCATTGTTCCCCGTTTCCTCCCGAGTAATTTGGGCCCGTATCTCTCCATCAGTTTACTTCTGGTTTTCTTGATTATGCAGACAAAACACAAACGAGGAGCGCGTCAGCCGAACTTGACCGGCCCCCCGTGCAGAAGCTGCAGTGGTAGAAATAGTTACAGATGTAGAACTGGTGACTTGATTTCCAGTCAGGGCTTCGGACTTGGAAGTAAACACTTTGGGTGGAGGCTGAAATGGCATGAGTAGTAATGAGTTCATGAGCCAAGGAAGGAGAGTCATTTGTCTTTTGGGTCCTTGTGTTTTTGTGTAGTACGATTAGGAAACGTGGTAACAGGCAGGGTCAGAGTGTGGCCTCATGTGTGTTGTCTTTACTCTACTTTGTTTTACCTAATGAGGCCACATTCTTGTCAATAATTAATGGATGAAGGCCTACTTACAAACTGTTCCACATCTAAAACAGGTTTGATGTTCTTTGTGAGCGTGTACTTTTGAGGCATTGTATCCTGTGAAATGCCCTTGAGCGTTGAAACTTCTCTTATTGCGCGTCAGTGTAGAATTGAGTCTCAAATACGTACGAAAAAAAGAAGCTAAAAAATAGGTAAACTCATAAGATGCGGAAAAAATCACCAACCTTTACTTCGCTGTAATTTCTGCCCTCCAAACACGAGAACTTTTTTACAATCGCATGCGGAGAGATGGCCGTATATCATTGTCAACGGACTGCTGACTTTACAGAACACTTTGTTACTGAGACCTGATGACACATACACCAATTAGACTATTAGACAAACAATCTCATACAATAGACATAACCTCAATAACCTCAATTACATGGGATACGTAGCTATTACACTGAAATTTTAACAAAAGACTGGAATAAGACATTTACTTTTTTTATTGAGACATCAGCTTGAAAAATCAAACCGCTGTTTCTCTTCTGTTGTGGCTGAGACTGCAGTATAAAGGCTTGATGTCTGCAATACAAAATACAATAGACAGATGGATGTGTTGTAAATCTGAAGAAATGACTACTTTTAAGCGTAGATGTTACCGGATGCCACAACTGACAGAAGAAGTTAATTTGGGTGCTATACTTTGCTGCACGAGAACCTGTATTTCAAAGACTCGATGACAATTAAAGGAAAACTTTATGCGGTAAATCATGTCACATTACAAACAAGTTTATCAAAGCAATCCAGTTTCACTAGGCAGGTGGAGTTCCCTGAGGAAAGGCTTTCAAATTCTGAATATGTAATCACACCCTTTTAAACTTTGAACAGGCAAACAGTAGCTCAAAAAACACAAATTGAAACTGGCCCTACTCTGCCTTATTTTTATCAACAGTTTGATTTCCCCGGGAGGTTCTTCTTCTCAGAATCCTCACAATGCGTGGGTGGCTCTGAATTTCCGACCCGGAGAGCATCAATCAAACAAGAGAGACTTTGACTCAAAGTCATCAACATCAAAGAGACAGTACCTCGTTTTTTGGAAAAAGATTTGAGGACGAACTGACACCCACTTCGCCGAACCTTTGTTTCTTGTACAAGCACGATGACCCCTGATGACCTTGAGAGGGTTTAACGCTAAAGTCCTGAATGGATGTCGTTCATGGACAAACAATGTGAGCTTTCAGTACAATATCAGGATCAAATCATTGTTTGCGTGGACATGCTTAGAGGGCTGGCTTGTTCAACAGTTCAACATAGTCTCGTGCCGGAATAAGTGTAATGTGCAAAGACACTTCCTGGCTGTGGAGAAAGCGGGAAGAGAGGAGAAAGGGAAACGTAAAGAACGAAGGCCGAAGACGATGAGGAAGAGACACAGAAGAAACTGAGAATGAGTCATTGCAGAGCTTTTAAACTTCCAAATACCGTGCACCTTGATGACTTCAAATGCTAGAGAAAGCCTCAACAAAAAACCCTAAGAGGTTGAAACACACACACACACACACACACACACACACACACACACACACACACACACACACAAGCGACCCCTAGAATCAAACAAAAAACACTGACAGGTGGGACTCCAAAATAATGCCTACCCTTCCCGTATCTCTTTCCTCCCACCGACCCGACACCCCCCGCCGCTTCACCTCCCTCCGCCCCGCCCCGCTCCCCCCCCCTACCCTTCTCCTCCTCCATCCCCGGGCCCCACTCCCCCTTTTCGGAGAAGTAGTCTTTAGGCAGAGGAATGCGGTGGTTTTTTAGTGGGGTGTGCATGTCGCCTCATGCCCACCCCAGGGTTCTCACGACGTTCCGTCTTGTTTTTAGCCCTAATTAGTGGCTGCTGGCAGTTTGGAAACAGATGTTTAAAACCCTGCAAAAGATTTTAGACTTCAAACACCAGGGCGGAAAGTAGAAAGAGATTCGCCCTTCCTTCCCTCGTCTCTTCCCCCACTGCTGCTCTGCCTCCTCCAACTTCTCACCAGCAGGGCTGATTGCAGAAATAATAGTGAGCACTGAGGAAGCACAGGGGGATGTGTAGTCACATATGATGTCAGCATATCAGTAACGCCATGAACATGTGACTTTCAAAGTCTAAGTAGGACAAATCGGGAAATAGTTCAATCTCAAATAGCTAAATATATTTCATGCATCTACATTGTCAGATAAATCCCATCCCAACAACTTTGCAAACTTATTTACGGCATCTTCAGATGAATATGAACTGTTTTCACTTCACCGTGAAGATGCGCAGTTCAGCCACTCGTGGTGTTTGCAGTGAACCAAAACAAACTACTGTTCAGTAGTTAATAAGAGCGGTTTTAAAAGCCTGACTATGTGTTTGAAGTGGCTGCTCGTAACATGGAAACACTTAACCGGGGCAGTAAATTTCATCTCCAAGTTTTTCTTCTTTTCTTTTCTTTTTTTTCCCCCTGAGTGTTCTTCTCCATCGTTTAGTGAGCACACCTCAAAACAAATGCTTGGCAAGCTCTCCTGCGTTCATGTTGCACAGCTTGGAGCCATGCAGAGGTTCTGTTGATGCCTGTCGGTTCATTAGGTAGGTGGTGACAGTGCTGGCTCTGCAACAGTCTGCCATGTTACTGGCAAGCGTGGTCTAGTAATTACAATTTACCATCAGGGCCTGACCTCAGGGGAGTAAGGGAAGATTGTATCCCATTTTCAGGAAAGTCAATATACATTTCAACTTCTTCTGACATCCTATCCTATTTGTAATGAAGCCAATCTGCTGTTCAACTCCTTTTGAACATTTGGGACATTTGCCCTGACTGTCTCCAAATTATTTTCTAATCATCATTCATTTTTGACTCTTTGTGATGTTGACAGTATCTGTAAGTGCGAGTGAAGACGCATGTGGACATATTATAGTTGCAGGAGGGATTTCAATGAAATCCTTCTGATTAGATCAGTCAAAAGTAATTGTTGGCAAACATATTGCTGACAGACACACAGGCATACATCTCAGGCTAGCTCCTACTACCCTCCAGCTATCGGTCAACTGTGGTTCTTTATGATCGTAGAAGGCTATAGCCATGAATTGCATTTGATTCGATTAACATGTCATCAAAAAAATTTTAGGATTTGAATTTTTTTTAACTTTTATTTTACATTGTCTTTAAGAATGACTCAGATGAGCAATTTCTTTGCAGGTTTGCTTCGACCACGTCAAAAGCGTTCAACACAGTTGTATCGAAGCAAGTGATTCAAAGGCTAATGTAAATCAGCAGCAACAGAAGTGATCCAAATTGTAGAGGTGGCCGAACTCTTTATTCCCCATCAATCTATTTAGTGATAGACTGGCGTTTGAATGCCCATTAGCCAGAGCCAACCCCGCAGGGAAAAGTGCAATCTGAGGCTAATTGAATCAATATATAGATATTGTGTTATTGAAGCCGTGGTAAAAGAACATCAGCTTCCTCTTGGCAAAATGATGACTTACTCTTGTCTGATGCCAGCCCCTACTGCATCCGCTGATAATGATGTACTGTATGTTTCCTTCCAAAACTATAATAACTTCAGCCACCTGCCCCACTGTAGAAGATTGTGGCGAGAACTGAAATGCCACCAAACTTGTCTTGTCAAGACACGGCATTGCTTCAAAGCATTGCACATACTGTAAAAGTGATTTAAACCTTCATGCATCGAGAGCAGCATCCCCCTCTTGAGCCAAACCAGCAATAGTCGGACTCCAAGGATCCTTTTATGCCTAATATAACCCTCCAGCGATGATAAACTGCTCTGCACGTTAATCCATTGACTCAGAACCCACACGAAAAGCAGAGTGTGTTTGATCAAAAATAGCAACATTAGTGCGCTCTCGGTCCTGTGCTCTTCAGAGGCCGTTTCACATCATCGGTGGTGTGCAGGGCATTCCAGAGCATTTGATCTGACCCACCCTGCACGGTACACACACCAACACATGTGCACGTGCACACAATCATGAGCGTGTGTACATACACACACACACACACACACACGTAAATATACACAGAGGCAAATGCTTTAAAAGCTCAGCAGGTGGAAGTGTTTATGCTGGTTATAACATTTTACAAGAGTCTCTAAGTAAGAGCTGTGTACATTGTGTGCAATTAACAGTGAGTAAATACTACAGACACACACACAGACACACACACACACACACACAAACAAACACACACACAAACACAGACACGTTCTAGTGTAGTTCTCACTGTATACTGTCGTAATGCTTTTGCTCAGTGATTGCATGTCATTGTGTGTGTGACTGTGTGTGTGTGTGTATTTGTCTGCGCACGCTGGACTGTTCTTTTGAAGCAAGGCGTTTGATTTGTTTAAAGTGATGTCTGGGCTTAATGTGCTGCTGTGGGATTTGTTTGTGTGCTTTGATAGCGCCTTGGCTCTCTGCTTGGCTTTAAAGGCCATTTAGTAGATTGTCTTTGAACTGACAAACACAAGGCAGCATGCAGACTAATCTGCTGTTTATCAGCAGGAAGGGTCGATTGTGGGACACAAAGACATTAGATTAGGATTTTCCCAAGAAGCGGTTAGTGGTGATGACACAGGGATTGGCCAACGATTAAATTCAATGCACCCAACAAAACAGGGAATGAGGCGTAAATGATGCATGTACGACAATATTTACTTCATAAGTCTGATAATGTTTTGATTATTCATTTTACACTATGTTTATTGACATATCATGTTGCTTATAAAACACAGATTGAAAGATTATACAGGCATGGGATCCCATATTTGACAACAAGGGATATTTCTGGCATAGGATTGGTCATTATTGTTGGTACACGCACAGACAGAGAGCAAATTGCTCAATTCTTTCACTGGCTGTTTCCTCCCTCTACAAAGAAAGAAAACATTGCTGTAAGTCACCCTTCATTACTACCGAGTCGGTATTGACATAACCAAATCTTGATATAGGTGTAACATCAGGCTAAAAGGAGCGTGGTAACAATCCTTCCCCTTTGGCATCGTCCAGTGGAAGTTTATATTAAGACAGTGCTGCAACAACTCGCCTTTGTATGTGACTAAATAACAGCCTATTAAAGTTTGCGCGCTCAAGAAAAATTTGCTTCATAATTATTGACTTTTGCTCCATGGAATGTTGTAAACATGTGCTAAGTCGTTGATTGACACTTTTTTTATTTGTTTAAAACAAAGGATGGCGTCAATCAGGTCACAAGACAAACTCCAAACCAGGACAAAGTGTGAGAGGACAAATACTCCACAGGAATGAAACTCTTGTGGTTGATTTTCTGGCTGAACTCGGTCACATGACTTCACCCTTTCTTTCTCTCCTTTCCTTGTTTTCTGGCTTTTGATTCTGCCTCTCTAGTAAAGCCATCAGATTGTGGTCCCAATAGCTGACACTCTGATCTTTGGCTTGCTTCGTCCGCTCCTCTTCACTGCACGGCAGTCGGCTCCAGAGTGCTGCACGATTCCCCGGTCTACTGTATTATGTAGCTGGCTGTCCTAATCTGCCACCAACATGTTGTATTTGATCTCTGTCTGGGGTTGTTTTATAGAAGCCTCTGTCTTACTCTCTAAGCCAATTAAAACTTGCCAGATGTTTGTTTCTAACTGTGGTCCGACCGCCATTGACTTTGAAGCAATTACATCGCTCAGTGTACGTGCAAAGTAAGCCAAAGGACCGCAGTGGGACGTACATGTACTCATTGTGACTTGTTTTTACTTTGAAACATTAGCTCTCTTCAATGTGTCATATTAGATTGCTGTTGAGAATATAATATCTCGATATTGGGAACGTGAGGACTGAGCCTCAATGGAGCGTCAGCTAGACAGACCGGTGATTTGTTATAGCGCTCACGCACACCCTGACATGCACAAACAGCGTTTGTGTATCAGGCGATGTCGGGACAGCGAAGTGATAATCTAAAAATCATCACCTGTCATACTCTTTTCCTCTCTCTTCCCTTTTCCTCCACATGTACTGCACACCTCCTTCCCTCAGCTCCCCTCAGCCCCTCATCCGCCAACGCTCGCACCCTCAGGGGTAATTCTAAAGATCTACAACCAGGCAACAATAAATCACTGCGTCACTTTTTCGTCCCCTTTTTCCGCCATAAACACAGACCAAGGGTTGGTCAGACGTAGCCCCCAGGTACAGGTGCGAAGGAACAGGAAGGAACCAGAAATGCCAAACCCTTTCACCTGATCTTCAATAACCCATCTGGATCTTGAAAAATGAACTCAAAATGAGTGATGGAGTGATAGGTATTTAATTATGCTAGCTCAGTAAAGACTAAAAACACATTTTCTTTCTGACTATCATCTTCTAACCCTGAATTCACACAGCATCGGCTCAATTCAATTCAGTTTATTTTGTATAGCCTAAAATCACGAATCTGTACACGTAACAAGTGAATGATCTAAGCTCACTGATTCCAAGTTATTAGATTAAAAACACATTCATGCATTGAGGTGGTACATATAAGCTTCATGTGTAAACACATGTAAAATGATTTAACTAATAGAAATCCATCGTTTCTATTCGTTAGATCTGGTGCTCATTTGTTAATGTTTTTCCTTTTCTCCTCTTGTACAAAATGTTCTCAACTCGTGTTTCGCAGCTCTTTTGTCAGGTGGATCAGCACTTCACATGTCATACTGACATACCACTTTTAATACGACAAGAGCCGACAGCGTCCCTACTTCCTTTTTATAACCTGTTCAGGATTTGGATTGTACCTGTTTGCCTTTCAACTACACGTGAAAAGAATATTTGACGTGCTTGTCACACAGAGTTATTTTCTTTTGATGAGGATTTTGGAGCCTGCAAACTTTTATTAAGCTCAGCCCAGTCAGAGCACAGGGTGTGTGTGTGTTTGAAGGATAAGTACATAACTACCAGATGTTATTACTATGATGCTGAATTATGATCAATTTGAAATGCACTGGTATTCTCTTTAGCTCCATAAAGTTGTTGCAAGCCTCGCCAATCAGTAACACACTGTGTCTTATAGAATAAAGCTAACTTTTAGTATGCAGCATTGCCCGTTTATCTTGACACATGAGGCATTATTTTTTCTAAAACCTGCACCCTTTAGGCCTGGATATCTGCCACTGGCTAGTTTGTATGTGTGGTCGTTGTGAGTGCAAACTGCCCCATAGCCAATAAAGAACACAAGATGTTATCACACTACCTGTATGCTGTTTCGCCTTGGAAATAACGCTCTGTTACAACAGTAGCTAGGCTAAGCTAGGTAGCCTGACCCGCTAACAATTTCATTTCACGTTATATCCGCAAACTGTTGAATCCGTTCCATATTTTGCAGAGGCAACCTCAAACAACCACACTAACCTCTACATTATTTTAATTTTACTTCAGCCCTGCACACGCTGCTTCGGCATGTGGAGAAATCAAAAGGCCTACCGCACCGGGTTATGGTTGCTAGCTCATGGTTGGACAATCACTGTTCAGGGAAGGGTCGATTGCATTTTGCTGTAATTAATTGTAAATATTAGGTATAGAAGCCAGACATGATGTGGCCTACTGGATCATCACAGTTTTAGTGAGAACATTTCCATATGTTGCTTGTGTGTCCTCTACTCTGATGCACATAAGAATAAAATACAAAAGTCATGCTGCTGCGAGAATAATCGGTCTTTTTATTTTTTCCTCTGCCAAAATATGACAAAATGTCAATAGAAATAACACTTTACTTGTCTGCTGTTTTTGTTGTTTTACTGTACTTTGAAACCCCTGTCCTGCTGTGTGAATGTACCTTCAAACAGAAGCAATGTGGATGCAATTATGACTTAGGTCAGTTGGTCCCTTTAAGGTTTAAGTGGGTTGGAGAGTTTTATGATTACAGACTTTGCTGTGTGTTTAAGGCCAGCGCGTTTGTGATTCTGGGGTTGCCTCTGCCCTAAAAACTGAACCAAACGCTGCATTCTGAACTCAGTGCAAGTGCTGTTTGAGCCGTTACAATGTTGTTTACTGTAAAGTCTTACAGCCTCTTCTCACCACGGAGCACAGCTTCTTTAAATGTTGTTTTTTCAACACTCTCAACAGTAGATACATGTTTATCCAAAATGCATGTGTCTTTAAGTTAAAGATGTTGAAATTGGTATAAAACACTATTGAAATGATTTTAAGCTGCAGCTGCAATGTTACAATCAATACATTTTCTCAAATGCTCCACATTACTGGCAGATTTGATGGTTCTATTTTAGTCTTTACACATTGTGTGAATTCGACCAAAGAAGTAAGAACCCAATATTTCTAATATTTCTAACCCAAAGTATATTCATACACTAATTTAGACAAAAAGCACAATGTATTTTAATTATTGCAGTAGATGGATCGTTGAAACAACCCCTGATCCCTTTTGTTCTTGCAACAGTCACCTGATTTTAAACATTTTTATTTTATTTTATAACTTTATTTTGGTTTTGCGGCTGATCATTATTAACTTTGCTTCTCCTTTTCCATTCTTCATTCCAAACAGATGAGTCGAGCAGTTACATTCGTCACTATTAAATTACCTCATCCACCTCTCAGAACAAGGAAACATGATTGATTTTTTTCTTTTTTTAACTCTGCACGGTTTGCTCAATTGGGAACCCACAGCACAGCATGCAATGGAGCCGTGCAGCACGCACGCAAGCTCTCAACAACGTGTTCTCGCTTCCTCTGAAAAAAACCTGCAAGCAAAAAGAAGTAGGACTATTGAAGTCAGATTTTTGTCAGTCGCCCGAATTGACCTTGACTTTGGAGACGTGAGGAACAGGATTGTCATATATATATATATATATATATATATATATATATATATATATATATATATATATATATATATATCCCTCCCATCACTGTGTTTCCCTCTATCCTTACGTTGCTTCTTCTTCTCTAATGAATTAGATCCTCGGTAAATAACGGACGGGGTTGGCTCTTATTTCTTCATCAGTTTGACCCTCGTTGAGGAGTTTCATGTTCTGAAGGCAAAGCAAGAGGAGACTACGGGATCATTCCTGCACACACATACGCAACAACAATAGTCACATACAGGCATGAACATATGATATAGGTTTCTAGCTTGCACAGACACAGAACAGAGAATACACTCCTCTACTCACCTCTTTAAATTGGTCACAACTGTGGATCGCCATCTCTGTCTCATACTCCGCGGATGCAAGAGAGCGTGTGGGTGACAGTGTGTGGAGATTAGCATTATTGCTAGCACATGTGTGGAATGTGTTGAACTGTGCAAGTGTCCAGCATGTGTATGTGTGTATGTGTGTATGTGTGTGTTTATAGGGGTGGCAACAGCAGCAGCATCTGTCAGTACTCTGGGTGGCCTGAGTGTTCCTGTTGGTAATTGGATCTTAAAGTTTAGAACAGGTGATGACTAACAAGCACACGCAGATACACACAGACACACACACACAAACACACACACACAAACATAAATACATGCACTTGGTCTTGATGAAATATCATAATGAAGGACAGGATTCATGCCATGTGGGATGTACCTGTGTGTGTGTGTGTGTGTGTGTGTGTGTGTGTGTGTGTGTGTGTGTGTGTGTGTGTGTGTGTGTGTGTGTGTGTGTGTATACTAAATAGGTATGCTCTGATCATGCTCTGATCATGTTCTGCTTATGCTTGTTGACATCTACAACATGTTTTTGGACCTTTGTGCTCCTTTGCTAGAACAAGGCCTATATAGTAAAAGCAGTTTGATAAACCCCTCCATTATGTGTATCATAATGCTTTTTCCTGTAATATAATCAAATGAAAACAGTCCTCGCTTGCTGTTGATTTCATTATAGTTTTACTGGCCAGCATTAAAACATCAAGTCTAAATATATTATTATGAATGATCGAATGCTCCAATGTGCTGCTACATGTGTGTCATGCATGGAGTCATTACTTGATGCTAAAAAATGAATAATGACACTCCTGTCTGTTTGGGAAATGCCTGCATCCATCTGTGTTATTTGATATCAGTCTGTTTGACAACAGGCTCAGAGTCAGACCACCTGGCTTGGTAAATGCGGGACCAATATTCCTTCAGGGGACTATGTGTCATTCACGATACGGTGGCGTGCTTAAAAGAACAAACAAATCCACCCCCCGGCAAAAAAAAAAATCAAGTTTGAATTATGACATGCACACTGCAACAGCCTGGTTATGTATATATTAAACTTCAAAGGTCGTAAGTAATCAAGGAAGCCATTAATCCTTCTCCTTTTCTTTCTCCTCACCTCCTCCAACCCCCTCCCCTACATCCTCGCCTCTGCCCACTTCCTCACTCCATCCCACTCTCTCTTTTTTTTGTCTGTCTCCCTCTGTGTTTTTTTTTTTTTCACAGGTGGTGCTCGACCACATGAGACGGAAATGCAAGTGCCACGGGACGTCGGGGAGCTGCCAACTAAAAACCTGCTGGCAGGTCACCCCAGAGTTCCGGGTGGTGGGCTCAATCCTCAAAGAGCGCTTCCACATCGCCACGCTCATCAAGGCTCACAACCGAAACACCGGACAGCTCGACCACTCCAACCACAACAACAACCACCACAACCACCACAACCATCACAACCACCACCACCACCACCACCATCATCAGAACAACCACCACAATCACCACCACCATTCACACCGGCGGCGGCCGAGCATCAACGAACTGGTCTACTTTGAAAAGTCGCCGGATTTCTGCGAGCGGGACCTGGGCTCGGACTCGACGGGAACGCAGGGCCGGATCTGCAACAAGACCAGCCCCGGCATGGACAACTGCGAGAGTCTGTGCTGCGGGAGAGGCCACAACATCCTGCAGCAGACGCGCAGCGAGCGCTGCAACTGCAAGTTTCATTGGTGCTGCTACGTGGTGTGCGAAGAATGCCGGATAACAGAGTGGGTCAGTGTCTGTAAATGAAGAAACACACGAAAAGACTGTACACACGAAAGAGAAAACAAAGAAAAAGAGACCTTTTTTTAAATCAAGACTATTAATTTGAATGGGGAATATGACTGTAATATATGTGCCCCGTACCTTTTCGCGATGGACTGCTGTTTTCCAGAAGAGCGAGGACAGAGTGTGAAGAGGTTGAGCGAGCAGAAAGATAGATGTGCATGTTGGTTAAGAGTGTGCACATGCAGGATTTGTCTAAAGCTGCCACAACTCAGAGAGCTTGGATGTTTACTATCTTCCTCTTGAGATAAAGGAACATAGTTACATCAGTTAACTATCTGAAAGCTCTGAATCTGAAATCGGGGCTCAAAAAACAACGACATGTTGTTGTTTCATCAGCATATGTTGACTGACATACAGCTGCATGATATTCAGGTGAGCAAAGAGGAAGTTGAGAGTAAGCGGTAGATTGCATGCATGCAGAAAGAAAATAATAATGCTTCATAGCACCAGCAGTATATAAAGTGGAAAGGCTGAGACAGCTGTAGACCTTTTCACACATCAGGATTCACAATGCACAGGATTTGACAGCACAACACACCTGGAGCACTTAAGGATTTAGTGCCTTGTTCAAGGGCAGTTCAGAAGTTTAAATGTTTATAGCAACTATCATGTTACACCCCAAAAAAAAATACAGCAGAGGATTGTCTGGCTCAACTGACACTAGATGTATCAGTCAATATTACTATGTATGCATAATGTGTATCCCTGCGTACAGTGATGACACCCTTAAAACAATACATTCACAAGTCCAATGGCAGACTGGATTCAAATAGAAGGTTCCATTAAATTGGGTTTTGTTTGAGGACATTACAGCAATGGTGAATCACGGTGGCTAAAGCTGAAGTCAAACAAAATACAGATCTAAAAAGTCCGATTTTCGGTACGATTTCTCATAAAAGACCCTTCAAACTGAAACCATTTCCTTTCCTCTAATAGAGGGCGTTGAAATACAATCCACACAAGTCGTCTTCCAGCAGAGTAAGTACAAGCACTGACTCTAAGCACAATAGGGTTAGCCTCCTCGCACAGATATGTTGTCCTTCATTGAGAAGTTCCATGTGTTGTCTGTGTTGTGTGTGGTGTGTAATGTAAGACGACCGTCAGAGTACAGTGCACAATAGACCTTCATTTAATAAGTACCGTCTTCATCTTCAGCATGATCCGAACAGCATTGTAAATAGAACTGAATGATGCTGCACAAATACAATCAATAAAGTAAAAGTGCCTCAGGAAACTGGGCACACATGAACAGGCTTCGGTTCCTCACACTATAAACATCCTAAGCTGCCATCAATCAAAGTGTTTCCTGTTTTGTGATGTAATGTACTGTGTGCGACACTGTATGCTTCTTGTGATATATCTACACTCACCTTCTACACACTTCTTCCATGTGTGAAAATAGGGATTTTCTGATGTCGACGTCAAAGTATATATGTAACAAAGTTGATTCCTGTCTATGCACATTTCCAAGATCATATTTGGTCTTAAGAAAAAGTGTATGAGTGAGGCTCCTTATCAGACAGTGTAATTTATTTCAAGCAAATATGTTTCTGTGTTGAAAGCAGAGGAAATAAAAAAAAATAATCTGGAATTGTGTTTCCAGTATAACGGATTATTTTGATTCTGATAAGTAGTTTGCACATACAGAACTGTGTCCAGAAAATATCTGGGAGATATCAGCAATATGCATTTTTTTCATGTCATAAATGTAATGTATGTATATGTATGTATGTATTTTTATGTTTTAATATGCTTATTATCTAAGTTATTTTATTTTTGTGGATAACTTAATATTTGTAAGACAATAAAGAAAGGCCATAATATTGAAAGGGGCTTTAATGTGATGAATAATAAAATACATGAAAGCAGTGTATTTGGTAAGAGAACAGTTTTATGTTTATTGTATCACTCATTCGCATAATAATCATGCATATGTTAGTTACTGTATGCTAGCATATGTTCTAGTAAGGTTACTTCAGAGTCCTTAGGCTCCTTACTATGGGAACACATATCTTCCAGTGATTAATATCAAGTAATAAACTATTGTCGATCTTTTAGTCACAAAGGAATCAGGAAAAAATGTCATAAAATCCAACATGCTGCATTAGGTACAGATATAGAATGACAAAATATTTGATATTTTTGGAAAATGGACTGCCTTGCTGTGCCTTTTTAATGCAGGTATGTAGTTCTGTGCTTCCATAAAGTTGGCAGACTCATAAGAAAAGACAGATTAGAAAGTACTTTGACTTTTATAGAGACCTCTTGTCGTGGATCTCCATCCAGGCTGCAGCTTCTCTTCCACCAGCTTCTGTTTCTCAATGCAATCTCTCAATCAACATTTCCTTGAACTGACTGTACGGTTTGTCTGTAGTTCACTGTAGATTCAATACTGTCAGACAAATGACCTTCAACTACAGGAGTTGCTATTAGGAGTGTAAAAAAGGAAGAAGCCCACACAACAAAAAAGCTCTCTAATAGTTATTAGTTTGTGATAGTTAGAAATGTGAATGGGGTTTTGAATGAGGTTTTCTTACTTCTGGAAAAGGACCCAGAACTTCCACAAGGGCGCTTTTACAAGCCATAGTCCGTTTGGTTGGCTCAAATGGTGTAGCCGCAGATCCATTCACCCTCCGTCTCTCTCAAATAACTATATAATAAAGGTCACTATTTTGGTGGACTTTAGTATGTTCTCTTCGGTCCAGATGTCGAGCAAACACAAGACTTCTGCAGAAGTTGGAGTTTGGAAACGGAGACCACAAGCTGTCTCGGACCAGTTGCTTTGGACCGTATCAGAGGACTGCTTTCACAACTGCCCAAACAAACCGTAGGATGGGTTGAACCACAACTGTGGCGCAGTGGCACAGCAGGGTCGTCCTTCAATCAGAGGATCGGCGGTTCAATCTCCGGCTCGGCGAGTCCATGTCGATGTGTCCTTGGCCAGGACACTAAACCTCAAATTGCTCCCGCGAGCTGTGCCTGCGGTGTGTGAACGAGTATGAATGTTAGTTTGAGTCCTGATGGGCAGGTGGCACCTTGCATGGTAGCTAGCCCCTGTCGTCAGTGATTGAATGGAGGTAAATGATGACAAGTAGTGTTAAAGCGCTTTAAGTGGTCAGAAGACTAGAAAATCTCTATGCAAGTACAGTCTGTTTACCATTTACAACAGCGTTTGGTAGAAACAGGTATTTGGCTCAAGCCCATCATCATTGAGTCCTATATTGTCCTTCATATAACCCAGTTATTGATCTTTCTTGCAGACAGTAAATAGTCATACATCTGAAACTCTATACCTCCAGTTTGGAACACAGACTTTCTGTATAAATTGTTGTCTTAATTTATTTTAAGGCAAAAAAAAAAAGCCGAACTCAAAGCTCCAAGACAGCAGGCCAGAAACTATAGTCTCTCTGATTGACATCAGAGAGACTATGTCCACTCCTTACATACAGTCTATGATAATACATGTAAACTTAACTTGTGTCCCTCACTGGCTATACTGCACACAGTATGTGCTACTGTTTGTTTTTTCCCTTCATATTTCCATACAATTAGATGGCTAGGATGTGAAGAATATATAACAGATGAAAATAAATACTTTATTTGAAACAACTGTATGGTTGTTGGTATTTTATTTGGGGGATATACTGGTATAAAGACGGATGTAGTCTGGGAACAATTGTTTCTCGTGCTTTAAAAACAGTCTTTGACTAAGAATTCAGCTATTAAATTTAAAATCTGATGTGGAGAAAAAGTGTGCAGAAGCTTTTATTCTTTCCACATGGCCTAAAAAAAACAACAGAAGAGACCCATCATCTGAATAGTTGGGCTACATATTATAATTACATCTATTACAGTGATCGCTTCTGATGGCACATAGTTTGAATGTTTGGTTAGAAACCCTAAAACATACCCAGACCAGATAAGACTGTGGTCAACTGTCGACCCTCCCTTACCAGTTGCTGCTTGCGTGCAGAGAAAAACCCTGTTGAGCGTCCTGACTCACTTATGTATTCCCTGCCCTGAGGGAAGTGATGAAGTCACCAAGTCAAGTGTAAGAATGCAAGAGATACACTTTCAAAGTAAACAGATGTGCAGTAAAAAGGGACTATTTCAGAGTCATGCAGTTCTATTCTTATCCAACCATACTGCTCGCTTTCACGGGGGAAAAGAACGCTTCCTTTGAAGGCTCCCACCTCGCCTCTCTACTCGTTGAAGCGCCATCTGTACGTTGGGTTTAGCATGCATAGAGCACCTTTTAGTGCATGGATTTAAGTGACCATGCTCTTCATCTCCCTTTCTACGTGTATGAATAGTTTATGAGTGGATCTGTTCTCATCGTGACGACACGATGTGTGAATTGCACGTGCATGTTTCTTAATGCAAGCATGTGTGACAAGGTGTGTGAACGCATGTTCCTATTATGTGCTGACAATGACCTGATGCCAAGGTTGAGAAACCTGCAAAATCCCTGCGGGGTTCTTCCACCAGTCGGCTTAAACGGCTGCCAAACCAAAGTTCAGCTGATCCTCTCTGTTCAAAACTTCTCTTCTCTTTCTAATTTAATGATTTCATCTTGCATAGAAAGAAACACATGACCATGTGGCTATTCAGAACCTGAACAGACATCACAATCCTTGATAAATGCGTGTTTAATATCAGATTACTCCAAAAAAGAGGAAAAAAAGAAAACATTAATCTTCATGAGCTTGCCGGTGAACAAACACCAAGCCTGGACTTGTGTGTTGAGTTTATTTGAACAGTGGCTGTTATTTTGATAGAGCGCAGGTCCTACAGGGACTGCAGAATTGAGCTGAAACATCATTACGCTGCTGAATGAGATTTATTATGTTATGATCCCTTTGCATGAACTAGCAGGTCTGCGTCACTCGTAAGACATTCTTTAATGTTTCCAAGGGCATGGTCAGTTCGTTTCGCAATGATGCCTAAATGGACACTCGTCAAACATGTAGTGACATGTGCGTCTTTACTGTGCAACCTGAAATGACTTGTAAACCATTACCCTGTAAATCAACATTTACGTTTGCCCTTAGAAGAGAAAATACACCAGTTTCTCTTTGGTATTGCAGAAATAAAAGGTTTTACCAACACACTGGCACTGCATACTGTCAATAGGTATATTCAATAATCTTAACCTTAATTGTTGAATTAATATTGTTGTTTTCTGAGACTGGTAAATAATGGTTTAGTACCTCAGTTATCCTCTTAGTAAACAAACTAATTAAAGTCATACATTTTGCATATTCTGCAACAAGACCACAGTGTGCAAGCTGTAATCAGAGTTTTTGTAACTGCTGGGCATATGTGTGTAAAGTATGTGTGCAAGAGATAGCACGAGCGAGCATACCTCTGTCTTTCTGGCATGTTTGTGTGTGTGTGTAATTGTTTGCAGATTATTTGTTGGCACGTGTGCTTTTGTGTGGTGATACTCAACTGATCCGGTACCTCTTGAGGTTTGAACCGTGAGACCCTGAACTGTTACTGTTACTGTTAGACACAGGTTAGTCGCCAAAATATGCAAAAGATGATCAAACGGTAAGTAAGCAATAAGGTGCAGAGACGGTAAGGCAGTTCGAGGCATCAAAATGGAAAACAAGACGTGTAGGACGCGGAAGATAAGGAGACAGAAAGGCAGCCAGTTGCTACAAGCTTGATTGGGAATAAATGATCTCTTTGCGTTTTTCCCTCAAGGCTGGATTGAAAGAACAAATGTAAGGGACCAGTCCCTACAAGTAAAGTCAGGAGAAATAATATGAATGCTGCGAAATAAGTGTAATCCACAGATGCTGTGGGCACATAACACATGTCAACACATTTTCACTCCCAAATCATCAAATACTGCCGCTTGGTCATTGGCCCTGTGCTAACAACTCTGATGCTCGAGTTAACCTATTAGTAGACATTATGGGTGCACCAGGGACGACGAATGCGTTTCCGTGTGTTGAATGCATATGTGTCTGTTTAAAATAAACTTCCAACGAAGGTTTACTTAGTTTTTAGCTTTACTTAAATTTAAGGAACAAACATACTTGGTTAGGTTTGGAAAATATTGTGATTTCGGTTAAGATAAGTATTTTTCATATGTAAAATAGGAATGTTTGTTATGTAAATGGTCTTAATTTAGTACATAAGTCACATCACCAAAAATGTACTGGGTTTCTATGTTTGTTTTATTAATTCCAACCTTCCCTCACGCCGAACCTACACTCCCTCAGTTGCTCTGTTAGCCCAATGATGACATGGATGGGGTTACATTGCAGTTAGCTGAAATGATTGATTCATATCATACAAACATAAAGGGTGCCCTCGGTTCATCGGCATCAGATGCTAAAGGCCTCTTTAGCATCTGTTACTTTATTCGGACTTGTCATTTGTCCATAAAGTTGTTTGTCGAATCATCACGCGCTTGCAAGAAAACTTGTCATATTTCTAAAGACTCTTGTAGCAAACTAATATGAGCAAGTGCTGTTTGTGTTGCATGGCCAGTCACTTCAATTCCAGCACAGACTGCTTGAAATGCACGTTAGTAAAGTCTGGAAGCATTGCAATCCCTGACTGACATTTTAAACATACCACATCAGCAAACATGGCCAAGTGGATATTTTAATCCATTTAGCTGAAGCAGACCAAGCCCTGAGCATAAATCAGTTTGAAGATATCTGCTATTTATTTGTTCACTTGAAATTATATTACTGTACATTGTGCAGAAAACTGTTGTTTTATTTTTCTGCGTTCAAGTTTTTCAGTTTAAACTTTATGAAAACAGCTTTTTAAAACTCTTTTCCAAGACATTACTGTCTAAAGATAGGTCTTGTGTTTTGATTATTAATTTATCAATCTTATACCTTGTAGAATTGCTCCATTCCAAATGTAAATTCAACGTGACAGGAACGGGGAACATGCGAGCACATCCACATTATCTCATAGGACCTGTCTTGTATATAGTCCTTTCAGCTTCTTTACAAATACTTGATCTGCGCTAACATTGCAGTTTGATCTGTTTTACTAATTCATGCACTCTTCCACCAGGGAAGGATCGAAGAGGAAACAGGGATCATTTTTTTGTGGTCCTTCTTTCATTCATTATTGAGAGCGGAGGCCAACGAGTACATGCTTTTAACACCATTTGCAACATGTTCCGCTCGACCTAAGCTGACACTTGCTCCACTGGATTTGCGTTCCACTTTCTTGAAGCCTGAAAGGGAATAAGATGGTGGGGAGAAATGCTACGGGCCTGCTGACGCATTCACTTTAACTCAAGCCTCACACACACACACACACACGCACATGCTGCAATCACGTCCTTGTCAGCTTGGGAGATGGGGTGTGACACAAGGAGCAATTTCTTAAAATATTGATCAGCGAGGGTCAAACATTTCCTCACAAGAAGGGCTATATATGGAAGAAGGCCAGCCCCTCTGGTCCAGTGGTTTTCCCCGGGAGGGACCTTTAGCTTTACTGATTCCCCTAGAACTGTTTGAAACTTTGAGCTCAACCAAGTAGAAGACAGCAATATGTTTGCAGGTATTTGGTCCATGCTTGGCTAAATGCGAACTTTGAATCAGGACAGTACTGTCTGGTGATGTTACAAATGTGCGTGAGAGCAAAAGTACAGACACGAATGGAAACAGAGAAAGGCCTATGTCAGGTGCATATTGAAAACTGCATGGCTCAGTACCCTTTGCAGTTTAGTTTGTATTTTTTATATATATACTTGCACAATATGACATACAGGACTGAGAGAACAAGTATTTCATTTTGTGTGTGTGTGTTAATCAGTAAGGAAGAAAATAACAGGAAAGTAAAGCAAACCAACAAACTTCTGTAGTTTCAAACATTTGTAAATAGTCATCCAGCTAGACAAAGACATTTCCTGTGAAACGCTTCCTCACGGCAATCCTTTTTACAAGCGCATGACCAAATGTAGTAAGTAAATATACATAATTACAGTACTTAAGAAATAAATAATTGCATGACAAGGGCTGATATTGTTCCTACTCCCAGTGGTGTTGCGGTGCTAGGGCGGCATTCACTTGCATCAAACTAATTTCTTTACCTGATGGCAACAACAAACAGATTTTAGTTTTTAAAAAACATTAATTACTGAGGTTGTCATTTTTAAACGATGTTTTTTAATTAAGCAAATCAATAACAATGTTTTAGCACGCTTTAGAGGTGCAGGGAGAGAACTTGGCTGTTTCTCCCTGTTTCACCCTTGGTTTGAAGCTAAGCCAACTAGCTGCTGGCTGCAGCTGCATGTCCAACAAACCTTTTCACCTAACTTTTGAATGCAAATTCAAATAAGTGTATTTTCAAGGAGACTGGCCTCAGCTAAATATTACCTAATGTGCCATTAATGTTTGGTCTTTTTGGTCTGCATTCTTCCCTCGTCGGTCATGCATTCTCTTATATTGCTGGAAACCATTTCACATTCGTCCCAACCACGGCACATAAAGTAATACCGCTATCCTTCCAGTTTTTTTTTGTACCTGCAGTGTTTTTTTTCTTTCCTTTAATATAAGAAAATGCCTGAATTAATCCCATACTATTCATGCTTTGTCCATCAAGAATCTTTAATGTTTTAGAATTGTGACTCAGCAGGCCAAGGCGCCCTCAATCCACCTACGCGCTTGACAGCTAGACAATATGGGTTCTGTTCTTGTTGATCATTGCAACTTCATACTCATACAGCACCAATGGATCTGAGGGAAGTACTTTGGCAGCTATAGGACAAGTCTTGTATTTTGAACTTCAAGGTCTTAGTCTAACAAGAGTGTTCATTCTGACAACAAGTCAGTCACGCTAGCTTTGCGCTTGTCACTTCCTCCGGCGATTTTTACTGCAGGAGCACTTACGGTATATGACTGGATACACTCATCGTCATTGGAGAAGGAAGGGTGGGGATCGGAGTCATTCAAAGGGTGCGGACTTTCAGACGATCACCGCCCACGTCAGACCACCCAGCCAAACCTGCCAGACGCCCAGCAAATGCAACCGGGAGCAGAAGCGTCTGCCCCAGGTGAAGAGAAGAGAGCCGGGATGGAAGCTATGCACAGCTTTTCCTCCACCCAATCCGCTTTAAGCTAACGTCCTGTCGCAGGAAAATGAGGCGGACTGTTTTACATGAATAATGCTTGATGCTTCAACATCATCAAAGTTGATGGAACAATGTTTCCGTGATTTACACTTCCCAAATATTATCAAATTGTTTTGTTACCTCCTGATGCAAATTCCAAAACAATGACCTACATGAATTTACTATTGTTTTTGTTTAGTTTGTCTTGTGTAACAAATGGGCGACGACAGCATTTTGTTGTGGGTCTTTGTGTTGCAAAATGACAATATATTAAGATTGAATCATGGAATCCATGAGGATGTTGGGGGAAGCAGCAAAAGCCTTTCACAACTTTCCAAATAAACCGGTCCACCTTTATAGTATAAAAACTTTACCTTTGCCAGTTTCTTTTTTCTTCTTTTGGTCTTTTAAGGTAATTCAAGAAAACGTCATTGCTTTCTGACCACTGAACTAGAATGCACAGTCGAGGAGTGAAATCAAATGGAAGAGAGAAGACCAAGAATGGAAGCAAGAGGCAGAAAGGCAGCAGAGGACCGTCCCCCGAGGCAACATACCTCAGGAACTGCTGGTGTTTCTGTGGACATTGATCTCCAGAGCTGACTGAACTTCTCTGTAAGGAGTAGAACCCGTCGATGCCAGACTTCTAGTGATCCCCCTCGCTAAACAAATTAATTTGATGCTCTGATCAAGATTGCAGTGCAGGGGGGATGAATGTTCACCCTTTTGTCTTCAGCTGCACGGCCACACTTTGTGATCTTTAATTCAGGTAGATTTAAAATATAGAATACAACTTTTCCCATTAAACTTTCATGTTCAATAAACTGTATGAATTCAATTGTTTCCTTTAACTGTCTCATCCATGTCAGGCATGTGCAGGGTCTTTATTCATTTCTCCCTCTCTCTTTCTGTGTCTCTTTTTCTATCTTTTCTTATACTGCAGTTGTACTGTTTGGACCTCAACCCTCCCCCTTTAGACCCCAGCTGGTGTCATGCTTTGATCACTTATCTGCCCCAAACTTAAATTGCTGCATCATCAACCAAGCCAGAAAACATCTAAGACGGTATAGTCACTCATTTTGGCATTAATAACGCAACGAGGGACGAGCAGCGGTACCCTTTAATCTTAATCTTGTTAGAAGCTTGTTTTTATGGCCCGTCTACTTTCCACCTCCTACCATCTTCTTTATTGACCCATGGTGGACTGCAACCCACGGTCTTCTACCAAACCAGACGTTAAGCCTCAGAGAAAGGGTGTGTGTGTGGTTCTATAGACAGATCTGAAAACTAGTGGTTTGACAATTTGTGAGTCGTTTCTCATTTGTAGTCTTTCAATTCCTTAGATATTCTCCTTTGACCTGTTGTGCATCAAAGGATTGGCATGAACTGGTGCTGTTGGTGGTCCGGCCTGCTTGGCTGATTAAGCATCCTGTTAAGCTTGAGTTAGTGAGCTGCCCGTGCATGCGTAACAAGAGTTACACTGTGCAATCTGTATTTTACCGTCATTATAGAGGCAAGACAATATGGGTCCTTTGCTTACATTGTGTTCGTTGTTTCATAATAAACCTTATCTTTTATGAATTCACATGCCCATGAGGATTCACGTATTCTTCACGAAGGACACCATTAAATCAACTGATCCTTTTGAGGATAATTTACATATTGTGATGCAGTTCTGCAGGAGATTCAACATAGCACAGGTTCCAGTTATCCATGGCATTAAAGGTAAAAAAGCATTGTCGTCATTGCCTCAGCCTCAATCATGGTCATTGATTAGGACTTAAGTAGAGTTTTCTTTCTTCTCATCAATGTAGTCAGTGCAGCGTTTTCACAAAAATGATTTACAATTTCTTGGTATGTGAGTCTAACTTTGACATTTTACGTCTTTGGAGGTATTTGACGCATTGAGGTGAGAATGAGTGTCCAGTGACGCCGTTTTAAATCCTGCAATGACCAAAAGCGAGCCATCTTGATGGTTGCGAGCTGAAATTTAATTGAGTCCAAAAAAATGGAGAAAGCTATTATAACTTATTAGCTGTGTGTCAAGCTTGATAGTTGGCAGAAACACGACTGAGAGTACAGACGGATTCCTTTGTACGGATGGAGACAGTGTCAAATGTCGGGTGTGAGGGTTGAAGCGATGTAGGTTAATCAGTAGCAAGTTATTTATGCCGAGGCAGAGAGATGTGTCCTGAGGCCATATTTAGTACCTTACATAAAGTTAACTGCACATGCTGTCTCTGCACAGACCTGCCGGGCTGAGTTCGCCCGTCATTCCTCACATTTTTCCTTCCTCCGATCCCTCTTGTCCATCCCTCATATTTCTCTTCCCTGATCCCGCAGGGCAACCTTGTTTGCAGACTGTGGTACGACGTGGGCAGATATGCGTGGAACATGCTGGATCACCTGGCCTTACTTACTGACACTGGTGCTAATCATACAGAAGTGTATGTATATATCGTCTAGCAATGCACTCAGTAATTGACGTCTGAGTGCACATCTCTGTCTCTGACAATAGCTTTCCAATTTTCCAATTAAAATGAACTCACTTTTGGTTTCACGTTGCTTTGCAACAGAAACAGACACAATGTTGTGTCTGCAATGGAGCCTACATGTATAACTGCTACCTCCTAACACACACACACACACACACACACACACACACACACACACACACACACACACACACACACACACACACACACACACACACACACACAAACAGTTTCTAACGATTTTGCTCTCAAAAAAGCATACAGTAAATTCCAAGTGTTTAACCAAAGGGGAGAGTGTGAGGGTGTGAGGAATGTAGCCTACAACTTTCACCTTCTGTTTCATACAGGTGTGACTGGAGCTCACAACTCCTATTTCATGTCCACACCATTCCAACCTCCGCCCCCACAGCCATCATCACCCTCACCATGCACTCCCACCACCACTTAAACCTGCAGATGCTGTTCCTTTTGCTCCCAGTTGAACTCAAATGTGACCTCCATCGACCTCTACGACAGTCATAACGTAAATAAACTATTGCAGAAGGGAACACAGAAGGCATCATGTAATTCTGCTGCTCCTCCCTTCACTTTTTGATGTGACAGACAGAGGCAATCAAGTGCAGATTAAGTAGAGAACCCGTGATGAGGACAGATTTAAACATGTCAGACGGGGAGTGCCAAGGTTTCACTGCTACCACAGTGTTCCAACCTGCCCCTCGCTGAAAGCTGGTGTGTAAGTGCACATGTAAATGTGCATGTACACACATAGAACTTTTTCAAAGTATGTATTTCTTCAGACCAGGGACCTTTCAGTAGATTAAACCTGAGCCAAAAGTAGAGCGCCATCCAAAGGCAAAGTCTTTCTTTTTATTAGGTTGGTCATTAATGATGATCATATTGCCTACATACTTTTTGGCCTTGAGCCAGTCATAAAATTGTGCTTTTTCTGATATTCAAAATGAAGGAAAGTGTTGGTCTCTCATGTGGGAAATTAAGGAAATAAGGCCTTCACAGAGTGGGTGCTGCTGTGCAGCATAAATGTTAAGAAACAAAAACTTTCTGTGGCCTCCAATTGTTATTGCCCACTTTAAATGGTATTAAAGCTCCAGGGTTATTGTACTGGATACCAACATGACAGTCAGGCTCTCTGAGACTGTACTCATGGGCAGATTTACATCACTATTACTGACATGTCACATATACAATGATCCACAGAATGTATTGTGCTTGTGTGTCAAAGAGAATGAGACAATATGTTTCATTGTGTGTCGAGTGTGAAAGATGAGGTGTACGAACCCCCCCCCCCCCCCCTCATCCCGCCCCCACTCCTTCATTACCAGCACCTGAACGTGATGACATCACATTTGACCATTTACCATCCTCACCTGCACCAGATGTCTCGTGAGCAGCATTCCTTTTTGTATGAGGCAGCCACTGCTGGTGTCTCACCACCTCTCTACCACTGGCACGGTCACACCTTCTGGGTGACGTGAGGGAAATTTAGAATTCTTTCTGATGTAGCGAGTGAGCATTCATCTTACGTGATCTGCCCAATTCAATGATACACACACCAGACATCTGGAGGGCTGTGCTTTTATTGGGGTTATGACATAAAGGGTATACTCTTACAGGGATCGGCTAACTGCGTGTGCGTGCATGAGCGTGGGTGTTTGCAGGTACTTGGATTTTTTTCATTTGGTGTGTGTGTTTGTGTGTGTGTGTGTATTTTCACTCATGCATGCGCGTGCCAGTGTGTAGGGAACAAAGAGATCAGACACAGAGACGGAGCATTTAAGGGTTCGCCTACCTCCCAGTGTCACAGCAATAGCCTTCATCTCACCCGGAGAAACCACAACAGAGGATCAGGGGGGATACCTCACTGGCACATGACGGATAGCTACCGCCTAAAGGGGAATTCCACCCTAAAATAGATTTTATGCACAGGTGGGATAGGCGGCCATCACCTAGTCTTTTAAAGAGGTCCTTGTACAGCTGTCAAACTGATTTCATTCAGTTTGAATACATGGCAACGCCACTGCAGTGGGCAGCTCATGTGTGATGGCGTGACTTGAGACGGTGCTGGGAGAGTCGACCTGATCTCAGCTAGTGAAATTAGTTGTTTTACAAGTGAAGTTGCGACTATTTGTTGGAAAGAATAAACTTGTTATATATCAACAAAGGAGTTATTAGCTACTTCAAACTGAGCTGTACTATGTCATCAAAGAAAAATTAGCGAATGTCTTTTTTTGGTTTACATTTTACCTGCATGGGGGATCCAGGTTGCTCTAATGTGTAGCATGTAGCATTTATGAAACAAGTCTTTCTTTGAACTTCTGTGGAGTGGTGTGTTCCTTCTGTGATTCCTTGTTTCACAACCAACTCACCTTTTTAAAGAACAGCTCATGTGACCATTCTGATCTGCTAAACGTATGTTTAAGTTTAGGTAACTAAAGCTGCGTGAGTTATTGTCTAGTAAGGTTTGTGGTCAGGGCGCACCCAAGATTGATTCCAGAGACCTCTTGGATCATAATATCATCTGTTCATATCAGCTGGTCTCCTCTATCCAAGAGCACAACGAGACAACGACATTGTTAGCCTATCATCCTGCTGCCGTCTCTTTTAAATATGATTATCTGTCTGCCTCCAGTATATTCATGCTGCTGTTACGCGCTAAACCACTTCCACATCTCCGCCCAGTCTTTTCAGAACCATTAGCTACAAGAGTCTGGACACAACAGAGGGGATTTATCTCTCTGCTGCTCAGGGGAGACGCCTCTCAATTACAAATCTCCCAGTAGAGACCAAGCTTCAAAGACTCTGTCAAGACTTCATCATCGCATATGATCTGTTAATAATTTCTTTATCTGACTTGTCTCTTCTGATTTACCTGCAAGAAGAAGCTCGTCTGAGAAAAACAAAGGGTGAAAGCATATGAACAAATCTCCAATACTGTCGCTTTTCTTTTCTCCCGTGTGTTATTTGAGTTGCCTTGTGGCTCTCACAGCACCAGTCAGGTCTAACAAGCTTTGAAAGGGTGACAATCTGTGTGTTTGATCTACTTTTGTCTACCTCAGTCTGAATGTTTTTGATGAATCTTAAGTGGTACATTTCCCAACATTAAACTTGTCAGGTGTAGTAACTGTAACTGAGAGGGGTCTGAGTGAACGGTCAGTTCCCAACCTCTCACCACTGCCATCCATCCATCCATCCATCCATCCATCCATTCATTCATTCATCCATCTAACCACTCACTAAAGGCATCCAGTGCAGTGCAAGCCTCTAATCTGAGGGCCTGAGCAGCTGCTGCTTTGTGGCTGACAGGCAGCAGGGCTCTTATTATTGTACACACACACACACACACACACACACACACACACACACACACATGCAAGCAAACACACACGCACACACATGCAAACATGCATACACCGAAGTCCTCTAATGTGGGAGGCCAGCTGCCAGTGGCGTGCCTTCCACTCACCAGTGTGACCCAAACACCGCTGCTGCAGCTCCTGGTGCCACTGCGAAACTCAGGGGACTTTCCAGTGGCGAAGCGACAGAGAGCACTGCAGGGAGATGGGTGGAGATAAAGAGAAGTAAAGGCGGTGGGGAGAGAGCGCAAGGTGGCTTGAAGACAAACGAGAGAAAGAACAAAAAGGGGGCAAAGTAGAAGCAATAGCATGAGTAGGAACGGTGGGACATGAGAGCTGATGAGAGCTGATTTTGAAGGAAGCACAGTCAAGGAAAGTCACTTGGAAAACAAATACAACTTTGAGTTTAAAATCCTGGTTATAGTCCAGATCGAATAAGATTGAGATGGCTTGTTATGACATGAAAATACCTATCAACACACCAACAGGGGATCAAGTCTTCAACACTTGGCTGTTGGGGACCATGTGTTATTTTCTTCATTGTAGAAGTTCTCAAGAGTCCCCATAACTTGCTGTTTTTTTTGTGCAGCCTTTAGTGATGATGTATTCCATACTGCAAATCAGCCTTATATCCTCTCGTACAGAGCAATGCATTTCATACACATTTTATAGGCCAGTTGTCACATTGACATTCGCTGTACAAGGCCAAGGACTGACGTTCCCCTGGCTGTCGGTTTCTCAATCCAGATGTTTTGGATCCCGATCTTCGTCCACCGCAAGATTTATCCTCCACTCTTGTCTCTCTCTCTCTCCCTCCGCGTGTGTTTCTTTTTCCACTAATGGTGTGCTTGACTTTAACCTCTTGTGTGTCTGTGTGTGTGTGTGTGTGTGTGTGTGTGTGTGTGTGTGTGTGTGTGTGTGTAGTATGTCCCTCTTTCATGTCGCATGGTGGAGTGGAGATTGTGTGGTGTAGGTCCTAAATCTCTACCGGCACCTGGAAGTTGCTCAATGCCCTCCTGGATCCATAGTCTTCAAAAATATTTTTACAATGAATTTCTTTCAGTTCTTCTGCTGTTCTTCCCGTGGTTTCTTCAATTTTTCTTGTTTATTGTTTTAAGTGGGAGTTACTTGAAGCTTTCCATTAGTGAAGATTTTAATTATGAAGTCCAACAATTTTAAACTTTACGTAAATGATGTTTTTTGTGTGACTGCTTAGTTCTGCGTCGCCTGGAAACCCACAATGCTTTGGGAAGTGATTAACTTGTGTCCCTTAGAAAATTAATATGGTCGAGCTAAATAAAAAATAGACTCGGGTTTGCGTCCTGCATCCTACATATATTCGCTACGCTATAAAATCCTTAGAATGAGGTTGGATATCAAAAACATCCAATCGTTATGTTGGGACCCAGCCCATATTTCCCTCAGCAGTGTACCAGGTGACTGTTCAGTTCTACATGTTGATGTAAAATGAGCCTAAATGTGTACGAGCAAAATGACCATTCAATTATAAGCATGCCAGTTAAATGGCCATTGAAAAAGTTGGATGGGAGTGCCCATGTAAACTCATCAGTCCAACTTGTCCCTGCCCAACCCGGGCCAGCCCAGCGATCAAGCTGCACATCTGCTGGTGAGCTCAGCAATCTCTTCCCATCGCAGTAACATGAGGATGATGGATGCCTCGGCCACAGAGGTTTTCGCTGTGGTTTCCTCCTCAATAGAGCTCAGTTCCAGACTCACTCTGTCTGTCTCTGATCTCTCCTCCCGTTATCTTCCTGTTTGCTGTCTTTAGCAAATATGTCATTCTAACATGTGTTTATTACTCCGTCTTTTAACGCATTTCCCTCTTTTTTGCCTGTCAGGTTCGGGGCCATGAGAAAAGCTTAGGTATATTTGAAGAAAGCCGAGTAATATCTGTCATATGTTCTCCATCACCATGGGTTGGCAGTGGCAGCAAAAGGTTTTTAGCGGAGGCCTAAAATTCTCTTCATGGCTGAACTGTGAGAGCTGCTTTCTGGTTACTGCAGACTTCCACAAAGTGAAATGTAGTAATATCCATATTAAACCTCTTTTCTCTTCTCAAAGTTATTGCTACTTTCTGAAGGGGCAGCATTACTGAGAGCATGTGAAGAACACTTGTCTTTCTCATATCAATGTAATTGGTTTTACGCGCATGTTTAATGTCATGAACACACTAAAATTACTCTTAATCTGATCCATTTGGTTCAACGACCTTTGGCAAGTATTAGAGCCATACGATTATATGGATTTATGTGTGGGAATCCGGCTTGGCCAGAGGACATAAATGCTCTCAACATGGCTTAAGAAGGACTTTAGTCCACTTTCTCAATGGGCCCAAAAGGCAGCAGGATAAGGACATGTCTTATGTATATGTGCTCACTTAGCAATTTTCATAGGATTGAATGGGATGCCACTTTGAACGAGTTACCCAGTTTTCCTTTGGACATCCAGAATTGCAACTAAACTGCAAAAGCAAACCCCTTTGCAGAAGTTGTAGCCGTTACCGAACAGCTTTAGGTGTGTATACCACTACTCTCAGCTCTTGGAGGAGGACCGACCCTGATTTGCCTGCAACCCAGTGAAAAAAAGACGGAGAAATCAGATTTGGGATCATAGAGTTAGACAAGATTCATTAATTGGCCTGTATAGGTTCATGATGAAGTGGTAGTAAAGCATAAAAATCCATGTCTGTGCTGTTCTGTCTGTTCTTAAACTGTGTATTGTTCATTCCAACAGCATAATGCTGCATTGAGGACCGTGTTTACAATGCAACAGAGACCTTTGTATCATGTTACAGTAAGAGCGGTGCTGAAACAATGTGTGCTTTAGTTCAAGTTGAATCACTCAAAATGCAAGCGGCCCATACAGAACTGTGAAAACATTTGATAAGACGAACACAACAGCTCACTTGTCACAAGCAAAAGAAGCAGGGAAATGGGTTTAGTAATATCTTTACTCCACATTGATGCCAAGAGGTACACGTTGATAATGAGTTGCTTCAAATATGCTTTGTTTTGAGGCTAAAACCACGAAAAAAGTTTTTTTTTTCGTGGTTTATGAAATTGATGCCAAGAGGCATCAATGCTACTTAATGTTTTACAAAGGTTGTGTTAAATAACCCTTTTGTAACATAACCTTAATTTAACCGTTGCAGCATTTGAATAATATGACATTGTAAAGGCTCAATAGGACGAGCGGCCCCTCACTTCTGTACAGACAAACTCAGCCGTTGTCACAAGTGTGTAATGGACTTCCACTCAGACGTCATGGAAGTGAAACATGCACAATACAACTCACAGACATATACAGTACACACACACACACACACACACAAACACCCTCACAGCGTCGTGACCAGCTGTGTCCGCTCATGGTAGGTGACGATGTGATCAAAGCCATCATCTTGTCGTCCCACACCAGAACTGATCACACACTCGCACACAGGCATCAGGATGTTGTTAATCAGTCGCAGGGAGCCATTGAGGACGGGGAGGAAGCAGAACTAAAGGAAACTTTATGTCATCATGGGATGTTCACGTGGCTGTTTTACAAAGTGGGGGTATTAGATAAGTTAAGATAAAGTTTTCAAATGAAGAAATGTGATTAGTTGATTGATATAATTGCTTAAACAAGAGTCAATAAATCCATTGAGCTATTTTATAAAGAACCCCACAGCCATCAGCCATCAGCCTCAGCGAAGGAAGGACAACACTGGAGTTCATAAAACAATATACATAAAGAATTTCCAGCCAACATGTCAGAATTAAAATAGGCGGATGCATTTTCCAAAGGAATGCTGGCTGATCATATTAAATATCTACATGTAACACCAAACACTACAGTTACAGGACAGGGGCCAAAAACAATAAGGCCTTTCCAACAGGTGCCTTTTGTAAACTGTACTTGACGAGGGAATGGGAATGGGCCCCAGGGCTGCGTTCACTACACCCTGAGATGTGTTCAGGAAGCATTCCCTTTCACACATTTAATCAACAAAGAAAACAAATAAAGTAAACTATACTAAGATTTCATGACATCTAAAGACCACCAGCTACCTCATGGATGTTAAGCCATTAGCCAAGACCCTGCATGAGTCAAAGGCTTGTGTCTGGTGGGTCACCACATGAACTGTATGATCCAAAAGGCCCGGGTGCCACGATGAGACTGTGTTTCCCAAATGTAGGTGCCAAACTGAAAAAACTAAATTCACTTATTTACTAAACAGACAGACTGACCAGTCACTGCCTTTTTTTTCAATAAAATGTACTATAGTTATACTGTGTCGCCAGTATAAATCTCTCTGACCGTTAAGATGTCTAAGATAGCCGTAAATTGCTCTACATGTGGGATGATGTCTTTGATTTTCGGTGCAGGCTAAGTAATGACTTGGGAGTCGTTAGATGAAGAAGTTAGTGCTGACCCGCTTTGAGGGGGAAGGCCATGCGCTGCAGCCAAATAATAGGGTGAGGTCGACTGGAAGATCAGGTGAATGAGTGGTTGTCACTTTGGAGGATCAAGAGAAAATGATTTGTTAAATGATCCACACTTACACACACACACACACACACACACACAGACACACACGCATGTGTGCGTGCCCGCATGGTCACACACATGTGCATGACAGCAACACTTTGCGCACACAGTCATAACAGGCTGAAGGAAAATGAGAAAATCTCTATAGTTGTGTTAATTGAGACATTTTCCCTGCTAAGAATCTGGTAAGAATAGAGGACACCCGCTTTTGTTTTCACCACGGGGGAAATTATATGAATTTGGGCACAAACTAAATGGTATACTATGAAATATTTTCAAAATCTGCACTCCAGGAATCTTTATGCTGCACTTTAGGGAAGATCATGTTTTGTTTTCGTCAAGTTTTTTTTTTAAATACATTCAATAGCAGGTGATTTTACACAAACCTTTTCATGAGTCTTTCCAGTAAAAGCCCTGCAGCTGCTCTGTGACTTCCGACGCTTCCAGTGGTACACAGTTGCAAGCTGTCTCACTTGTTTGGAAATGTTACGGGAACAAGAGCCCTGAGTTACGGTAAGTGTTTGTGTGTGTCTGTGTTGAGTCACCATTTTCTTAAACCAGTCACAAAGTGGGGTCAAAAGTCAAATGAGATCCCATTTGCCACGACGGGAGCAACCTTCTTTCCTTGATTCCCAAGTTCTTGTGTGGCGCCTGAGATTGGATACATTGGAAGAGAGAGAGAGAGAGAGCGAGAGGGAGTCAAGCAAGGAATGGATTGAGAAAATAAATTCATTTTGAAGCCTTATCATCGGGGTGTTTAACAGGCTCTCACTCGCAGACAGGAGTCAGAGCTGTAATGACACAATCGTATCCAGATGACCGTGAAGGAGGGGAGGATCCCCTTAAAGTCTCTTTCTCACAGGAACTTTTTTTTTACTGCCGTTTACAAATGCACACACATGTGAATGAGATAAGCATCATCATTATTATTAAACTGTTCATCATCGGTTGACAGAACATAATGAACCCATGCTCAGGGTGTCCAGATTCTCTTGAGCGAGACATCTTTTTAAGCTGTACTATTTCTGAATTTGTGTGAATGTATTTCCATTTCTGCCAAGTCAGCATTCTCATTGAAGATGCAATTTCCCTGCAGCTACCTGCTTATATTTCATGGTGAGAAAGAAATAAGATTACCAATCAAAAAGGGGAAATCTTGCAAAAAAGAATAGTTTGGCGTCTGAAGAGAAGGCGGTCCGTCTGTGACTTTCTTATGAGTCAAGTCGCTTGTTTTCCTCAGAGATTTGTGCTGACCCGAACCCTAACCTCAGCCAAATTGTTTAAGTGGTCGAAGGTTCCTTACCGTAATAACATCTTGAAGCAAAGTTGTTTGTGTTGCCTAAATGGATCCTTGACACATAATGAAGAGCTGAAAATGGACTGCCCAATTCATAATGTAAACACATAATCCCCACGAGGAAAGAGGGCATTATCATGACATTTTATATTTCAGATTTCGTCCTCATTTTCACAACTTTTCTAGACCTTCTTTTGAAAAACACATTTTGCAGTCACACACATTTTGCCACGAGCCAACCATCTAGCGTAATTTCCATCTTTTCTCATTTTATTGTGTTATTCATTGTGTTTTTTTGGAACGTTTCATCTCTGCACTGGAAAGAGGAACAAAGCTGTCCGTCTGTGAAATATACAGTCGTTGGTTATCGCGATGCTTTTCTGGTCTTGGAGCTCCGTGAGGTTTTGTTACGGTTGGAATCGGGGCTATTTGTAGACATAGCAACCGTACAAGACAGAGACGCTGATGAAAATGGGATCCCGGCTGTGTGTGAGTGTGTGCGCACATGTGGTATCATGGGAAGGTTTTATCGAGCGGACAGGAGGTCCAGACTGAGGGGTGAGACGTTGAAAACTTTCCATTAAGTCAAACGGTTCCTTCACTGGCCTGACGTGTAGCTTCCATGGGTGTAGTGAGGCTTTAGTTGTGGAGAGCTGCCAGCTAACACTGACAGATACCTGCAGGAACATGTAATAATCACTTCTTAACAACTTCTTAATTACTATATTCAACACAAACTCATTAGACAATGTATCAGTGCTTTACATAGAGACGGTACTGTTATGAATCTATATTTCAACGTTTATTTGTGTTATTCCAAAAGTAAGAATCATTGTAGAATTGTAGATTCCAGCTGATAAATTTTGCCAATTTTTTGTTTCCATCTTTCTCGCACTTTGCACTCCACACATACTTAAATTTAATAAAGTAGAAATATCATAATCACACTGACAATTGTTTCAGCAAAGATACTATCAAAAAACATAAAGAGTTTAATTAATCAAAATAAAAGAATGTTTTAAAAGGTGTATATTTATTCACGTAGCTTTTTTGAATTCTTAGGTCTTTTCATTTAATGTAGAATCATTTCATAATGTGTATGAAAACAACTGTCCATTAGACAGCTACAGCTGCGAAGGCCGCACCTGCATGTTATTGGCTCCATAAAGCCACCATTAACACCCTGCCACCATCAGTGGGTAATTTATTGCTTTAATTACAGACAGAGAGAATACCAGAAAGAGTTTATAACCACTCTAGTAGGTGGGACCCCTGCAGGTCCTCTGCAGGGTCAAAGAGGGTCACCATCACTCTTCACTAAACGGGGTCAGGGCCTGGGAATCTGGAGAGAATTCAAGGTGTCACAGGTTTGAGTTTGCAGAAGCAACACAAGATGTGATATTGAATAAGTTCACTCTTCTATCCCAAAATGATCAATTATTCAAAATGACGTATTAGGCATAATTACTGGGACATAAAAAAAGAATCGAGCTGCTTGGAGTCCTTGTAAAGAGTGAATGAAAGCTCTGAACTTGAAATCAATGTTAGTCAAGAACAATATACAAATTAAATCAGGTTTAGTCCCTTCATCATATGTGTAGATAAAGGTAAGTGCCACAGCAACATTTAAAGCTTGTTTAAATTTGTTGTTAAATATAATTATTAGTTGTATTTAATAGTGGAATCCGGGGCGGTATGGAGGATGAAATCATATCAGATTTATTTCGGTAATACATGTTTCTGTTGAGTTAAATCATCTGCTAATCAAGAAGAAACATGACTTCTGTTATAAAAAAAGCAAAAAAATACCATTTGTGTCTTTGAGGAAAATCTGGAGAGTCCTGTGTTGCAGCGCTTCCTGTGACACAGTCCAGAAACACAACACAGTAACCAAACCAGCTGCAGGAAACGGCATTCATTAAACATTTTTAAAATGGTATTTTATGCTTGTCTTTGATGACATTTCAAATTCTTGCTGCATTCCTTTCCCACGGCATTTTTTTTAGATTTCCCAAATATTCGAAAAACCAACCAAGACCGAGACCACAGATACATCAACCAGATTCAACCAGCAAAAGAAATCTTAGTTGAAAAAACATTGCTGGTTTGAACCCCTGCATGGTTCCATCTGTCCATGGTAAGCCTCACCATGCATGTGTGTGTGTGTGTGTGTGTGTGTGTGTGTGTGTGTGTGTGTGTGTGTGTGTGTGTGTAGTTTGCGAGTGTATTTGCATACACAGTTGTGTGTGTGTGTGTGTTCCTTACATATTAGTGTTCATTCGCGTTACATTTATGCTACAAAAGGCTCACAGATGTGTGTGTGTGTGTGTGTGTGTGTGTGTGTGTGTGTGTGTGTGTGTGTGTGTGTGTGTGCGTGTGGTTTCCAAGTGTATTTGCATACAGTTGTCTGTGTATGTGTGAGTGTGTGTGTGTGTGTGTTTTACTCGCATATTAGTGTTCTTTCGAGTTACATTCATGCTACAAAAGGCTCAAAGACGTGTGTGTGTGTGTGTGTGTGTGTGTGTGTGTGTGTGTGTGTATGTGTGTGTGTGTGTGTGTATGTGTGTGTGTATGTGTGTGTGTGTGTGTATGTGTGTGTGTGTGTGTGTGTATGTGTGTATGTGTGTGTGTGTGTGTGTGTGTGTGTGTGTGCGTGTGTGTGTGTTAGATGCTGTGGGTGAGCAGGGTGGGGCAAAGGACCCTGATGTGGTTGCCGCTGTGCTACTTCAACACATGGTGATGGGGACATGAGACCAAGAATGTCTGGGAATCCTCTGCATGTCGAGTATGATTTTTGATCTGCTGATGTGGCCATACTGATCATTATGCATTTGTGTGTCATGACGAGGGCCTGGGAATATTTGTTCCCTGCAACCCCCAATGGTACACTGCCATCACTATCAATGCATGTCTGTTTCACTATATGCATATGGACGCTGCTTTCTGTCTTCATGTGTTTGTTTTTACATCATGAGCGTTCTCCTCCGTTTATGAAAGACACGTTTAAACGGACAACTAATACAGCACAATAATAAAATGCACAACATAGATATTGTTTTATGTGGAGGTACAATTTCATTTCACAGACAAAGGTTCCTCAATTTGTTTCTCTATCCTTCAGGATGTGCATGTAACAGAAGTGTGTCAGTGCAGTATTGTCTTACTCCATTACTGATTTGATTTTAGTTAGTAATATGTCACAATTCATTCCATTGTTCTGCCTATTGTTTTGTCTTGTTGTGTTTTCCTATGTAGCAACAGTGTGACTCAAGTCCAGCTTGTGTTCATTGTGGCGGAGGAGAGTATGCCATCCCATGTTTCCTGTATCTGTATCATTCTGTATTATTAGCTTGACTTGTTTCCTTTTTCTTCAAGATTTAATAAGTTTTGACTTTGTGTATTCCATATGCAAACCACCTTGGTGAGCCTTTTAGAACATGGTTGTGCTGGAAAAACACACACACACATATACGCCACTTTTAACTGTTCATTGGTACAAATACACCAGCAAACATAAACAAAGAAAAAACAATCAAGTAACGAATGGAGATGTCCTGTTTTTGGACAGATGTCTACATAACAGCTGTCGTCTCTGTATTCTAAAAATACGCTGCATTACCACAGACCAGAGGGACTGACTGATACTGAGAGTATTAGTCATTCCATGGTGGATGGAAACCAAACACCAGTCACATTCAAAATGCGACTTAGTAAAACATGACTTTTAGCGAAGCATTTGACGACGTCCTGCTCCTCAGCGAGCAACAGCGTCGCTGTGTGTGCTAATACTTTGCACATTTTTAGTGTGGTTGTCTAGACAGAGCAGTCCCATGCACGTCATGGTGTACACGTTTCTGCACTGTTTAGTAAGACCTTCAGGCGTGACAGTATGATGTGAAACAAATAAATTGAAATTATTGCAACAGCGTGTGTGGGAAAGAATTTATCCTTTAATAATCCCCTAGGGGAAATTGTTATTTTTTTAACACATGCTTAATTAAGGAGCAGTGTTGCAGCCGTGAGGCGCCCGGGGGAGCAACTCGGGGTTGATTGCGTTGCTCAAGGACACTTCAACATGCGAACTACGGGGAGACCAGGATTGGAACCGGCTACCTTGTGGTTTACAGAACAACCAGGAGCGACAGCCGTCCCTGCCGAGTGCACGCTTTAATGAGAAAATCTACATCGCTGCAGTCAAGCCCGTAGATGGTAGTAGGACTTATATACCATTTCCAAAATAACTTTGTTAAGTGTCGTGGTATCATATATCTGTTTCACAACACACAACTCTGTAAATTGTGGCGATGACACATGTCGAGGTTCTCCGCGCGGTTCCGTGGCGGTTCCCCGAGCGGTTCCCCGAGCGGTTCTCGTGGTGTTCGCTCTCTCGAGCAGCTGCACAGAATCGGGGCCAATCCGCCGCTGAACTTGACTGTTGTGCTTCCAGAAGTCAACCAACCCAGGCAAATGGAGTTCAGCTTTTCCAGGGATCTCGAGCTCCCCGGGATCAAACATCGCTGCTAACAGGCAGGCAGCGGTCACCACAGCACCGGCCCCGGGGCCAGAGGGAAACACCCTCCCTGTGGCTTCCCTCTCCTGACAAATATTAAAGACCTGGCCTTCCTCTTTGGCCATGTCTGCTATCCTTTATTGGGATGCCATTTTGTGGCGGTGTAAATAAAAGAATTATATATGTATAGATATATATAATCTTGCTCTCCAACGTGTAAATCTAAAAATCTGTCGAAATCCCAAAATACAACAACGCACATTGAGGCATCTGTGGAAGCACTCTCACTTTTGTTTTTATGTTTTTCCAGTCATATGCCGCTTCCCCAACGATTCAAATATGAGAATACATTTTTCTGAAAGGTTTTAACAGAAATCATCGCAGAGATTGCCATCGTCGGCTCCAACCGGGTGCTCTCGCGTCCCTTGTGGAGGTCTCTCTCCCTCTCTTTGGCCTTGCTTCTATCTGTCTTCCCTCCCTCTCTTTCTCTGACGGGGTTACAGGATTAGTAGCCGATTCTTCAAAGGCAGGGCATAGGCGTGCAGATTTACTACAAACACACAGGATAATTGCACCAAGGGCAAAGGATTTACACTCCAACAACTTTGAATCACAGGACACTTCACTGACTGCTGTTAAAGTTTCATTGTTACCTTTTGCCGGCTTGACAGAAACATTGGGAAGAAATGTACTTAATCCATTGTTCAAGTTCAGACTAATTTTCTCGCTGAATCGTTATGTGACTCATAAACCACTTGCGTGTGGCAACTCCCTGCTTCTCTTCATCCCCAAAGACAAATACACTAATTTAGCCACAGTGCACTTCGGTGCTGAAGTGAAAAAAAAAGGGGCATTAAAAAGAAATACCTCATCACTGTCGGTTTGAGAGGCTATATTGAGCGTAGAGAAGGCATATGGGAGCAGTGGCGTAATGGCGTGATGTGAAGAGGTCCCCTTGTGTCTTGTGCATTCTGTCAGCAGGTGATGTTTCAGTTCCTTCACTTTACCTTCGTGTCTAGCAGACTTGGGGGCAATAAAAACTTCTGTAAACAAATCCTGGCGTGGAAAAGTAGGGCAGCGTGAGACCGAAAGTGAGAGGTGAGAAAAGAAAGGTAATGGGAGTTCATGAAGAAGGTTGTCTTTGTGAGGGCACTTTTTTTTTTTTTTTAAGGATAGTAAGCGAGAGAGTGGCTGACAGAAGAAAGAAAAAAAAAGTACCTCAAAGTTTGAAAGTCAAGCTCATTTTCTCCTATTGCAGAAGAAGACATCTGGAGAGCAGGTGTTAGAGCCAGCTGCGGTAGGAAGAGGAGATGCATAGAGAACTCCTCCCTCTATGGGTCGTTTTGAAGCACTGCAGCTTCGTGTTGGTGAAATAAACAGGTCAAGACATGTCCAGACAAAGACGATACAACCCAAGGACTGATCACCCCCCCTTGAGTAACCTCGTAGAAGATCAAATACATATGTTTTAAATCATGGAGCACAACCACCAGTAAGCTGGGCCTTGTTGGAGACTTAAAGCATGATGTCGAGGCAGCCTGGTCCCAGTGGACGACGCAGTGTAACACCAGTGAAGCTTTGATGACACCAAATCTGTATCCTTCAGCTGCAGATGCCATTGACGCCAGGAATGGCTGTTTCTGCAAGTGATGTAATGCCAGTGTTATACATCCCACCAGTGGGAAAATGAACATAAAATGGAGTGCAATGTTGTAAAACACAATGGAGCATTTTTATGGCTTCAATGAAAAATAGTTGAATGTTGCGGACATGCGGTCTCCACACGCTCCAGAATTTGGTTGATGTACAGTTAATGCCACTAGAAAAGGGGAATGAACCGTGTTGGGTTTTATACAAAATCCCTTTTCCCCATTCTGTTCTCTTTATTACAAACATGTCTAGTTGCCCCAGCAGCAATGCTGAGACACAAGCAACTCACATTAAAGTCACGGTGAAAAACTATCTCAGCATCACACAGTGTGTCCCAAGTAAAAGTACCAGAGGTTGAAGATTTATTCCATGTTGTAAAAATGTCCCGTCCATGTGTGTGTGTGTGTGTGTGTGTGTGAGAGACACACTGTGTGTTGTTCCTCGCGTGTACAACTCCAAGTGAAAACCTTTCAGATGAAAAAAATGAATATATTTATAAAGTATAAGTGTTATAGTAAGTATAAGTATTATAGTGGCGATAACCAAACCTGTAATAGGAGTGACTCACATTAAAATCCACTAAAATAAACCCTTACAAGTATATACTCCAACATATTGATATACACAGTTTTTTAAAAATGAAGAATTTACAATTCCCGACTTTCTTTTTTTTTTTTTTACATCTGCAAACATGTATTACACAAAGAGATTTTTTTTCTCGTAAATGAGGTGTCCAACTGTCAAGGACGCAGCTCCCTGCTGAGCCGGAGCCCCGTGTGCTGTTCGTGATGAGGACAAGATGAGTGTCACCGGCAGACACGCTGTGTAACCTCGTAAAACACACCGTCACAAAGGAAGCCTCAACCTTTACTTTATAAACCAAGTCAATCACTACGTTGACCATGCCGAAGCTAAAATGTTCAAATTGTGTGACAAGGAAGGGGTGTTTTGTCTTGTGCAGCCATAACACGGTGAAATGATCACAGCAAAATTAGAAAATAAAAGTCAACAGCTAAATCGAGGCATTAAATGGAGCAAGATGTGCCTTGGGCCCGCAAAGCCACTCGGCCGTGAGGACTTTGAAGTTCACCCATTTGTTAAATATGAAACGTTTAACGTTTAATCAAACTGTCACATTCCAGCATTCAACATTACTGTTTCATTTGTATTTGTTTCGTGGATGTGTTGTCCCCCAAACAAAACGGCAAATTAAATCATCCAATTATTCTATCCAATTATTCTATTCAATTATTCTATTCAATGCGTGATGTTGGTTTCGATCAAGTCACGCCAGCCCAAAGTTTGGCCTTTTGTTTCGTCAGAGTCTGAAAATGGATATCTAGACAGACCGTAGCATTCATTCAGCTGTTATTGATGTCATCAATTTGAAAGTGAACTATGTGGCCAACTTAAACATTACAAAGATTTTGAGTTGGACCTCACATACAGAAAAAACACAGGACATGTGACCATCCTGACTGTGTTATGAGCCTTGTGTCCTTACTAAAGTCTAAGCCTGACTCTTTTTTTACTGTACATCACAGAGATAATCTCCACATGAAGATGTCTTCACGGTGATTATGTTTAATCCGCTCTTCTGTATGTGTGGATATTAACCCTGAAAGCCTTTACAGCTCATTAAATACTGACAGGCAAGAAGCTATGACAAAGTACAGCGCAGGTGTGTGCATCTATACACACGTATATCACGAGCACAGGTATGAATACTTGAGGTTATGCGTTATATCTTTTTGCAAATAGTGTCTGCACATTGATGTATGTGTGTATGCGCATCCATATGTGTGTCTGTGTATGTGACTTAGTGTGTTTGCACATTCCTGGCCCTCCAAACCCATGTTTAATAAGCTTTACTTTGACATGCCCTTAAGATGAACTTGCAAATCAGCATCGTTTGACTCCTTAGCTTTTGACATGGCTGCCAGTCAGCATCAGCGGTTGGATGAAACCAGAGCTGCTGCCCTCAGAGGATCTTCTCTCACCCTTCCTCTTCCTCCCCTCCTTCCCTCTCTCCCCTCTGTCTTGTTCTTTCTGTTCCTCTCGGCAGTTCTCTGCTCTGGTCAGGTAAATCTGTTTCATATGACTTTGCAAAAGAGGCCCCTCCGTAAAGTTTAACACTAAAGGTGGAACGCCATGCATCTCTCTGCAAGTTATACATTGGTATTTGATCAAAAACAACACAATAATGAGTAACCGTGGAACTTAAAACGGAATATTTATTTATACATGGTGGGTAGCAAAGAGATGTTAAGCGTTAGATGAGAAGAACAACACTAACCAGCCAGATAGCTCTTAGCTCAGCATGTGTTCATTCACACTGCGTATTGTTGAGTTATCCCATTATTTATATGTTAGTTTGTTAGTTACTTTGTTTGCCATAATGCTTACTTTGTACTCAAACCTAACTGTTGCTTTAGAGCATGTTTTTGCAAATTTCTCAAAACATCAACCTTGTTCTCCAGAGAAAAAATATCAGTTTGAAAATAAATACACTTTGGATATATGTTTTCTTTCTTATAATAAAGCTAAACTATAACCAGTACTGGTAAATCATCCACAAAATGTCTGACCTGTATACACTGAACAGTTCAGGCAAACCGTATCATGCAAACCCATAAAACGTTATTTTAGATTCTCTGTGTTCAGGGCTTTTATTTCCCAGGCCACAAATTGGCAAAAGAGAGATAATAGCTGGTTGTTGCAGGATACAAAAGGTGAAAGGTTAAGGAATGCCTCTCCCTGTGATGGTGTTTTCAGAAAAGGCCAGTGAAAGCACCGCTCCCTCCTGGATACTTAGAACATGCTTGTCTTAGCAAGGAATCAAACGATGATGATTTGGCTCCGTCTTGTTTGACTCTTGTCTCTCGGTATGTGCCTTCTCTCCCACTCGCAACGTTTCATCTCGGTGCTCTCTAACTTTTTGACTTCAACTAAATTGCTGGTTTGTCTCTGTCTCCCTCTGGCTTTGTCTCTGTGCCTCTGTCTCTCTCAGTGTTTCTTTCTGTCCTCCTAACCTCCTCATATTTCACCGGTTCGGTTGCTGCTCTGTGCTTTCACAGACTGTTCTGTCTGAAGTAGTCTACGACTACGGGAGAGCCAACCAAACATTTCTTGTCCAAGAGCACGCAGGCACAGACACACACACATACTCGTGCAAGTATAGTCATACTTGCTTTTACAAACTTGATCAGAGAGCTCGATGGGATTTGACAAGTTCAGATGTTCTCACAGATATTTTCATAAAGGCTAAACTGACAAAAAATCTGAACCTGTCAACGAAAACCTACATCGAAGATCCAAGGTCCCTGAACCAGAAATCATTCTCCCTCTGTCACTGCCATTTTTCTATCCATCTCTCTTTCCCCCCACACACACACTCTCACATTATGGAGAGCCACTAAGCCAACGGCGATGGGAGAACACAGGGCATCTTAACCCCAAAAACCCAAAGAGCATGATAAGTAGCCTGACACGATGGTCAGATATTATCATATTCATGCCTTATTCATTGCAGGCAAACTGATCAAAAAACCTTGAGTCGCTCCAAAAGGTCATCTTGGGGTTCACTGAAGGTCAACCCAACCCACGAACGCTGAGGGTCATGGGAAGCTGCAGTTCTTGGCTCGACTGGATAGGAACTTCACTGACAGGTTCTCTTGGAGGATGTTTGTAAAATGGCCGACCACTGATACCACAGCAAAGAGCAGCACTCGGTGACTGTGCCGTACATCCCGGGCCAAGGACATGGCGAGCACAGCATGACCAATGATCTGAACCCGGGAGGAGGCACTGAGAGAGGAGTGGAAGAGTGTGGCCTTTACTCTGGGTTTGGAGTAGGAGGGGATGTGTGTGTGCGTGTGTGTGCGTGTGTGTGTTTGTGTATGTGAGGGAGAGTATGTGCCTGTCTTTTAGTGGGTTGAATTGGTTTGATTACATTTGGAGATAGCCATCAGCTCCATTCCACTCACTGCTTTATTGTGTTTGATACCCGACGAGCATCCAGACGGAGCAACTCAACGCGCATAGCATGCAAATGTACACACGCACACACACACTCACACACACACGCACACACACACACACACACACACACACACACACATAAACACATGCGATGGAGAGGAATCTCAGACAGGGCATTAAACGGCCATTTTCTGAGTGTTTTCCAACACTTACAACACTTTGTATGTGATGCTAGCAGCACAGGTGAAAAGAAAGAAAATAGCCTGACACCGTCATCTATCACATCTTTCCTTGCTTTCTTTTCTCCCTATTTGTTAATCTGTCTGTATTAGTCTTAATATCTCTGTGTTTTTCTTTGTAAGTAAACACATTTGGAAATGCTTTGTCACTGTTTCGGATGGGAAAGAAGTGTGTGAGTGTGTCTGTGAGTGATTGTGGCAAGGAGGTACTGCTCACACACACACACACACACACACACACACATGCAGATGTTTGACTCGATGCCGTGGAAACGGGCGATGTTTGGTCCTGATAGTTTCTCTCTCTCTTTAATTGTGGGGAAATGGGTTTCAGATGTTACAGCGCGACTGATCACTTCGGGCCCCGCTCGGCCCCGTCATGTCCTCCCAAACCACATCAAGGAGCACAGGCTGATGTGGGACGATAGCAGCCCAGCGAGGGAGGCCCAGTGTGGGGCTGAAATGCTCCTCTGGGTGCCCTTGCAATAACAAGATCCACATTAGCAGTAGGCGTGTGATCTGTCTGCTAAGCTAGGCCGTTACGCTGCCTGCCGTGTGATGTGTGATGCTACTGCAGAAAAACTACTCATCAAACATGTTTGGAGCAAATTATGTTCGGCTGGAGAATGAAGATTGCTCTTAATCTCTGTTATATGAGTAGGTTAATTCTTAAATCATTGCTGGTGTTAAGGGTCTACTCTGTTTACACAGGATGGGTCAGAGGTCAGGGTCATCTACAGACCTGTATGTTCGGGGCTTGTAGGCATGTGGCGCTTTGATAGTTAATTTAAGGAGGTCAAATACTTTTAGAGCTGAAATTACAATGTAAATGTTCCGACTTAAGTGATCATTTTTACCTTTCCATGTTCGTATTTTTGATGACAGCTAAATGAAGCCACACTTTGTGAGCATAATCAAACTAATGAAAACCGCACTGTGCATTTTTTTCAGCACCTGTTGAAGAGATAGATGGCAGATCACTGTGGGTGTAACAAACCCACATTCCAGTAATAGAGCCTGTTGGTTGCTTCGGTTTGTTTTCCTTGGATGACTCCTTACCCCTGGGTGAGGACTCTGGTTATTCACATGGGAGAATGTAGGGGTTGATGTCATGTGCTCCAACTTTAAGAGCGGGAAAAAGAAATAGAAACACAAAGACAGGACAGAGGGAAATGTGGGATGCAATGCTGCCCTCTGCTGTTGGGTAGGGCAATGATAATATAGGACTTCTGGCCAGAGACACAGCCTTTTTACAAAATTATGACTGGCTGTTAAAGGCAGTACCTTTCATGCATAGCCCGTACGAAACTTAACACTAAGTCGTAGTGAGAAACCACAAAAATATGAATTACATTTACTCAAGTTTACTTACAAGGACAATATTCAGGTTCCTATTCTTTACTGTTCTTCCACTGCAACTCAGTATGTGTTTTTTTTTTGTCGATGTGATGGTGGGATGGCGAGAGGGAGAGAGAGAGGAAAGGGGGGTGTAGGAGGGAGGGGAAGTTAGATAGCCACCAGTTGATAGAAATGTATCAGCCAGCTGGCCAGCAGCCACAGAACTGTGGAGCTCTCCCTGATCTCTGGCTCAGAGAAAATACAACAGCCAGAGGCTACAGGGAGACTGAAGCGGGTTTATTTGCATTGCAGCTCGCAGGGCAGTTGTGTTTTGTTGCAGTTATAATGAAAATGACAATAGCCGATGTGCTTTGTCTTAACAGTTGGGAGAGCTAATGGTTTTCAAGTTTGTGACTTGCACCTGCGACTTTGCAAACACGTTACTTCTTTTTGCCGTGAGTTCGAAATAATTGTTTGAAGTTCAATCCAAGTGAATGATATTTACTTTAATAAATGCGACGGCTGATCTACTGTTTTATATTGAATTCACACACCAATTCAAAGAATCCAGGACAGATCACAGTGTCTCTGCCCTGTGGGCACGATAAGCCTACAGACAAAAACATAAAACATCTGTTACCCATATTTTGTGAACCTTTTAAGATCCGAGGTTACTCTAAAAAGGTCAGCGCTTCAGTCTTTGTCTCTCTCCAAACCAACTCTCTCTCTCTCCCTCCGTCCTCCTGCTCTCGTTCAGTAGCTCCTATTGAGCATCAAAGCCTCAGGACTCTGGTCCTATGGAGCAGGAATCTCCCTTCTGTGTAAACAGCACTACAGTCCTTCCCTTCTGTGAAACAGATCCTGAACCTGCGCGTGAACCCTAATATCGAGACTATAGTCAGTCAAAGGGAAATTAGGGTGTGAACGAAAAAGAGATTCAGCATATTTTAGGTCCGATTTACGTCAAGCACAAAGACAGCTGATGGAGAATGAGCACCAGTTTTTAAGATGGGGATTTGAGATGGCATCGATCTCAAGTGTTTATGTAATGGTTTAGCTTTGCAGGACACACTCTACAGTATTTTAGACAGACCATATTGTGAAATCACATTCATTTAAAGATGTATTAAATCATGAGGCTCACTGTGGAATTTAAACGTGTTGATATATTAAGGCCTGTGAAGACAGTAATATGTTTCCATGTGTGGCCGTTGTTATCGTCGCTTAATCTTGTGTGTCTTCATTGTCTGGAAGACGAAGTGTGACAAGTGCTTCCAGGCCCAGAGGAGAGGATGAGAGGGGAAGGGGAGGCGAGAAGCGTTTATTTTGGAAGAACAAAGAGGGGTTGGGTTGGTGGGACTAGACAGCATGCCATCAAAGGCAGGGGTCGATGACAAGCAGAGAGAGAGAGAGAGTGTGTGTGTGTGTGTGTGTGTGTGTGTGTGTGTGTGTGTGTGTGTGTGTGTGTGTGTGTGTGTGTGTGTGTGAGTGAGTACAAAAATAAGGGAGTGTGGTTGTGTGTCTACTATCTACAGTACTTGGGTACTTTGATGAAGTGTATAGGTTTTGTCTAGCAAGGACATTGAGGCTTAACCCTGTCAACCACACACACACACACACACACACACACACACACACACACACACACACACACACACACACACACACACACACAAGGCTGATTATCCTGCTGACTCGTGTTGAACAGCCAGACAAGGGCGCAGCCTGGTGGGTATGAAGAGAAGTGTCACATAAACCATATGTTTTTAATGTATCACAACATCTGCATTTTATGAACTCTGGGGCTAAAAAGAACATGTGCACAACGAATATGTTCACACCAACACGCTCCCTTGATTCCAATATGGAATGTGTCTCCTTCAGTGCTTTATTCTCGGTAAATGAAGTTATTCTGTATACTACGTGTAACTGGAGTTTCAACCTCTTCAGATTGTATCTTCTCCACGTCCTTCGGAAGGTGATGTTGTGCCAGAAACTCACATTCTGCGTTTACAGGTAAATGCTGCAGACAACATGATTTTAGAAACATTTCCCACCACATTACACTGAGAGCATCTTAAAGTTTCACATTGCTTGGGCCCAACATGCTTCTGTCAGGGCGATCCATCAGGCAACTCTCACATATGTAGTTTGTTCAAAGGAATCAGGACAGGATACTTCATCTGTGTTAGCTTGCTGAAAGACTGCACAACAAAGATTATCACAGGATGGCTTCAAGGATCAATTCTGTGACTGTTTGGGAACCGACTTTCTGATTGGAATTTTTCTTTTTCTGTACGACTCAATTAATCGATGCTTCACACTGTACTCTCGTGGAAATGATCGTGTCTGGACAAGAAGACAAAGAAGAAAACTCATGCAGGCATACTCACATGTAATATACTGGTACAGTAAACTGTCTGGGACTGACCTTGGCCTGTTGCCTTGCTGCTTGCAGCTTTCTCAAGAACCACTCATCCAAACCACGGCATGCTCGACACTGTGCTGCCTGGGGACCTCACCGGATGAACGGCTGTCAAGAAAATCGAGAGCCATTCATACAGACAGAGAACTTTTCCATATGAATTAGATGAAGACTTCAGAACATTGAGAAGTCAAAGATGAGAGGAGATTCATACTAGTTATATCAGACGTCACCCCACAGAGTGAGATGTACAGTATTGTTGTATTTAGGAATGATTTTCTAGACATCTGAACTCTGTTTGATTCTTCGTGTGTGTGTGTGTGTGTGTGTGAGTGTGTGTGTGCATGAGGTGGAGCCTACATCTGTGCGTGTGTCCGTCCGTCTTTTGGCTGCTCCAGATAAGATCATCAAAGCGTTCGAATGCTTATCTTCCCCTTGTTCTAATTATAGCAGTGAGCCACAACAAAACGAGACAGAACTGCAGGCTGGTTTTATGTAAGAGGGAAGACCAACATCCACCAGTAACTGTGTGTGTGTGTGTGTGTGTGTGTGTTTGTGTGTGTGTGTGTGTGTGTGTAAGAGAGAGAGAGAGAGAGAGAGAGAGAGAGAAAGAGAGCCAGAGAGAGATCATGGCCTTTGATCACCTGCCGTTTGATTGAATTGGTGCGGCATTAAAGCCCCGTTGTGGGATCGCTGTTGCTTGTCTTTTGTTCCATGATTCAATAGGAAGCAGCAGGTGGGGTTGTTTAACACCAGATGTTGCTTTTGTCTCGTTGCATGTTACATGTTCCCGGACAGGGTGGCCACATTAGCTTGGTCAGCTCCTGCTTCAAAGCTAGGGTAACATCATGTGTTTCAATTGACTAGTTGTTGGTAACATATTCCATCTGTGTATTGAATTCACAAACCTGAACATTTATGTGTTCAGTGATCAGAGCTGCAAATACAAATAAAGAACAATTGCACCGAAACACACTCAACTAAATGGAGTGACTCTCCTCTACTGTGCTATTTCATTTACATAGCATTTTTAATGATAGCTTATTTGAATCTCAGCCACACAACCCATCTTCAGTGAAGTACACGAAGAAGTACACACACAGTTGCATATTTCTCAATGAGAGGATGACTCGTTACGATATGAACTGCCCCATTCAGTGTGAACAATCCTGCTTTGTCATGGATGGGAAAATATGTGAGCATCTCGTGTGTGTGTGTGTGTGTGTGTGTGTGTGTGTGTGTGTGTGCACCATTATCAGCAACTCCATGGCCACGCAGCTGCAGACGAGAGGAGGAGAGAGTTTGTGACATTCACAGTGACCCACCTGTTTGTGTGTATGCGTGTGTGTCTGCCTGTCTCTGTGTGTCTCAGTTTGTGTGATCCCACCTGCCCTCTCTCACTCGATCCTCTCTAGATTGCATTTCGTCCCCACCTGCCTGCATCGGCCATGCTAATCCCTCCCACCGGCTCTGACAGACACGTCTGCGATAAGACACGACACCCAATCCCTTTATTACCGTTTGATCTGCATAGCACACACACACACACACACACACACACACACACACGCACACACAAAGAAGCAGATTCCCCATTTGAATGTATTCAAAGGCCGACTAAAACACTCAAGGCAGCTGTCAGAAAAAATATTTCAGTTTCATTATTTTTCTTCAATATTTGTCTAAGACTGTTAATGACTTACGCAACTTTTAAAACAAAGTTTATCTGAGTGATGTCATGGTACGCATGTGTTTTGTAACTTAACGTCTCGTCCATGTTAATTAGTATTTTTTTCATTGTAAATATAACAAGTACTTTTCCCCTTCTGCATGTTTTACATGTGTGTGTTTATGCGATGAAACATTAAGGCTTTAAAACATTTCAGTGGCTTCTCCCTGTTCACTCCCACAGTCCTGCTGGCAGGCCCGGTGTTAGCTGTCACTAAAGTTAATATTAGTCAGAGGTCTCAGAAAACCTTCACTCCTCCTCTCCTCAGTTATTCTGCTGATATGTCATCCCACGGTTTCACTAGAACTAATTAAATGTTCGGATGAGGTGTTGAAGACGCCTGCTGACAGGAAATGTCACCAGCAAGCCCTTCTCGATAATTATTTCCACTCGGTCTGGGTTGATTTGCAGCTGGATGTGAGCGCCCTCTAGTGGTCAACCTGTTACCTGTCCTCTCCACAAGCACAGGTTGAGAGTGTTTGTTTTAGTGTTGGTTGACTGTTTGAAAAGACGTTGCGTTGCTTCCAGTATAAACCATAAAAAGGCTAAATGTATTCTGAAATTGTTCAATTTAAAATGGAAGCTTAAAAATATAAGATTATTTTGAACTTCATAGCATATCCCGTCAGCATTATTAATCGTGAAAATAACCGGAATCAACTATATAATTACACCTTTTGTAAAAAATACTCATATAAAAGTAATAATGGTAATGAAGAAGGCTATGGCATGTGTTGCAGCTGCTACAATTCCACCAAATCACCACCAGGAGGCAAACTTGCCACAGGAAATGGAGAGAGAGATATGTACATGTTCACATTTATTTGCACACATCAGCTAAAATGTAGCTTGAGGCTAGCTTTAGCAGTAGACTTTGAGAACCGATGCCGCATGCCACAGATGCTGAGTTTCATATTGCTGTGATGGAATATGCACAAATCAGCCGAAGATGAATGCATATTGTAGGGTGCATGTAATGGAGATGGCAATAAAATACCAAGAAAAAAATAAGCAGTATATGCTTTCAGTTTATACTCTGACTGTTGTTTGTGTTCTGAAATGACTAAATTCAGTTGTCAGGTGTGTTGACACTACTGGGTGTTGTGTGTGTCTGGTTAATTTACACATCAGATGGTCCCTTCATCGTGACGTGCATAATCTGAGTGAACATCTGGAACAGAAAACAGCTCTACTTTGGTGGAGACCGTGTAAAGTAGACATCTCGTATTTATGTATTATATTTAGTTGAGTGTGTCTTTCTGACGTATTTCTATATTCATCTATGCACTTTTGTTGCCAGATATATGGGGCATGGCTGCCTCAACATCACAAATTCCCAATGAGATGAATAATGTATTGTCTATCTATCATTCCACTCTTACCTTCATCCTTCTCTTCGTGTCTTTCCCTGCACAGGCCATTGTTAAAGCCAAGTGCTTCAGTCATAGTCATCCTCTTTTCTCTCACTATACATGAGTCACTTATCTCCTACCTCCCATTGATGTCTGCAGCAAAAATGTGTAGAAAAAAGGGTTAAAATATTTGATTTAATTAAACTTCCTAAATAATAACCTCATAAATGTCTTGGACAGTTTGATGAAAATGTATTATTGTATGCCGAGAATCTGCAAGTTCTCCTCTGAGAATCTGCCCCAACCCGCATAGGGTTCCTATTGGGTGCTGAATAAAACATGTTTAATCAAAAATGTTCCAAATTACCCAAATAATTAATTAATAAGGTGAATTCTGGTTGTTCTGTAACATGTTCTACCAAACAGAATGAGCAGAATTACTATTTATCATCATCTAGCAACAAATTGCATAATATAATGTCTAAAAGCATAATTATTTGTGCATTTTTTCCATTGACAAACGCCTTCATTCATGTCCTTTGCTCTTCATTCATGTCCATTGAATGAACTCTCCAGTTCTGATATAACGGATGCTTTTGCAGCATCTCTGGAGGAGCTGCCACTGTTGTTTGGAGCAGAACCATTTCCTCTCTGAGTCACACTTAATAAAGAACCCTGACCTTCAAACCTTCACTATAACAACCGTTCAAGGTGATAATGTGACACGGTGAGTAACAGTGTCCAGAAACACAACAAAAGATCTTTTTTTAAAGTCCTCCCACTCAGAAACCGTTTCCCATAACGCTCCCCAGTGGAGGTCACCACGATTCTTAGACTCCTCTTTTTTCATCTAAACCGAAACAGTGATGTTGATACGGAAGAGCTTGATGTTTCATGTCTAATACATTAAGATTATTCTTCTGTAACATCCTGTTTGATATGTGATGAAAGAGGTTTCGTTTTTTCACCACCGGATTTATGTCGCGTTGGATCAAACGTTGGCCTGATCAAACGAGGTTGTGTGAAATGGAAGGCTCTGCAGTTTTGGGACATCATTGTCTTTCATCTGAATTTGCAAAGTTAGGTTTAAATCGCTTACTTTCTTCTCGTCGCAGGGGTTTTGGACGATTTTACTATCAGACGGCTTGTAGCCCTCTGTCGATGATGACGTCAGGCCTACAATGATGATGCCAGTGTCTGTTGAAGTAACAGTGATGATGATACATAGTAAATGGGCTTCCACTTCTGACCATTCAAAGAACTTTAACACTACAAGTCATTCACCCATTCACACTCATTCATACACTGATGGCAGTGGTTACCATGTAAGATGCAACCAGCCCATTAAGACATTCATATTCATTCATACACTGCTGGATTCTCGCCTTTTGGGAGCAATTTGGGATTAATTAAGTGTCTCGTTAAGTGTCTTGCCCAAGGACACATTGGCCGAGCGGAGCAGGGGATCGAACCGGGACGATCCCGCTCTTCCACTGAACCGAGTTGAGTTTGATGATGAAGTGTTGTTGGGAAGGGACTGTTTTCCTATCTTAGGGTTTATTAGCCTACCCCAAATGTTGGTTTTGTTGCGTAATGTTGTCACGATAAACAGAATAATAGTGGTGCAGACACAAAAGACACAAAGAACAACACAAAGAAATTGAAAATGTTGTGACCATGCATACAATTTAATTGGTTAAAATGTTATATCTTTTCCACGAGCGATGTTGTGTTTATATTTTGTACTTGATAATAAGTGTATGTTGTATGGTGGGTCTGTTTTTATCAATAAATATCAATAAACTTGTATTAATTACAATGGATTACTAGATCATTGTTAGCTGTATTAAGCTAAACTAAATACAGTCACACTGTGATTTACCAAACTGAAATTCTCCACAAACAAAAATAGGAAGAAAAAAAAGAAAAGCTATTGGATCGCTCTCTTATGTCTTTCCATATACCTAAAAAATGCTTTCTTTAAAAACCACTCAGGGTGGAATTTGTTGAATAAATGGACCAATAAAGGACCATTGGTATATATATAGTATATATCACTATATAAAGGAAAATGTAAAGTCAATATTTGCACAGTTGGGATTTCCAGAAATTGCAGAATGGAACAAAGAGAACGACACCAGAAAGCAATTATTTTATAGATATTTGTCTTTACAATCGAGCAAAGTAGCAAAGCCCATTCTGAAGACTCCATTCACTTTCAATGCTATTTATATTTGTTTTTACAAACTGAAAGGACAGATCAGACCGCAGGGGGCGGTTCTAATTGGATCACAGTTTCCTGAGACACACATGTGATGCTACAGTAGCTGAGTGCAGGATTAAAACTAAATCATTACTGCAGCAAACCTCTAGTGAAGACCAAATGTGTTGTTGTTATTTTTGCCATAATAGTAATACAATCTTTAAAAAGACAAGTATTTTAGGATATTTAGGGAGTAGGAACTTATCGAACATTTCAGTAAATGTGCTTTTGAAGATGAAGAAAAGGGCACACACAAACACACACACACAGATTATGCCCCTGACGCCCAAATCAATATGAAAATGTTGATGATTATGGAGCAGATGATAAAGACGGCCATGTGTTATTAAATGGGCCGTCTGACGCACACAGGACGCCTCTACAGCTGAATGTAGTTCAATGCAGGTGATGTTTCTATTTGAAAATGACCTCGTGCCTGGCATCAAACACAGCATAGTTCAAATTTAAAATGTAGGTCTGGCCGGAGCTGGCATAAACACTGTGGATGTGTTTTTGTGGTGTCAAATATATTGAAACCATGTTCAATTCCCCTTGTTTGACACTTTGCCTGATTGGATGAAAGCTTGATTTCATGATGGGGTTATGCATCAATATATTTTTCGAGACAAATCATCACCATGTACACAACACCAATGGAGGAGCAATTCAGTTAGCTCAATGGCTGCCATGTTAGGCAGGTATACAAGGAGCTAAACGGTGGCATTTAAACTGAATACTGTCTGAAGATCCAAGCAAGCGTCTCTGTGGCAGTTATCAGTTATATTTTGACGCATGAAGTAGATCATTAGTCAAATTGGCTTACTGTGCAAGACATAAAAAGGGCCCATTACACACAGACTTAACCTCTTGTTGTTGTTGTTTGTGTCTCCCTGTGGTCTTTACGCATCAATTTGTTGTTTTGTGAGTTCCTGTGGTCATTTTTGTTTGTCTCTCTCTTTGTGGTCATTCTTTTGTATTACATTGTGGTGGTTTTGCTTCCTTGCATAGTTATTTTGTGTCTTTTGGAGGTGTTTTATATATCTTTGAGGTCACTTTAAGTCTCGTCCTGGTATGTGTCTCTTTGCTCTCTGAAACATTCAATAATCCATCTCTGGGTGTCACCATGTTTTTAACATAACTGTGACTGCTCTACATGTCTTAACAGAGAGCAGACTGACCAGTGTGAATGGGCCACTTCACAGGTGGATATAATCACCATGAATTAAAGGATTACAATATGGTGCAAATGTGGGAGGACGGGGCTACACACCAGATCATTCATCATGGTAGTCAGTGTTTGGCCCTACTGTTCTGACCGCTGAGAAGATTAAAGGAACACTTGTTATAAATAGCATTGAAAACTAGACTAGTGCAGAGGAAACGTACATGAGAGCACGTCTTGTACCTGTAGGCTATCAAACAACACGTAGACCGAAGGAAACAACAGCCCCCAGTGATTGGATCACTTATTGGCTTTCTTATTGGCTGGCTGGGCCGTCAGTCCGGGCTGCACTTGCTGGTTCGTTCAAACCCATGACTTAACTAACGCAGGGCGACTAATCTTCTTCCTATGCGCCAGCCATAAGCTCGTGTCGCAGCGCGTCCCTGCTGAGGCGCTGACAGAGCATCTGCCGGAGTACGAGAGTCCTCCTCGGCCATCACACGGAGCAACCAAACGCGTAAATGGAGTTCCAATCGCTGTCGTGACTGTTCTTCACCGCCTCTCACCCCGCAGAAGACTGCGTTGAAGTTGCAGCAGCATCCACACACCGCCGCGGCTCTCTCCTCTGCAGCCATGGGTACCGTCCTCTCTATATCCCCGGCCACGAAGAAGGCGTCTATTATGGACGCCGAGCTCGCCAAGAACGACAAGAGCCTCAAGCGGCACTCGATGTTCGTCTCTCTCTCGTGGAAGAAGCTGGTGTCCAATCCGGCCAAGAAGAGTGCGAAGAAAGTGACCCCCAACCCGATGCCCGCGCGCGAGCTGCCGGCCAGCCAGGTGGCTCAGCTCAACAGCGAAAACATCAGGAAGACGCACCAAACCGAGGAGAAGAAACCCAAAGCGCCGATCCCGGTCCCGGTGCCCACGGTCCCCACGCAAAACGGCGATGCCCTCATCCAAAACGGGAGGCTTGGCACGGTCCAGAAGCAGGCCAGCAGCCTGGCTCTGGTGTCCCCGAGGCGGATCGTCATCCAGGCGTCCACCGGGGAGCTGCTTCGCTGTTTGGGGGACTTCATGTGCCGCAGGTGTTTTAAACTGAAGGAGCTGAACAGCGGAGAGGTGATCCTCTGGTTCCGCAACATCGACCGGACTCTTTTGCTCCAGGGCTGGCAGGACCAAGGCTTCATCACGCCGGCCAACGTGGTGTTCGTGTACCTGCTGTGCGAAGACACGATAGTGGACAGCGTCGACAGCCCGGCCGAGCTGCAGGGCACCTTTCAGACATGCCTCTACCTCGCCTACTCCTACATGGGCAACGAGATCTCCTACCCGCTCAAGCCGTTCATGATCGAGTCGAACAAGGACGTTTTCTGGGAGATGTCGCTCCGGATCATCAACAGGCTGAGTGCCAAAATGCTTCAGCTGAATGCAGACCCGCACTTTTTCACCCAGGTCTTCCAGGACCTCAAAAACCAACGAGATACGGGCGAGGCGAACCTGGACCGCTGAAACAAAACCGAACCCACCACGGTGTTTGAAAAGAAAAAAGAAAAAAGATGAATGTTTCGCAAAATCACGCAACAGTGGTTTTGAATGTAAAAGGCCAGCGTTGAAGGTTTCTCGCGTCTGGGCTGAATATCTCTCTATCTCTCTCTCTCTAATGATGTTACACAACCTCAGTGTGGTGTTTATGCTACAGTGTAGGAGACTTCATACGTGCATGCCAATGGTAATATTGTCCTCTTTTGTCTTGTCCCGTTTGAGTGACGCAGGGATTGACTCGGTGGTACAGATCACATCCTCCGTGACACTCAACTCCCCGTTTCATTCCCGATAAGCCTACTTCCTGTGCGAGTGGATGTCGCAGTGAGGTGAGCTTCAGGACTAGAATAGATGCGTGTGTGTGTGTGTGTGTGTGTGTGTGTGTGTGTGTGTGTGTGTGTGTGTGTGTGTGTGTGTGTGTGAGAAGTCGAGAGGCGGAGCTGTCCGAGGTGCTGACCTGTGCAGCCATTTATCCTCCGCTCCCCGCTATTTGAGTCACCTCGCCACAACAGAGCCAAGCGTGGCTTAAAAGTACCAGAATGAGTCCAATACACTGCAGCGCATAAGCCTAAGCCTTGTAAGTACAGGTATATACAGCATAGTGTGCTTTTTTAGATTCTCTACCAGCTGATAGGTAAGCTGTGATCAACATGCAGCAGATGACCATGTTGCGTTAAGGGGACACATTAGTAAATGCTCCTCAGAGGTCTACAGAGGTGAAACGCGATAGTTTAGTCCATTTACTGCTGAGGAGCCTCGTGATGTGTATCTTCATACCTGTAGAATGTAACTGCTTTCAGCTTCTGTGATCAAAACCACCAATTTATTCATGTAAACCACCTCATATTTAAAATAACTTGTTTTTTCGACGACAAACAACATTTATGTACCGTTCAGTGGGCCGTTGGTTCAGGTTGATCATGAGGGTTGGTGGCAGAAATGTATCTCCCACCTGGGATGTGACAAACTGCATCACATGGGCTCCTAGATGGCCACACAGCAAGGTCATCAACCCTAAAAGGCCCCCGTTGTGTATTGTTTTCCAATACATTGCAGAGGCCGAAGTATATATATAAAGAGACTGAATGGAATGTACAGTTTTTCAAGAGATTGTTTTAAAATCTCATATGTGCCAACTCTCATATACTCTTGGCCTGAAACTTTGAGGTTTACATGTAGATATCCCACATGTTGGATGTGCTCTGTATTTTATTTGCATCTGCCCGTTTTGAAACGGGGGCCGTATATGATGGAGTTCAGGAGCGTAATGGTCAAAAGGGTGTCTCTGCCCTGCTCTGTGAATGTGTCATGAGCCTCAGTTTACTGGGTTTAATTCACATTTTTGGGGCAGTCAATTCAGGGAGGACGTTTCCTCGTGATGTAAATATTGAATGCGAAGGCTTCGTTAGGACGTGACTATCATTTGCACACATCATTCCAGTTTCTATAAGCTAAATGTGATTTGACTCCACGCTTACAGGACAACTTTGACAGTAATTGTTCAGTATTATGCTTCTAAGTGATCATTGTGATGTTGTGTTGTGAGCCCATTGCTTGGAAAGTGGAATATAATGCTGCTATTTTTGCACAGCTGTGGACAAACATTTGATGTTTTGCACAGTGGTATAACATATTGGATGTGTACCAGTGTTTGTTGTCAGACACTGAAGTGTTTTCCATTCACTTTGCAGTTAAAGTCACCAGGTTTTGCTCGACAAAGATCATTGTGAATTAGATCTTTTGTACGTTGTTTTTTTCCCCGACGTGTCAGCGATGGAAAGTGATATTTAGATGTGCTTGTTCTCTGTGGTTGCACCACAGTTGCATTCACTCTCTCTACATGTTAATAAAAGGTCAATACAGTAATTGTTTATGGTGACAATGATGAAATAAATCCAAACTTCTGTAGGATATCTCGTCTCCCTCTCTCATTGTTTTGTTCATTTAAAACTTCCTCCTCATGTTTCTGTGCGTGTGTGCACTAACTTATACGTCTTGCCTCAATATGTGAGCGCACAACTTATGTTTGCACAAATCTTGCAGTAATTAGCTTGGGCATCCTCTTATCCACTCACTCCACCCACTAATCCGTTGATTTTCAAGGAACCCTTGAGACATGGTTATGCAACAGAAATAAGTCCATGACGAATATGCTTACTCGGATGATACTGTATGGTTGGCATGGGATTGAAGTTCATGTTAGTTCAGAGGTGTCCATAAAACACAAAGTCAAAAAGATAGAGGCCTTCATACATGGACAATGTGTTGTTTTATTTCGATATGCTGACACAAAGATAATCATGTTTGAAGGTTTTACAGGTATATTGGCGTATGAATGCACTGCAGTTGATACACGTGTTTAGCACACGGAGCACAAGGACGTATTCTGACACATGAAAGATATTTCTGGTTTCCTGTCGGTGTGTCCTGGGTATTGTAAATGGGGCCACGTACTGAAATGAGAACACAGGAACCCAACAGTGAGGAAGTGGATTGTGAAAATGAAGTTCCGAGGCATCTGCGTGCATCACTGTGGTACAAACCTGTATCACACGACCATGCACACTATCAAAAATCATTTGAAGAGATATTTAAAATAGAGGAAGGACTTTAATATGCCCATTTGAGTCAAATGTCACATTAAAATGTCACATATTATTCGGTTTAAAAAGCTTCTTTCCTTTAGAGCGCGGATACATTGATGAGACACTGGATGAGAGAATGGAGCTGAATTGATAAGGGTATCTCTCCTGTTTTTTATGAATAAGCCACGTGGGTTGGAGGGTTCCTTCATGTGATTGGTTAGAATCTGCTGCAGTCTCAAAACCGTCTGTGACTCTCTCTCTCTCTCTCTCTCTCTCTCTCTCTCTCTCTCTCTCTCTCTCTCTCTCTCTCTCTCTCTCTCTGTGTGTGTCTGTCTGTGTTATAGGGGCATACAGTATCTATTTACAGAGTAAAAGTAAAGAAAGGCAGTCAGAAAAAAACACAGAAATCATGACAGAAATGGAACGGGATCAAAATATTGAGAGGCGGAGAGGGACGAAAGACGTGGAACAAAAAGAAAAGAATAAAAACACAAAGGTGGATAGAGAGTAACAAGACAGAGATGTTTCTTTTTTATTCATTTATTTGCATGTAATGTCAGTCTGGGGATAATAATAGAGAAGAGGATCAGAGCCACATTGTTTTAATCGAAACCAATCAATCATATGTTAATCAAATCCTCTAATCTATTGTTAGTATTGTCATTCATATTGTGTACCACTATGTTGACTTAACCATGACGGATGGGTGCATCTCAAAGTCAAACGGACATAGCATGACTAATGTTAGACACGACATGTCTTCACCCGGTGGATCAGTTTCTAGTGGCGTTATCAGAATATATTCTCATTGAATTTCTAAACACTTTAATTACCGCCGTGTTTTTAAACACTATTGTTGCATGACATCCAATTCCATTCAACTACATGTAAACTAAAGAAGAAAGCATTCCCCTCGGTGATCTGTGAGGTCAAACAGTCGAGGGAGTCGGTGGAAAACGACACATCATGACGGTCGAAAAAGCTCTCTTGCAATAGTTTAGCTTAGTTTTGTATGTACAAGTTCATGGCAAAAATCCTGCAGCAGCGTTATGCAACGGCCTCCGAGGGCAACGTTGTGAGCCTTCTCTTTATTATTAAGATTCATCCCAAGTCTCCCGCATATCTGTCTGCCAGCCTGCCTTCTGCATTCTTCTCCACGGTGTCTCTATAGTAACGGGTAGGTAAGTGAATGAGAGCTGGACAAAATGAGCCGTGTGGGCCTGTGAGTGGGCGGAACCACTGCACACCACATACACACTGTGGGCATCAACAGAAGACATGCACACAGTGCTCGAGAGCGTCCGTCTGCGCAGCCGTGGCTCTGGCTTACCTCGGCCTTGCTGCATGTGTTTCCCGCTCCCCTGGATTTGTCCTCTTCATCTTCTCATCAGTAACGAAAGAGGAGAGCAACACCACAGATCGTCCGCTGCATTGCCGATGTCAGACTTTCACTTCCATTGACACGGCGTAATCACGTTTTGTCATTGTTCATTCATCAGTCATGTATCATCGGTCATGTATCACACTCAGTGTGTGTGTGTGTGTGTAGGCTGTCATATTAAAGTATGTCATTCCTCACAGTTTATTTTATGTTCTCTTACATATGACTGTGTGGTCCTCTGTCTTAATGTGTTTTGGTACAGTGTGTCTCACAGCACACCTTGGACTGTGGAGGCCTAAGGTTGTATAATACCACAGTACAGTCATATATATTATATATTATATAATGGGTCCTTGATTTAAAAGGTGGCAACATTATGTCAAACAAAGATATATTAAATTGCATCTCCTATTGACAGCAAATGAAAGAAAGTGGAGGAGGATAGATGAGTACATTTACTCAAATGCTGTGCTTAAATGTACCTTAGGGGTTTCATATTTTCATGTGTGTCTAATCACCTGATAATTACTGTTATTATAATAGTGGATACAGATTGGGTCTTCTTTACAGAGCCGGTGGCCATGTTCCTACAGTAGTTCTAGTTGGTTACAATCTGCAAACTCACCTCTCGGTGCCGCCAAATCCTTCACAGTAGACCCGTAGGTACCGTTTTGTGGCGCTTGTGCTTTATTCTTCATATACAGAAAATCATGATAACATTCATGATTTCATAATGTTGGCTTCTAATGGAATAATTTGAAATTGCCGTATTGTCACTTTTATTGGTGAAAGACCAGGACAGTGCAAGTTATACTTGTTGTATAACTAAATTATAAACAGTATGTAAACAATCCAATGTTTACCTCGTTGTTTCTGACCTAATACTCGTCAGCTTCACCCAAGTTGGAAAAAAGACCACATTTAGAATGACTGATGTAGCACCCTATAGGGATTATGTCTATTCCGCTGTACTCATGTTACATAACCGCTGCTGCTAATCTCTTTAACTAGATTACAGTGAGAGGCAACTGCTCTTCGCTTTACATCATGGCATGTTTACTTTAGGTTCAGTTGGTAAAACTCAGTCAAATAATATCAACTCAGTTCATTGAACAGTGGTTTGAGTCATATCCTGTCAATCTACATATTGTGTATTCTATATATAGTGTTGTGTTTGTATGACACTTTTTATATTTAAGTTGTTATCCAATATGATATAAGCCCGCGCCAGTATACTGACACCTACACAGTGTTCATTGTTATTTTTCTCCTCTTAATTTGCCAATGAATCACTGTGCATCACAAAAACCTGCATGATTATTCATCCATTTAGTTTTATGTAACAGACAAAATCAGAAGTGTAGAGGTGCACCAGTCCCAGGTCATTATCTAAATTGCCAAATTAACATTTTAAAAGCAAACAGTTGCCTATTTCCTGTCCTCCAGTTTTCACATTTGCTGTATTTAATACCCTTTCAAATATTTTACACCAAAACAGTGCTTTCATAGTCAAGAAAAGCTTGACTTGTATGACGCTCAGTTCCTTCTTCACACTCACTATTGCCATAATGGTGTCATGGTTTCAAGTGTTGATTGTTGTTAAAATTCACAAGGTTAAAAGACACCAAAAGGTGTTAAACTTGTTGTTCTTAGCTCACATAATCTGGGTCTGTGTTCAGACAAGTGGGTGTCTGGACAGCAAGGGCAGAAGACATTGTTCTAAAATGTTCTCCCCTGAGTTCTGTTGCCTCTGTTGTCTCTCTGTTCCCTTCCTCTTTGAGTCTTTCACCTTTCCCCTTCTCTCTCTCTCTCTCTCTCTCTCTCTCTCTCTCTCTCTCTCTCTCTCTGTCTCTCTCTCTGTCTCTCTCTCTCTCTCTTTCTCTCTCTCTTATTCACAAGTCTATTTGAACAGCACGTAGGTGTGCTGTTCTAATTTAGCAGAGCCTTCATTACCACTCTCTCCAGCTGGAAGAGTGACTCACTGACTGCAACACTTCACATCTCCACACAAAGCCCACTGACATCCTTACCCTGTCTCCTAATATTGCACTGTTCTTCCCGTAATATGTGTCTCATGTACACCTGCCAACATTTAATGTAATTATGAGCAAATGTATCCAGTCACACTGTCCTCTCTGCCGGCACTTCTGCTGTTGTTAGCCCTGTTAGTATTGTTAGCATGTTTTGGGGCTGTTCGCACCGTTAGCTTTGTTGCTGTGTTGAGAGCCGCTGAGAGGCAACAGAAATGTTCCCAATCGCTTGTTACGCGATCTTAACCATAAATGTGTATGCTTTCCCCTTTATTGTATTCATATTTTGTTTCAGAACATGGTTGAATTTCAGTCAAGAGAATTCAAGTTCCCGCCTGCTAATCATGCAAAAGTGCTACGAGGCTGCAGAACAACAAACGTGTTTTACCACACAATAACATCTTCATCTTAAAAAGTGCCAATTATGTACAATAAAACAGTGTAATACAATATCCACGTGCTTTGAGGCCTATTTGGGACCTATTTGGACCTATCGTGATGTAAAGCTTATATGTTTTGTTGAATATTGGTTACAACGGAAAAAAAATATTTGTGGTACTTAAAATCCTGAGAACAGCTTTGAGACTGCTGCCCATGGAAAAACTGTGTCTTGTCATGAATATATCCGAAAAAGGACCATGTCCAATTGACCGAGACTCAGATCTGATGCCTGATTTGAGGCACAAATACAACTCATCTCATTCTCTAAATATATCCGCAAGGATGTTTCATTTTCAACTCAAGTGCTACTTAGTAGCATTAAGATATTCTCCTCTTCTCTCCCCATCATCCTCCTCATGTTTTCTTCTCGCTGTTCAGTCCTCGACGTTCACTCTGTTAATCCTGTGGCTTGCAGCGAAAACACCCACCTATTTGTTACGTAAGAAGAGAGAGGATGAGTGCTTGGCGGCAACAAAAGATGCAGCAGATTAGTGGCAGGGGAGTAAGCAGAGAAGACGGTGACGATTGCAATGTATAGTCTGCCTCAATCCCTGTGGGGAGAACCGTGTCCGGGATACACACCTGCATTTCTCTCTTCCTAATGCTCAAGTCCTTGCAGACCACTTGGAGGCTCTCCCTCTGGCTTTACCCACACTGGTGTCTAAGTCTGCCTGCCTGTCACACACACTAAGAGAGAGAGAGAGAGAGAGAGAGAGAGAGAGAGAGAGAGAGAGAGAGAGAGAGAGAGAGAGAGAGAGAGAGAGAGATTTAGTAGTCAATAGCGACCCCATGTCTTTCCTATTGATATGCAGGGCACATACACAAATGCTGTTGTTGTGAATGAGTGACCCACTCTCTCTTTCTTTGACAAACACACACGGACACACAAAACACTTTATTTTTCTTGTTTCCACATCAGAACTACGTGAGAAGAAACCAGATCTGTAATGGGGAAATATACTTTCTCTCCTTATGCCACACTCATTTTAATCAAGAACTATACAGGAACAAAAAAAATGCATATTATTTATATCTAGGAAACATAAAGTGTGAATATCTCCAAGCTGCCCTTATCCTGGAAAAAAAAACAACCTATGCAGGGCCCTCCAGGGTGCCTTTCCAGTGGAAAAACTGTTTCAGTTGGTAAATGCAATGCAGTGCACCATGTGTGCCCTTGCAGTGGATGAAATGCAACTCATGGCCCTAGGGTGTAGTTTCAGTGGAGACAATTTGATGCAGTGCACTAATGGAGAAAATGTGATTCAGGGACACACCTCTGTGCCCTATCTGTGGAGAAAATGCAATGCAGGGCCATCCAGGGTGTCGTTTCAGTGGAGCAAATGTGATACAGTGCACAGATGGATGAATTTAAGGCACCTAAGTGATGCCCTTAAAATGTAGAAAACGGGATTCAGGGCCCTCTAGTGGGCTCTTCCAGGAGAGAACATGCGACCTTGGTAAATCAATGGGTTCCTTAAAATGGTGACAATTTGATTCAAGGCCCCTTCACTGGGGAAAATGTACTAATGGGTGCCTCTATAATGAAGAGAACGTGATGCAGTGTGCTAGAGGGGGCCCTCCCAGTAAAGAAAAATAGGATTTGGGCAAAAAATAGGGTGTGTGGCAATAATGGGTGCCGTAATGTCTCTTGGCTGCCTTACATGCATACATCTATGTATCGATCTATTGTCGTCTTTATATGAAATGGCCATAACACTTGCATGTTCATTTAATTGTTTGATCATCCTCAGACCAGACATTCCTTAATCGTTGTAGACTTGCACTGTGCAGCTAGTGGTGACTCTATTATGCTTTTGTGATATTAGACCTGTGCAGTCTGTCATCATGTAAACAGTGATCAGACATTAGAAGAGTAATGGCGCCCCTGTGTGGCTAAACCATCTACTGTCCCGTTTGTCACCACTTCAAATATATCAGCAGCAACAACAGCAGCAAACGCCATAAATAGTACAGTTTAGCCTACACAATAAGAAGTAGTGACTACTAACAATATTTGTACTTAATAATGCTGAAATTTCAAAATACACAATAAATGGGAATTGTTTGGATTGAATACACTTTTATACAAAATATTACAACCACTTGTCCACATAATCGTCATCAGTATATTTATTACCATTCAAATGAAGACAAACATTTCCAAATTCACATTCTGTGAAAACACTTGACACAGAGAGAACACGGCACACAGAGCATGAACACACACGGTGTTCAGGCTGAAAGAAATGTCAATCAACATATGATCAAAACACATACTGACAAAGAGACTTATTTCAAACAGTCTGCTTTTATTTACTTCATTAGTCTTGTGTGAGTTCAGTTGTTTCGGCTTCAGTAAGAAGCTGTGAGTGAATGTAATTCAATCCAAAATCACTAGAAAGCAGCAAGAGTTGGCATTACAACAGCATACACTATTTACAGAGTAGTTATTAATAAATTCACAGTTTCTCTCACTATTTCTCTCAAGAGTCTATTTGACACAAATGAACAACCCTGTGCCTCTGCACTGATTTTATTTTTATTGCAAGTTTCATTTTCTTATCAGGGCATATGCTTAATGTGAACATATAAGCAAACTGTGATTACACTATCGTTCAGGTGATCGTTTTCAAGTGGTGATATTTAGTCAAAGAAAAATAAGCACAACGTCCGACTGGCATTAGGCCATTCTACAACCACGAGATGGCGCCAATGGTCCAAAAATAGCAGATGATTTGCTCCCAAGTTGCAGCAAATACGCCCACCTGTATGTAAAAATCACCACAGCCCTCAAGGAAGGAGGATGAGAGGCAGCAAGGACACTAAAAAGGATGAGAACTGATAGGTATAAAAACAGAGTCTGTATTGAATTGTCGTTGTTGGTGGGGAATAATTATCTACATTGTTCGTCACATTTCTGGATTCCATATTTTCTAGGAAATGTCATATGTATTAAAGTAAGGCGCGTAAACGTTGAAACCACTGTGCGTAATTTGCGGCCTAATGGATTCAGTAATAACTTCGTGAAAGCATGGCTTGGTTTAAAGATTAGAAGGGCAACATTATGTGTATTTATGTACAAGTCTTGCTTACATGCAACCGTCGCCTTAGCTCGGCCATTACATGTTTCAATGCATGCTGCATGTTGCAACATATGCTTCAATATCTACACATTTTTATTTCGAACCAAATGAATCCGATATCTGCCCCTGCCCCCTCTCTTCGTTCGTTGCTGTGTTACGGTGTTTCCCCCCCCCCCCCTCCGGTCTGCCTAAATGATGCATTAAGTGTCAGTTGTAATGGTTATTGATGCTAGTCAGGCTGCTGATGTTGTTGACACAGCTGATGTGGGACGGAGACACGGTGCCAAAGGGCCCGGGCGGCTGCAGGTTGTGTGTGTGGTACAGAGCCGCCGGAGGAGAGCCGGGCCAGTAGGAGAACCCCGGCGGCCCCACCCCGGGACCCACGAGGTTCAGTTTGGAGATCCCGGCGAAGGGAATCGGGGAGAAGTTACCCTGGAACTTGTAGATGGCCTGCTCGGTGGTGGACGGCTGGCACACCTGCGCCAAGCCGTGGAAATCAAACTTGTAGGCGTAGCGCTTGCCGTGGACTTTGGTCATGATGTTCTTGTCGTAGTAGTAGCGCAGCGCGCGGCTCAGCTTGTCGTAGTTCATGTTGGGCTTGCTCTTGCGCTCCCCCCAGCGCCGGGCCACCTCATCCGGGTCGATGAGCTTGAACTCTCCGTTGGTGCCCTCCCAGGCGATGCACGACATGTTGCCGCTGTCCGAGAGGAGCTCCAGCAGGAACTGCCACAGCTGGATCTGCCCGCTGCCTGTGGAGGAGACACGATGAGCAATGGCTGATGGAAACGAGCAGAACAAGGCGTTTTTTATTGATACATCAGTAAATGAATTGGGCGGGACCACATGAAACCAAGATGTGTACGTGGTACAGTCTGTTTTGGGGGAAGATTTAATACTTGTTCTTTTGTCCCTTTTATCATTTGATAAAAGTATATAATAATAATAATAATAATAATAATAATAATAATAATAATAATAATAATAATAATAGGCAATTTGCAGCATATCTTGATACACACAGCAGTGTTTTTTACTGGCAAATTGCGAGTTAGAGTAAGAGTTATATGCATTTATAGATATTTATTTGCTTTAGATTAAAACTGTCCAGTTAATATTTTAAGAATACCAGTTTGTAAAATATCAATTCCCCTTATTTTAAATGAATATCAGCCAAGTGTATTTTTATACAACATGCGACTCAAATAATAAATAATACGCCTACATGTTATTTAAATGATCAGATTTGTTTCATCATAATTATTGTTTTTTTATTTAAAAACTTTTTAAAAAGCAGCTTTATGTTGTCCTTTGGCCTTGAGAGGAGTTTCAGATCTCTCTGCACTCACAATGTAATGAAATCATTGACGTCGAGCTGCTCGTGGACGAGCGACAGACGGAACCTGGCTTTAAAAAAAATAATAATTATAATTCTACCTCGTATTAATGTTCGTGATTTAATGCGTTTCAGTTCTTATTTTAGGATGAATGAAGCATTTTAGATGACATCGTCGTGGGTGCTCAGTCCGCTGTGGCTTGAGAAGAAAAGCTGAGAAACAAATCATCATCTGTGAGCAACAAACAGCTGCAACCTGAGAACATGTGAAGTAGGCTGTGTGTTTATCATTTCATACAAATCAATTAGAGCCCTACAGAAACAGAAAGTTACATTAAATGACCCTTTGACCCTTTTAATCTTGCTTTAATATGTGGGTCATTTTCAGTATTACTGACAAAAGTGATTATTTCGAATTGTATTTATTTATTTTTTCCAAGTCAAGAGTCATCCTCAGAGGTTTCTATTCAATGGTTATTTATTCATAAATATTTTGAGATTGTGTTTATTGTTGTACAATAAACACGTGTTGCTGTTCTTTTATATAACGAAAACAACCATTCATATTATATAGCTGTGCTCTATGGTAATAATAAAATATAAACACGCATTTCGTGTCCTTTAGTTCTCTTACCTTTCTGTACTCCTGTGTTTAGTGGACCCCAAGACGTTCCTTTGCTTTCCTTCAACAGATTTTCTGTTGGATCTGAAATTAAAACAGACACATCACCAGCTGCCCATCCATCATGCCAAGGCCTGTTATCTAATTAATACCCCTAATCTTTTATTTTAATAGCTCATAATTTATTTAGGAAGCCATTCAAAATACGCTTGCATTGTATGGCTTCAAGACAACAACGTCACTGTTTCTATTTAGGAGAAATGAGTTGAGTATTAACAAGTGAGCACAAGTTGGAACAATGAAACAAATTTAAAAAAAATGAAATTAAATCGAACAAAGATGGATATATTCCCAGCTGATTTCAGTGAGAACGTATTCAATTATATACAAACTTAAATCCAATTGTGTACAAATTTAAAAAAAGATGCTGTAAAATGGAGCAGACCTGTGCCTATGCGACTCAAACTGAATTGAAATGTAAAAAGAAAAAAGAAAAGAAAAAAAAAGAAAAAAGGCAAAAATCTCTACAAATGGTGAAACTGATTAAAATCCTAATTGCATCCTCAGCCCGCCGCAGTCTAAACGCAAGAACCACGTCGCCTCTGCGGGTCTTCCTCTCCGGGAAACGCAGGAAACGCGTCCAGGAAAAAGGATTTCCGATTTCCGACAAAAGAGCAGACGGGCTTCCAGATTGAAAAGGCTGAACAATGCTCCTCCAGCCGGGACGCGCGGCGGCGGCGCCCTCGGCCCAACGACACCCGGCGGAATTAAAAAAAAAAACGAAAGAAAGAAAGAATTATAAACCGCGTGTTTCTATCATTCTTTACTGGACAAAACGAACCTGAGAGATACATGTTGAACATGAGGTTTCCTCCGCAGTCCTGTCTCATTGTGTTGGCTTGTTCAGAATGGGTTGGATTTCATTTCGTTGGGTGGCGGAGGAAAAGATTTTTATTAAACTTTATCTCATAACTGTGATCTGGAATAAATGCGGGTGGACAGATTGAAGTTTCCAGGCAACTGTCAGTGGCCCCCATCTCTGAGACAATATTCAGACAGCAATTTCCCCTGGTGCATTGCTTTAATTAAAAGAGCAATTTACCTCTGTCAGCCCGCCTGGTGCCCACAATAAAAAGAGGCCGATAGAAATTGGGCCCTTATCAATCCGCCATCACAGTTTAATAAAGTTTCCGCGTTAAGATCTGAGTTTCTATGGTGAATTGAAGTGTTTGACATGGAAACCAGTTCAGATCCTCCTCACTTTTCCGCCTCTTTACCTCTCGGCAAACAACAAAGACCTATTTCATGTTGGGGAAAGAATATTTACCTTGAAAGGGACGCCTCAGTGCACACGAGAAGGCAAGGACATTTCATCCCCCTGACCTTCTGTTTGTGGGTTTAAGGTTATATAGCCTCAATCGGAGGGTTGTAACTTTAAAACCATGATGGCTGATGCTCACTGGCGTTCTTTTTTCTTATAATTCTGGTGTTTTCCAGAGGCAGTGGACTGTGTGGGCTCTATATAACTCTGCCTGCCGGACCCTTTGTGATTAGAGTTATCATTAAACTGTGTTATTTTGAATTCAATCAGTTTTTTTCCAGTCACAAACATTTAGGTGCTCATTGTGTTGATATGCAGTCCCATAACAGTCAGCTGATACAGAACCATGTGTTATGGCATTTGAATAATACGTGATTTGTATCATAATCTTCAACACACAATCTCTTTAATAGTGTTGAATGTGATCAATCCAGAAGTATGTGGTATGTCTCTGCTGTGAAGCACTCTGGGTAAAAGCAGGAAGCACCACATATCAATGTCATTTAAGAGTGTGACAACAAACCACAAGACGTGTCTATTCCTTCTATGAGAGGGACTGAATCAAGGAAACAACCCCAAAAAGCCACAGACACATTTGAAAAACATTTTAAAAAGAGAATTAGGTTAACACTCAGACGTTGACATGAACACGAGCGCATCGCTGCCATCGTGAGGTTTGTCCTCTGGTTTGTCAACATGTGTCACGAAGAGACGCAGGCTGGTCAGTGTACTGCAGGAATCTACTGCACTATCATGTCTGTTAGATGCAGAAGAACTCACAAACATTTGCATTCATTTATTTGATAATTGTAATGAAATGACAGTATATGGACCCAGCAGAAAACTATGAATTCAAATCCTCATCTGCATATCTTTGTGTGTGTCTCCTGGACTAGCAGTAAGCTGTGTGCTAGCCATTCATATTCTATTTCAGCGTTTGCTCTGTAATGTGTCACCTGACTGAGCTCAGTGCAAACACAGGTCATGTGTGTGTACTGTAGGCTATGCAGTGTACATTGTGTGACAGGTTAGTGTGTTTATTCATAGCTTACACGTCAGTAAATAGAAGTTCCTAGTCACAAAAATGGATTGTATGACTGTATGATTTCAAGACAAAGAGGAGCAAGAATTAATGAACAGATATTCCTCCGTGTCCTTTCCTCCGGGAAGAAAAGAGACATTGTCCACTCCTCACATGGCGGCGCTTCCTCGGGCCTGGGCGGCTGTAGGTGCGTCACTGGCGTCCCAGACTTGCTTTAGCTGCCTGAGTCCAAGTATGAGACGCAGGCAACTTAAAACAAGCCTCGAAAGCTGGACTGTGCTCACGCAGTGGCAGGCAAACAGTGCAGAAGGCTCGAAGGCCACTGATAGAAAGAGGAAAACAAATAACACAGTTTCTTTTTTTATATCACGGCAATGTGCTGCGACTTAGAATTCAAAATGTATCCAAGACAGCGTCTTATAGTCTATAAATAATCTATGAATAATCTACAGGCAGCACTGAGGTTTGTATTAACCTGAAGCATCTTAATCTTGCATAAACCCCATCAACAAACATAAAGACTACTTTGAAAGTCATTCAGGTGATTCTCCATGTCATTCTGTGACGAGGCAGATACATGTATAATTTCATCTTTTTGAAATATTCTAAACATTTCAAAACAACTGCAATTCATTTCTTGCCAAGAAATCTTTCACAGCACCCTCGTACAACGATGGACAGGTGTTGGAAATTAGCATTCGCTATGTACACTCAACACAGTGCATCTGTTTTTGTTGTGCATAGATGTGTGCTATGAATTCTGATGCCATTGTGATGTCCACATCACATAAATCAAGTCAAAAAATTCATCAATCAATGCAAACTTCCGCTGAAAAAAAGCCTCCAACTTACCTCAGAGCTCTGAGCTGCGTGGCCGAAGTAGCAGCGTCGTCAAGTGTCCCTCCTCTATAAGCCACTGAGGGAGCTGCTTTAATCAGTGTGCAGAGGAATGCATGTTTGAGAAAGGTGTGTGTGCATGGTTACACATTTATTAAAAGATCCTGTTTTTTTGGGTGTGGGACGGTGTGCCGCTGCATGTGTGTGGGCGTGTGACACGGAATCCCAGGTCCTGGACCGACAGGAGGAGTGTGTTTGGAGGTAAACACGCTCCAGGATCCCTGTGACATGATGTGACTGTAAGATAAACACCACGGTGCCACGTTACAATAGGCAAACAAATGCTAAGCTATAGCTTTTAAAAGCGAGTTGTGTGCAAAGGAAGCGGTGGGGAGATAAATCATTACAATATGTGACAGGTTTTATTTTAACTTTTTTGGGGGGGAAAATATATGATTGTTATGGTTTCTTGTGGTGTGTATGCTGTTTAGAGGGCCGACAGGTGTCAGTGGGTGCAGCTTTAAAATCCTCACACATGTACATATACATCGCCACATGTGGGATATGGGAAGATGTAACAAGGGAATCATTGAGGGTTAATGAGATAATGGTTTTTACTTCAGGTAAACTAATCAACGTACCACGTGAAAGTAGTTTTTACCTTCAAATGATTCTTCACAAAGGTTGTAAAACAGACATGTTTAGTAACTGGGTTGATGTTTTGGACAATGGTAAGTAGCAGTGCAACATCCCTGTGTGAGGACTGGGGGGATGAGGTAATGGGTTTCAGGAAGATGATGGATTCAAGTTAGTGGTTTATGTGTACAGATTTCAGACTTTCTTTATGAACATGAAGTGTCTTAATTTGACGTAGCATGTCTTTACAGTTGCTCCAAAGGGGAAAACAGACTTCTGGTAAATCTGCTAAATATTCAAACAGGGTTCAGAATTAGAAGAATACTTTTCATCAATGGCTAAAAGGCTTGAGATTTGTCTCTCAGACCTCGGCTAGCATCCGCTGAATGAAGTATTTACGGTAATATTATTGTCCCTCTGTGTCTGGCACACAGTCCTTCTGCTGCTTCAAGTAAAGCGCCCGAGGTGAAGAGAACTTGAATCTGAATTATTTCTATTTTTAAAAGATGATTTGCGTTAAATGCTTTACTTAAATGTGTTTGTTGAGCGCTCGACCGCTGCTGTAAGACCAGATTATCTGTTGCTTTTTCTTACAGTTCCTCCCTTTACTGGTACATTGGGATTGTAACAGTAGACAACAAATAATAGAAACAGATGTGATCTGGTGCTCTTGTTTATTGAAAATTGGAATACAATCTGACAAGAACAATGTAACACATCTTATAGCCTAAGAGAGAGATATGAATCAAATCTTGCCATGCTCACTAAAAGGCTAAATATGTGCTTTAATTAAAAAACAAGGCAAATCTCTGAAGCCAAAAGAGAATCAGGGGCTCTGATGTTGCATTGTCTGTGCACCTGTGCTACGACTATCATAGCCAAGGTGCAACATGATTGACAGCTCAGTGGAGCCAATCAGATTTTGACTTTCCTTCATTTAATTTTGGTGATCGCAAAAAGAATGTCAAAAGGAAAAAGAATACCGACAAACAGTCTCTAGTTTTGAAGAAAAGCCTTTATTTCCTATGTCAAGAACAAGCTTTAGCATGGTAGAAGATGTAGTACCTATATCCATACATGCAGAGCCACAGAGGGATAGAAAGAGTTTGTCCGTCTACTGTTCTGTGACAGCAGAAGTTGAGGAACGGGGGTTCGGGGAGAGTTTTTTTTCTCTTTCAGGTCGGGTCAGGCAGGCAGAAAGAAGGCTGGCTTAGTGCTGGATCCTACGGATGGACTGCACCTGGTTGGTGTGAGCCTGGGTGCTGTACTCGTTGTAGTTTCTGTACTCGCCTTGGTGTCTGTCTCTCTCCAGGATGTACTGGTAGCCACGGTAACCAGGAAACTGGTAGGCCACCCAGCTGCAGAGAGAGAGAGAGAGAGAGAGAGAGAGAGAGGCGGTGAGCCAAGGTCAGATCCCAGAATACAAGATTACATCTACACAAACATTACAGCAGACCTTTGGTTGACAAATGATCAAAATCATTTTATATCCTGTGTTTTGAGTAGTGATTCTGCAAAGAGGAGGGGGGGGAGTGAGAAAGTGATAGATGCCAAAAAACCAAGGAAGACGTGTAACTTACGCTCCGGAGTTGACCTTGATGGAGGGAACCTCCTTGCTGCACCAGCCCATGGCCTGTAGGGAGGGGTAGTCATCGCACATCTCAAACTTACGGCCCTGGAAGTCCTCACACTCGTACATGGTCACCTTGCTGTCACTGTGGTTCTGCGGAGAAAGAGAGAAGGAGAAAGTTTGACCAGTCTGGCCAGTAAAAAAAAAAGACAAACAAACCCGTGGATGAGTGGAAGGATGCGGGGACTCACGGCGCTCTTGATGGGTCTGAAGGAAAGCATGTGCTCGGTTCTGTAGCTGCTGTTTCCGCTCCAGGCCTCGTAGCGAGGGTAGTCTCCCTTCTCCAGGATGAACTGCTGTCCCTGGAACTCAGGGTACTCAAAACCAACCCAACTGGGGGAGGAGGGGAGAGAGAAAGAGGGAGGAATAAAAGAAGGATTGAAATGTTGAGGTGAAATGAGCAGACCGTATGTAAAAAATATCTAGAAACCAATCATTCATTGATAGAACTCTCAAATAAAAACAATGTCGAGCCACTGAATGTGAAGTAGTTTCAGTGCAACAACACTGGAACTGTCCTTTTTGTTCCACAACAGAGTCCAACGCCCAGCGAACGGCCCGGAGGGAAAGCAACATGCAGCGCCTTTTGTCAAGGGAGCACAAAGCAAACATGACATACTGCTGCTGCTGCTGCTGCTGCTGCTGCTGCTGCTGCACCCAGGGCTTTTTATCTGATCGCCAGTCAGTCAGCCATTCGGGCTCATAGCCGGCAGCTGCACACAACCAACTCATATCACAGGGATACACTTGGATGCATGCACGCACACACACACACACACACACACACATGCAAATGATACATGCCAAGTAGCAATTCAATAACATCGTAGGCTGTAATTTATGGTCAGCGTTTGAGCCGTTTGGGCGTTTTCAAGCAGATCAAATTAGAACTCCAAGAGAAGCAAATAAAGGGATTCTATTGGTTATTATTATGGCTTGGGAAAATGTAATTATTAAGCAGCAATGTGCGTTTGATAAAGACTACAGACCAACGTATTGTGGAAATTCTCTCACTCTCATTATTACTCTACTAACATGTATTCAGTACAGCTACTATTTCAACCAGATCCGAACTAATCACAAGGTCAAGAGGTGAAAGAGGTGAAAGAGGATTTCGATGATGCCAGGACAATTCAGAACTAGATAGACGGAGAGGGCACAAGGAAAAGAACAGCAACAGTGTGCACTTACGGTCCGTTCTCAACCTTGATGGAGCGGATCTTGTTGAAGCCCCTCTCCATGATGTTCTGGCACTCCAGCATGAACTCGCAGCGCTTTCCCTGGAAGTTCTCCTCCTCCCAGACGGTGATCTTGAACTGGCCCATCTGCTCCATCTGTTGAGTGTTCATGGCTGCTGCTTCTCCCTTTGGGGTTTCTTTCTGGCAAAGGTGGAGGGTTTAAAAAACAGAGTTAAGGTGTTGCATGTCCTGTGTATGAGTCGTGTCAAGAGGACAAATGTTTTTCGAGAGAACATATTCTCTTTTTTGACAGAAATCTGACTTTTAACACAATGTGGTGATGCTGGCGTTTATCTAAATCAACTCAAAACTTCAATCTTTGTATTTTAGCTAGACGTAAACCAGTGCATTTCTATTTGGAGCATATTATCGCACCTTCGCTCTAGAAAGGTGACACAAGAAGGGAACAATTCCTGACATTTTTTCCAATTCTCTGTAGTACTGATTTGTCTCTGTTTCCATTGAAAATATTCAATCTAGAGCCACAGACATGTCTCCTCTTAAATTGTTTTACTGTTACATGAAGTAAAAACCACAACAGCAAACCACAGAAGAGTAAGAGCCGGCGTAAAAGCATGCGTGCTGTCTCCAGCAGCGATTGAAGTCCACCGACAGAATCGATCACTTCGATTAGGACCCAAGCTTAATTTCTTCAGTTTTGAAGATAAAAAAATAGAACATTAGTCCACTGGTTTGAGAAAACAATGGTCTGATGTCTACAGGCCAAACACAAGCACACCAGTAAGGCGTACTATTCCCAGCTGTTCCCACGAGCACAACTGCTTACCCGCAAATAAAATCTATAAAGTGGCTACAATGTATTTACTTCTTAGCAAAATGAAAAGTTCCAATCGAATCGCATTGCTGCCCATCTATCAATAAGGGCGGCATCTTGGTGGCAGGCGGGCTCCATCCCAGCACACATAGCCGCCCCCTGATTGCAGTTGCTTTAGCTGAGTCTGAGGCAGTGTGTTGATATACTTACAGACAGTACTGAGGTGGGACAGATGCAGTGAAACCAATGTCGTGAGAGTGACCCTCGCCTGTGTTTTTATAGGGCCGGGCCCGCTGGACCTGCGCCGCTCCATTTGCCCGGCAGCCTTGCACACTCAGCAGCTGAGCGGGCCAGCTGAAAGGGGAGCATTATCCTGGCGCTTTGTGGAGGCTCCAGAGCGCCATTGTCCTCAGAGCCCCAAACTAACTTAGTCATCAATATGGCAGCCACGGTCAGAGGCAACGGGACCCGGGCCCATACAATGGTAACGCACTGACACAACAGTTTGATTGGTGTGGCAGGATAATAGACACATTCTGGGAGCTCATCTCCCCTCTCTCTCTCTTTCTCTCCCTCTCGGCTGAAGGTACGCTGGATGCTAAACTAGAGGTGGGGGAAAAGGCCCAAGGCATCCCACACAGAGAGGACAAGGACATGTGCCAGTTTCATCCCGAGAGCATCTTCATCTTCCTCTTTTATGCTAGGGTAAAAAGCTACATATAGTCGTACTATCTGACCGGGGCTGTCGGGGAACCTGGTCTCTACTCTTGTTCATGGCTTTGCATGCCTGTCTTCGACAATCGACATGAAGAGCATCGTCCCTCAAATAAAAAGGATGCTACACAATGTCATAGGGTTCATTAGGGTGGGAGGTCACACATTGTAAAACACAAAATTGTAAAGAAAAGTATTTTATTTCATGAATTAGGGAACAATGATTTTTAAGGGAGAACATATCACATGTTGGAACATGAAACAACACTGTTGTGTCTGCATGGTCCTAAGTTATAGTTTTTTGATGAATTTAATTCTTGGTGTATGATAGATTTTTGAGAACATATATATATATATATATATATATATATATATATATATATATATATATATATATATATATATATATATATATGTACACATTTCTTTCTTCTGTATTTTAAATTACAGCTTTAGAAAACATCAGTAACATAAACAAGCTAAATGTAGCATTGTGTTAAATATATCTATATTTAAAAACCTAATTAAATTGTGAATATTATGTTCAAATACCGTGTTTTAAGTTTGAAGGACATCAGTTTCTATCATTTCCAATGTACAATGTTATTTGCATGCATTTCTCTCTGTGTGAAGCCAAATTAACTTTGACACAATTAATATGTATTTCAAACATAACAGACAGTATATTATTGTACTCACAAAATAAACACAACGATAATATTTAATATGTGATGATTTGGTGTGCAATGACAAGCTGTGACTCCACCGACTGAACACAGGCAAACCATCAGTTCTGGTTAAAAAGCAGAACTGACGCTGTCCTTGTCAGTGTGAACAGAGACAACAATACTTTAATACGTATTTTGTCTTGCACCTTTTGGTATTTTTGAATACACCAGGGTTACGAATGCGTTGCAATAACCACAAGGATTTTAGAGATGTATTTCATTCACCATTGCTGCCATCTAGCGGCCAATGTATGTATTACACTGCAAACATTTGCAGAAACTTGTAAAATTGGCCTGCTCTTTGAAAAAATAATGGCCAATAATAGAAGTATAGTACACTCATCACAATGCACCACAACAATAGCTTACAAAGGACTGTGATGGAGTTTATTTGGAAGTATCTAATGTCAAAAACAACTATGAAAGTCCATGTGTGTGTGTGTGTGTGTGTGTGTGTGTGTGTGTGTGTGTGTGTGTGTGTGTGTGTGTGTGTGGGTGGGTGGGTGGGTGTGTGTTAGTCATATTGTGGGGATATAAAACCACATTGTGGGGACTCAACTTCCTTTTGGGACCAAAAAAATGGCAAAGGGAGTTCTTCCCACAGGCTGCGTGTGTGTGTGTGTGTGTGTGTGTGTGTGTGTGTGTGTGTGTGTGTGTGTGTGTGTATTACTCATGTTGTGGGGATATAAAGCCACATTGTGGGGACTCAACTTCCTTTTGGGACCAAAAAAATGGTCAAGGGAGTTCTTCCCACAGGCCGCGTGTGTGCATGCGTGTGTGTGCGTGTGTGTGTGTGTGTGTGTGTGTGTGCGTGCGTGCGTGTATGTGCATGTGTGTGTTCCCCCTTTGGCCATGTGTGAGCTGTTCACTTGTATGAACAGCTTTCTCATTGTCTTCTATTAACCCATTCATTGTCCTCGTCTCTACATATGTCTCTTTGTGTGACTGTGAGTGTGTGTGTTTGTGTCATCAGAGGCTTGCGCCCAGAGCAGGTGATGAGCAGGTGAAGGGACAGCCTTATATAGACACAGATGTCGTGTGTATGTGCACACACACACACACACACACACACACACACACACACACACACATTCACACACACACACACGCACACACACATAGAATTTGTATGTATGTAGACACCCTATGTTCAGGTAGCACACACGCGAAAGTCTTTCATTTTTATTCACCAGGTCTGAGAAGATGGATAAGCAGTAGATCCTAACCCTGCATGTACACGCATGCACACGCACTCGCACACACACACACACACACACACACACACACACACACACACACACACACACACACACATACACAGGGCTCATTTCCCAGTTAAATACAGCTGGGGGATTTGCATGTGTCAGGGACAGTGTAGTCCAGTATAGAGCTAGTACTGTTCTACTTTGAATTCTTATCTTTTTGTAGGAAAAACTACTCTTTTCTTCTCACTGGTCACATGATCTACTGGCCACTAACTTCATATCATTGAGGAAGCATGCAGGTACAGGATCATAAGTCATTTACTTTTTATTTATTGATTTTGCTGCCAGATGGGTTTATGTTTGCAGCAGGTCAAAGGTCACTCTATATATGTGCGACTCAGACAGTCAAATGCAAATCACAAATTGTGGCAACATTGTAATGGCCATGTACTGGGATCTATTATGTGATTGTACTGCATGTTATGTTCGCAGATATAAGATCATTTTACACTGCTGGTCGCACCCTATGCTGCAAACACTGTTTGATTGATTGCTATTATGAATCATTATTAATGAATTATTATTAATTTGATCCTTAGTCAGTTCTGCTGAGTGTTCTGTGCTTCTTCTTTCAAGCTAAACCATTATTTTCCACCACTCAGTTTCACAATCAAATGACAACATCATTCAATTAATTATCATAATCGTACAGCTTTTGTTTGTTGTTTAAATATATTTTGAACATTTCAATGGAATCACACACAATTTCATACAAGCCGAGAGTGTTAACACTACTGAGAGAGATTTTTTTCTTTCTTTCTGGGTCAGGGTGAGTCCAAAATATTTGAATAGTCACTGAATGCACCTGCACACACACACAAACGTGTTTGCATGCAAGAGCGCACACCCACACACACACACACAGTGACATACAGATTGCACTGAATAAATGCCCTCCTTCAGGTGGAAGGTTACCGTGGAGATTAAACCAGGTAAGGATGATATGCGAGCAGGACATCTGCTCCTCCCGCCTCTACTTGTCCCCACTGATCTCTGCGTGGACACTCAAGCAGATTTAGCTGCAGGAAAAAACAGAGAAATACCATGTAGATCGTAATATATTCTGCACTTGTGCAATAAGGTAGATAGAAGGACAGTCAGTATTGAGTTGTAATGACAGTCGCACACACACACACACACACACACACACACACTGCAGCTGACAGAACATACACAATTAAGATCATGTATTCTTAGAAGAGTTCTACAAAGCAAAAATGTCGACCTTCTTATTTGTTTTATTGATTCATAAAATAATGAAGGGGATACTTTCTTTGTGAGCTCTCAAATGTTGACATCACTTTCATCCAGTAGCACTCCATACTCCATATTATCAGGAAGAGAGATGGTAAGGAGTCACCAACCAGGGCTCGTGCATTTGCATGACTCTTTATTATCGGTAACTGTCAAAGGACACAGCACACAGCCCACAGGCAGCGTGCGCACACACACACACACACACACACACACACACACACACACACACATACACACACATGCACACACACAGCCTGTGGGAAGAACTCCCTTGACCATTTATTTACAGATAGCAGCAAACAGTTTGTCAGGCAGCACAAATGTAATCATGTCCCCGCTGTTCAGATCCAAGCAGCGGTCGTAATGATACAGCTACAGTACGGCCCTGCAGAGCAGCGTTAGGGTCACGGCCGGGGCAGCAGGGATCTAAAAATGAGATTACACGAGATTACAAAAGTGTATTAAAGGGCTTTTTATACATATAACATATTCTGTCATTGTTCCCTTGATGTAGACAAAACTCTTTAATGAAGAAAAAGGGAGAAAGCACAGTGAGATGAAAAGAGGAGGGATTCCTCTTCTAGAACACACACACATGCTATCTTTCTTTTTTTGTATATTAGATTGTGGATTTACTTCTTATATTGTGCGTAACGATTGACTGAATAAAACACATACTACATGCTATGATCAGAATGACATCATTAGTACATTTGTAAATAGCACCGTAACATGAATTGCTTAAAACATCATGTGTTTTTTCATGATTCTTTTTTCCAAACTCATTACTGATATAATTTGTGTTTATACTTTCTCTGTTTGCATTAAACAGGTGAAACCATATAAATTAAAGGTACAATTCAAATGAAATCCACTTCAATTAACTAGTATAGAAGTAGAAGTATTGCATATTTCTGGATTCAACATTGTTTTGCATCATCTGGCCTTCAGGGCTACAGGGTTTTTACCTGCCGGGTTTTCTAAAGAAAGGACAGTAATGGCATAAAGAAAAGGTTTCCCTGTGAAAATAATTGTCACTAACGTAAACTCTGCTACACAAGGATCCTAAACTTAAGACACACACAGAGACTGCCCTCTCTGAGAGATCCTCAGGTCTCTCATGTTGCTTTGAAAAGTCCCACTAATTGTCCGGCCTAATTTAAAGATAAAAAAAATATGACTACATAAATTCGATGTAGTAGTTCTATTTTATTGTATTTTTCAAATCCACCTCTATTGAATATATACGCTCAGACAGAATTCGACAGAAAAGAGCATCTGTCTAAGCCTGTTACGGTGAATCGCTAACAAACTACCCGCTAGCTAAAGCAGCTCCAGGAGCTGGAAGGAAGGTGCAGCAGCAGCAGGACCAGTTCGGATAGTCAGTTTAAATTGGGGCAAGGTAACCAGGATACTGAGGAGCGTGAGCTTCCCCTTCCTCTGGCGTTAAGTAAATATTGACTATAGCTTAAAGCAGAGGCAAATATGCTTTCAGGTAAAGAATGACACGCTGGGCCGGCTTTCAATTAATGTGTTTTCTCGTTGGGTGATGATGAGATGCTTTCTGACACAATAAAGAGGGAAGGGGATCTACCAAAATGAACACACGTTAAAGGATCATGTACCCAAGGTATTAAACATATGTATCTTGCATATTATATGTACATATTGTGTTAGACTTTCAGAGAAAGTGATCATTGGTGATTTACTATTTTCAAGCACAGAAAATTAAGCATGGCTTTGCTTCACTTTGTCATTCTTGGCTTATTTACAGATCAAATGTTTTAGTTTTACTTGTGTTTGAACTATAGTGTCCAGTAGAAACGTTTGTTTTTCATATGAATTGATTATTTTTTTAAACTAGTCAGCGGTCATATTGGTCGGGGGCAGTAATCTGTGTGTGTTTTTTGTGCTTTGGCACCATATGTTACTCTGGATGTCATTGATATTTCTCCACAAGATGGAAAAGACTAAGCTTCACTATGGCCTCAGAGTGAATTCATCAATTTGAACCGGGGGTGTAAAATGGCAGTTCACTTGTATCGCTGCAACACCGACTTCATCAATTTATTGTTTGAAATCCAAAACACTTAGCCTCGTCATCCGAGAGCTGGTTAAAAGGTGAACACCGGTGTTCAATTTAAATCGTACAATAAAGCACTGAGAGGAAGATAATACTCCTAAACATAAGGCACAATGCATATAATGACTCGTAAAAGTGTGATGGATGAATGCTGCATCGGTGCAGCCAAATGGCAGATGGCCCATATCAGATGTCTGGTGTGTGTTTGAGAGTGGTTAATGTTTAGTTAATGATTAACATAGCCTCCCATTGAGCCCGTCTCTCTGCTCCCTGGCGCTCGCCTGCAGCCTCGGTTCATGACGTAGGGGATGGACAGTAATGAATAGCCCCCAGTGGAAAAACACACGCTGTCAACATGAATGTGCGAAAATGATTAGCAAAAAAAAAAAAAAAAAAAAGCACCAAAGGGGAGATAAGGAGATTATCATCCCTGTCGTTGTAAATGTCAACCTTCTCAGTACATATAATCGTCTAGGGGAAGCTCAAACAGAACCATGAGGATGAGTTCACGCTCTCGCTAGAAAGCAAACAGTGAATGAGCATCGCTTGGACACTTTCCTCATGTCAGTTACAGCTTTATTAGTAATGAAACTCTCTTATTTGCAGCATATAGTTACTGAACTGGACAGACAGGTATGTCTGTTCTAACCGAGTAGGTTTTACATGAATATATGGAGCGTTTGAGACTGCAATTCATCATCTTACTTTTACCTTTTCAGTATTTAAACTGGATCCTTTTTTTTTTATCTGGGAGTGTCCTTCCTTGCTAAAGTGAATCAGTCAATCAAATGCACACTTTGGTGTGCTTTTCCAATGCTATTCGTCGAAAAATGTCTTTAAATGTCTTTTCAAAAGAGTTAGGCAATTAATCCTAATCTTTTTCCTTGTCACTTTACCTTCAGATAAATGAATGAGACTCCAGTAGTCAGGCAACCTGTTGTCCAAGGCAGACCTGGCTTTCTTTAGAGCGTTGCCTGTTGCCAGCTGTATGCAAATAAGGCAATCTATTCAGTGACATATGCAGTACACCTGGTGCTTCAGTTACAGAAACTATGCTGTTATCAAGTCATCTGAGAAAAAGTTGGCTGGTATGTTTTTTTCTGTAAATATCTTCTACATTTTTTAAGCTTTTCCAGACTTTCATTTCTGTAATGTGGCTCACTTGTGCTGCTGTATGGCGGCACTATCTGCCATCACCCGTTTGGAGGGCTAAAACATCCTTAAAACAAACTGAAAAAACGTCACCAAAAACAACACTCCATTATTTGTCTGAACTGACACTTCACAGTGTTAACAACAGTGATGCTCCCGTGACGAAGAAGAAGAAGAAAAAAACAGCGGTGTGTCTTTCCCAGTTGCCAACCCATACCTGCATAACGCGAGCCGAACGAACAAAACTTCATCTTCAGGTATTGTACGTGTGGCTCAACGTGAAGCAAATATGGACATGGGGAAAAAAAAAAAGTGATCACCGTGTGACGAGAATCCGGAGATCGAGGTAGTGAGCGACTAACAGCTGGCCTCTTTGTGATCGGGTAGTCCCTGAAAGACGATTTGGGAGAAGTTAGAACAACAAGCAACAACAAAAAAAACACCTTTTTAAAGAATATATACTCTGAAGGAAATTGAAAAACAAATGAATGAAAAGTCTTACAGCCTACCATAAGAAGCAAAGCGATGAAGGCCACAAGGCTCAAGCTGGGTCGGATATGGCTCACCTTTTACATGCATCGAATGTGTGGGGTTTGTGTCAGGTATACACCTTTTATACCTCTATGCTCTCTCTCTCTCGCTCTCTCGCTCTCTCTTTTTTATCTCTCCACCCCTCATGGATGAAAACGACACGGATGATCCTCAGGGCATGCACAGACACCTGTCGCATGGTGCGTTGCTCTGATCCAATATTGACATAAAGGGGGAGGGGTGACACGCACGCACACACACACATGCACACACAAACACACACACACACACAATGCATTATTCTTACCAAGCCTTTCCCTCCATCCAGAGCTCCCTCCCTCCTCTTCCTCTGTGCCAGGCAACGTGTCTGACCTTTGTGCCCGCGTTGATCTGCAGACAGGCACATTGTCGGGTCGCTACCTGCCGACTCAACTCGTCCAGAGCCCTTTCGGGCCTTATTTCCATATCATATGCCTTGCAAATCGCTCTCTGCTGATGAGTGGCTCGCCTTGCTCGACAACTTTTGGGAAGAAAAAAAAAGTAAAATCTCTCTGTGGGATCTACCAGGTGCTGTGGAAGGGAAATGCTCCGGGTTCAAACCGCCACTGAGGAGAAGATCCACACTGAGACATGACGATGAAATAATTTAGCCCAACGCATGCATACCCCCTCAAACAAATGTATGACGTGCAGTTGGCAGTTTTAGGAGTTGGTCTTGTTCCAATGACAGAAGAGCTTGACTCTGTGTCTTAATTCTCTTTAGTTGAATGGCCTAATTTAATGGAATCAAGGAATCTGGATTTTTTTGGGGGGGGATTTAACAATTTAGGAGCCTATGCATAAATTTAATAACACAGAAACATATTCTTAATTGTAAAGGGAGGTTATGAAAAGTGATTTTGTTTTCCAACAGACAACTGAACCTGTTTCACAAAAGATGAACAATGATAGCCAACCAATCAGAGATCTTAAACTGATCTTGATCTGTGCGTTTTTGAAATTAAATTAACTCTTCGTTAGTCATGGTGAGTGCTGCCTGATTTGTGAAAGCAGATGTTTAATGCCTTGTGTTGCTGATTATGCTTTTTAAAGTCTGAAAAAAATGACAAATAAATGTCATCAGAGTCATTTATCCTAAATTGGGCTTTAGTCTTATGTAAAAAATAAAAATAAAAAAAAAGAGAGAAAGAAACATGACAGACTTAAACAGGCTGGGAAGGTCTATTAAAAGATTCAATCAAGTTGCATTATGGAAATTGTAGGATCCAAGATTGACTAACAAGCCCCCACCATCATGGAGACACAACACAGAGAAGATGAGGAGTCGTTTAAAAAGGAAATGTGAGATAGAGACAGAACATGAACATTAAAGGTGCATAGAATGATGAACCTTTACTTCTATTACAATTACTGAATGTTGCACATTTGCTATATTTCATGAAAAACAACTAACATATATTAAATTCAATCATAGTAGTAATCACAACACAAGGTTCTTGTAGAATAATTGACAGTGTTTTATTTCATCAGAAGGGTTCGCACACTGTTGTATTGAGTCAAAACAAGTCGATTTCTTTCATTCATAATACACAGCTCAGTACTTATCTAGTATCTATTTGGTGGAGGAGTTATACAAGGCAACAAACAATGGTTTACACTTAAACAAGCTAAATTGCAAAATCAGACGGAGCAGCAGGCAACAACGTGAGATATAATGGAGAAATGTAACGCAAGCTTTGCCGTGCTTAGTTAGTGTCGTCGGTCCGGCTAAGCGCATTTTAGTGCACGCGAGTCCCCATGTGTGTTTGTGTGACCCAGCTGTTCAAAACTTCTTATAAGGCCGTTATTGTTGAGGGCGGTCATCAGCCCCCCCTCCACCCTTCCTTCATCCAAATATTACAATTGGGAAAAAAATATATTTTTTAACAGAAGATCTATTAAAGAATTCAGTCTCACTTTACAAGAAAGAGCCCAACAAGGTCTCTGCTAGATCTTTACATCTAACCATTACACCCAGGCTGAGGACACCATGAAACGGTATAATTACATGTAGGCGTAGTAGTAACAGCACAACCGTCATGGCTCCAGGACATGCCGTTGATTCACAATGTGTTTGCTTTTTAAGGGAGGCGTCACAAACTGAAGGCCATTTTCTCCGGTCTTAAAAAAACATCTTGGAGACACAATCGACTGAGATCACTGATGAAATCCCTTTATGACTGAATCCATACAGCTTTACCTGAGTATTTGCCATTTTAAGTTAAGCCTTCATTAGGACAGTTATGGTGACCCCGGTTGCATTTAGCTTTTCCCCATCTTGAAGTATGAAAAAACCTAAAGGGGCTACAAAATACACATCCCACACTGTCCATACTTTTTGCATTGCAATCAAGTCAAAAGCCATCATTTTGGAGTTGATTTATGGAAAGTGTTCCTCTAACAAAAAATAAAGACAAGTCAGGAGCATAGTAGAAACATTTGAAACCCATTATCCATTACTGAACTGTTCCATTTGCTATTAAGAGTAAAATCAACCCAATGCTGCTGCTTCGTGAAGCTGGAGTTCCTTACAGAGTTAACGAACAGCCAGAAGTATGACTGACATAATATGTAAGTGATGCTTGAGACCCAGATTGAACAATAATTCCCAGCAACCTAAATATTAAAAAACCATTAAAAAGTATTACCAATAAATAGCCACTCTTATTTGTACAACCGATCATGTTCTAGTACTGCAACAATTCATACACAGGGACGGTGTGCTTGTGCAAAGAAAAACTTCATCCCGACTGGAAGCAGGAGTCTTCTTTAAGGAAATGACGACTCAAAATGCTGTTTTAACAAAACAAATCCTCAAGGGGGTTTTTAGGAGTTCGGCAGCTGACTGATGAGAAAACTTTTTTTTTTAAAAACTAGTTTTTCAGGGTAATCCACATCTTATCTAACTCTGCATGGTTGGACCTTTAAGGGAGGAAGGAGCTATCTTAAAAGGAACACTGAGACATTTTCCAGAATCTGATCAGAGCTCCCACAGCAGATGGACTTCAGGTTAAGTTGTGCAGTTTATTGATAAGAGAGAATCGGACGAACACAGTTAAAGCAGCTCATCAATACAACTGAATCAAAAGTCTGCATTTTCATGTGTTCAACACTAAAGTGTCCACTTCCCCACACCTGCCAGGTACCGCATGCAAATGTCTACATATGCATCTATGTATACAACAATGTGCACACTGGTGTTCCTCGAAAATATAATAGTGAAGAATACTTTAAAAAAAAGGTCATTTGTAAAAGTCCTTATTAAAGTTGTAGGTTCATTTTGAAATTGGACGCAACGATGCGGATGTCGCTCCCGACCTCCTATTGGCCACTCTGGCCCAGTCTCTTGGTGTAAGACTCCCAGCCTGACTTCCTGTACGACTCGGCAGCTTTCAGCCTATCAGGGGCCTCCAGGATACCCCGACCGACGATGATGACATCAGAGCCTTTGTTGTAGAGGACTTCCTCTGGGGTGGTGTACTGCTGGCCCAATGCATCACCTGCAAGAGAGGGATGGATGAGGAAGGGAGACAGAGAAAGGGGGAGCTTGTTGAGGAGGAAGAGGACTATTGATAACAGGCCCAGAAATCATGTATTATACAATAGCTCCCCCTTGTGTTAAAGAGGAGCCACAACACCAAAAAAGAAGGAGTTGAAAGTCATCAAACTTCTGGAAAGACAGTTTTTGACTATTAGGTGATGCAATCTAGAGTAAAACTGTGTGATAAGCTAATATAATTTAGAGACTATTCGAAAAATCATGATGTCCCTACATTACAACATGTCTAGGAAAACTTTATTTTTGGTACAATATTCACTTTAAGTATATTTAAGCACTTTTTTTTCTTTCACTTTTCTTGATTCCATCTGTATATTTTGAATCCATCTGTAAATTTGATTCTTTTTTAATGCTCTTTTTTTATCTGTTATATTACCATTCTCCTGTTAATTTATATTTTTTGATTTTTTTTCAATTGTATTACTGTGAGCAGTGCTGCTGTAATTTCCCCACTGAGGGACTCATGAAGGATGATCTTATTTTAAATGTACCTCCAGCCTGCAGCTGCACCCCAGGGGTCATGTGGATGAACTCTGGCCTCTTGGAGATCTTAGAGCCACAGATAAACCCAATCACAAAGTCTGGCTGCTCCTCTGCCATCGTCAGCTGGAAAGAGAACCGGTAACGGAGACAAAGTGTGAACTCAAACCCTGGACTTTCTCTGAGCAAACAAAGGAAATGCAGAGACATGCTCACCACGGCCTGTGTGTATTCACCGGTAGCCAGTGACCCCTGGGAGCTCATCTGCGCTATGAGCAAACAGCCTCGGCCCAGAGGCTTTCCTACGGCGCTCAGGCCCTTCAGCACGCCGGGCCCCGGCACCGCGTGGGCGTTCACTATGTGGGACCAAGACGAGATCTGGTACAAGCCACCTGGCGGAAAAAAAGGATGACGACGCTCAACAATACGAACAAAGCGCAGTTTCTCAAAACGCCACCTTGAAGACGGCTGCATTTCACACACGAGCTTAAAACCCGCTCACCTTCATACTGATGCCTGACCGTGTTCCCAATGTCGGCAAACTTGCGATCTTCGAAGATGAGGAAGTTGTGTTTCTCGGCCGACGCCTGCAGTTTCTGGTTGAAAGCCGCCGTGTAGTCCTGTTGGCGGACGCAAGAACAGCGTTTGAGTCATTGTCCCGACAGCGTTGTTCGTGTCCAACGTGAAACCGGTTTCCCTCCAGACCTTCAGGATGTCGACGTGGGTCTTCAGCATGCAGATGGAGGGGCCGAGAGAGTCCGCCAGCCGCAGCAGCTCCTCGCTGCTCGTCACGTCGGCGGACACGCAGAGGTTTGACCGCTTCTCCTCCATGGTCATCAGCAGCTTGGCGGCCAGAGGGTGGACGTCTGCAGACCAAAGGGGCGGGAGACGCTGAGTGAAAGGCTTCATCGAACAAATGCAATATCCATCTGGAAGAACAGCTTCACCTCTGAAGAAAGTGACGGGTTAGAAACGAAGAACACCATATAGAAAAGCGTTGAACTAAAAGAGTGAAATCATGCCACTGGGCCAGGTGAGGGGAAAGGTATCGGTCAAGTCTTTCCAACCACGTTACCGTACTAGTGCTCGGAAGTCAGAAGACTACATACTCGGTAGTTTGGCTCTGTCTGCGTAGCTCAGCTCGATGTTCTTCTCCACACACACCTTCTTGGTGGCAGGGACCCCATTGCCGTTATCATCCTTGGGTCTGAAAGAGGACAGTTGCAGTGTTATTACGCATTTAGACACGCACACACACAAGACAAAGACTTTAAAACAAATCACCTCTCGCCAGATCCTCCGTCAACTTTTATCACTGTACATGCTTCTATTTCACTGTATATGCTATATATCTATCCGTCTACAATTCTTTCTAAGACACTGTGACTACCTGAAGGTGTTGTTGTCCAGGATGAACGTTTTGGTGCTTTGGGCGGTTTTGCTGTCGATGCGTTGGGCCGCCTGCAGCACCTCGAGCAGCTTGAACATGGAGATGACGGAGTGGAGCCTGATTCCCCGAGACGCCAACATCTCCACCGCGCCCTGCTCTCTGTCCATTAGCACAACGGCATCGGTCACCTGCAAACAAATAAAAGGTTTCAAAAGACGATTACAGCCGCGGTAACATTACGACAGTTCTTAATGGGCGTTACAGTGATCACTCAAACAAAAGCAATCCGCGCTATACGTCGTCATCTCCACCTTCAGGCCCTCTTTGTAGAGCACTTCAGCCGTCTCCAGGATGCTGCTGCCGCTGGTCACCGTGTCCTCGATGATCAGACACGTGTCCCCCTCCCGAAACGAGCCCTCCACCAGACGCTTGGTTCCTAGAGGGGGTCACATGAGGTTCCCTCATCAGTCCCTTTCGCATACAAACTTTTACTAGATCAATATCCACTGTTCTCTAAAAAGCAACAATTCACTTATCTGACACCCGTTGATGACCTTAATTAGCTCTCGATCAAACGGTTAAAAAAAACTGGTCCTGCGTCGTCTTAGAAAACTTAAGACATTATGTTGCCACTTGTGTATCAAAAAGGGTGCAACGGTGCCGTACAGGTAACGGCCTTTGACAGCCGAGAGAAAAGACTTGCTATAATGTCACTGATAAGAGGTGTGGCCCTGGTTTGTCAAAGTGTCTGAATGGGAGAATATGATAACAGAGAGCTCGTCTATAGAGAGATTATTATTATTTTATGTTTTTTTTATAATGTGTTTAGGCACAGATACATGTCACTATCCTGATTTAAGAGCTACAACATGGGACAATTAATCACAAACAACACACACACACCATAGTCCTTGGCCTCCTTCCGCCTGATGAGCATTGGCAGCTCGTTCCTAGAGCAGATGATGGTGGCCAGCGGCAGGGCTGTGTAGGGGACCCCACACACCGTGTCAAATTGCAGGCCCTCGTCTTGCACGCGTTGGTAGAGAAGACTCGACACCTGCACGTGAAAACCACAAGAGAAACTTGTGGCAGAGTTGTAGGCGAGAACCACGAGACAATCACATGTTTACACCCCATTCATTAGTGATTATTGACGAGCTGGAATCCATGTTTTCCTGCTGAGACCTTCACGAGGTGATTAACTCTGCGAATTATCAGTCAGTTGCTTATTCGGGGGAACTTTCTCAATGGCTGCATTTCAACGCGACTAACTTTCCAACATGCAGCCCCTTTTCGGTAGCCGTCGCGTGACGTAGTTGGTCCGGTTGCGCAGAGGGAGGACGCACGTGTGTACCTGGTTCATGAGCGCCGGGTGGGACACCAGGACCCTCAGGTCGATGTAAATGGGCGTCAGCAGGCCGCTCTTCAGCTTGTACTCCCCGAACTTCACCCCGTTCACGTCGTGCAGCTTCAGGATTAAACTTTCTATGGGAATGTTCTCCATCTCGTCTGTTTTCAGGAGTTACCGTCGAAGTTCAGTTGCAGCCTGGTCTCTCCGCTGCTTTCGGGAAACAACACTTCCGCTTTGATTTCGTCAGAATAAAAGCATCACACACCCACTCGAATGTTTTTCCGATATACTCTTTTTTCTTCTTCTTGTCATTAACAATCAAAGCGTAGCACTAAATCAGGTCAAGAGGTTCATCGAAATTGTTTAGAGCGTTGGTTGTTAATAGTTTTTTTCATGAAACCTACGTGCAAAAAGTAGGCTGAAGTACTTTTTTTCAAAATGTAGGTCCTCAATGGTCTACAAATTACACATAATATTTAGATGTTATGGTACAGGAAGTACAGCACAGTACCACCAGAGGGAACCCAGAGGGGCTGATGTATGGGCGTGTGTTATCTTTCTGCCACTAGCGTTAATAATAAAAAAAAAAAGATTTCCCGCAATTCTATTCTGAAGGAAAGACGCTTTAACCGGAAACCAGGCAGAACCAATCAGAACGCAGAGATTCCACAGGGGAGCGTGAATTCCGGTGTAGGGTTTCTCTTGATTTTCAGAATAAAAGCGCAAACCTTCCACGTGTAAAAGGACTTGTGGAATCGAAAGCAGACTCGAAATCCTTATTTTATATTGTATGAATTCATGTGTGGTTGATAGGGCTCCCACCCTATCTTCATTTAAGCAAGCCCACAAAACCTCTTCTAACTCGCCTTCACCTGCTAAACCCTGCACCTATCCTCCACTACGACTCACACAGCCTCCAGTTTTCTTTTTGTTACCAAATATGGTCTGTTCGTTTGTTTGCTTTGTATTTCCATTATTGTTTTGTTCCGTCTAGCTCCGTCTCTTGTCCCTAGTGTAAAGTGTCTTTGTGCACCTAGAAAAGAGCTATCAAAGTTTGATAAGAATAATTATTAACCTGTTTCTTGTACACGTTCAAAAGTTAACGGATGTCTCCATTTCAGCCTCCTTTAAATTATAATCTGGAAAATATCTATTCTCTCCTGACAAAAACAACAATGGACACACGTTTGGCTTGTTTTTTTCAGTTTATTAAAAAGATTCAGTCTACAGTAGTTCAGATTTTGGCACCAACAATATAAAAACAAGTTAATCAAAAACAAAGTGTACACCCCAAAAAAGCATTGAACAAAATGCCCGAATAAAAGGGATAAATAAAAGAAATGATTTTTTTTTAAAAGAAACTAAAAATACAAACATGTATGTAATAAAAATCAATTTCACTTGGAAATAAAAGGCACATTTTCCCATCTGCCTACTTGTTGTTGTTGTTGTTAAAAAACAGTTACACTTTTGGTCAGTCAGCTTTTGCATTATAGATTTCATAGGCGCTATACCATATCAACTTGTAAATTATCCACACAAGGATAACTGTAAAAATACTATATGGCGATGGAGTTTGTTTGCAATAAGCTCACACTCTGCGGATATCAAAATGTTTAGAGCCAAGATTTTCTGAATATTCATGACTTACAGTGAGACTCAAAATAAAGGGGAATGTAACACATGAACAGTTATCAGGGAACATACTTGTATAAAATCAGACACATTTGGTGAGTTTTGTCTTGGTCAGAGGAAGACAATGATCATGGAATGTTTGAAAATGTTTTTGAAATACTTTTGAAGAGTCCCAACAGTAAAAATACACAACAACACTGCATCCGGCATGTGTGAGTGTGTCAGTTTGTTTGGGGGGCGGCAGGTTGATGATAAAAGCAGCAGGATGTGTGCTCTAGATTGATGTTAAGAAGAAAAAAAGTCCTTGGATGAAGGAATCCTTTGTTTCTCATAAGAAAGGATCACAACCAATGTGAAAAAAGTTGAACACATCTTTGAAAAGGCACAGAGGTGGGTGTAGAAAAGTCTTGTTAAGGCACTTAAATTTGGTGAGGGGAAATCTTTAAGGCAAAGATCTGATGGAAATGTCTTCTTTTAACGAAAACAGGAGGAGGCTTCCTTCTTGAAGTGGTATCAACGCTGACAGGGTTCTCACTTCTTCATCCTCCTTTACTCTCCTCTAATCTGAGGGGTTGATGGCGTCTGCGAGCAGCTCCGGCCTCAAACATTCAATCGGACATTGGATGTTCTGGGTGCAGAGAAGGGCAAGATGAGAAGGCAAGATTTAAAGCAACATCTTATAAATCAGTCTTTCCCAAAGACTGGGTCGGGACCTACAGGTGGGATGCAGGACATTTTATTCGGGTTTTTTCCTGATTTTTCTTTACGTTTATGTCTGTCTGCAGTACACCTTTGAGCCACACGAGGGAGCATGAATGTTAATATTGTACCGATATTTGTAATCTACTTAAAACATTGAATACAAAAATAAAACATGTATTCTGTTTGTTTTACTGATGAAAGGAATTGGATATGCCTAAATGCATTTATTTGGTCTCATTTATAATGTATTTAACACATTTCTATGTTTTAAATAACACTAGCATGAAAATAAGTTCTGATTTAGTACATTTGAAATGGCTTTTTAATATAAGATAATGTGGAAATGGCAGTAAAAAATGGTCAGGAATGTTTAATTACATTTAATTAGAAAATTAACATTTTCAGAGAACTAATATACAGTGGCATTAAAGTCAACAATATATAGATGAATGAAACAAAGTCCTATTCAATTCAAGTGTAACATTGTTGGAGTGTGTCTACGGTCCGTACAGACTTGTGGTTAAATATTAATATCAATGTATTGTTTTTTTTATTACAGTTTAGAGCAGATTATTAGTAGTAACACTCATAGTGAGACACTGACCAGCTTGCGTAGAGCATTTTCTCTGTAACGGTCGAAGACGTCTGAATGAACGGGTTGAAGGAGGTCAGCGTCCACATCCGTGTGTCCGCCCGGCCTTCTGCAGTTCTCACAACGCCATCCCTGAAGAGGTGGAGGGAGGGGATGAGACACAAACAGTCTGAGCACAATAACTCCACAATGCAGTTCTGATGGTAGTGCACATTACCCATGAAGCAGCAGTGAATAGGTTTCAGTGCACACACACACATAGACACACACCTGTTGTCCTCCATAGCACGTACAAGTACAGATGGCGCCCAGGTATTCCTTCTGCCACTGGTTTCCCACATGGTACATTTTCCCATCGTCATAACATGTTGACTCATCTGTAATCGAAAATGAATATCCTTGAGAAATAATTGAGAGAATACTAAACATAATTGTCCTCTATCACAATACCACAAGCCTGACGTCACAGGGAGTTTAGGTTTTATACGTTTGTACTTACGGGGTTCACATTTGAATTCTCCCTTGCCGTTGCCCAGGCAGGTGCAGCTCATCATGTGACCGTTCTCAGCCTGGCGATCCCACTTCTCTCCGACGCGGTAGTTATTATTGTTATCGTGACACCACTCTGAAGGAGGGCAAAGAAGTAGCAGCATGAGAGAGAGAGCAAAAGAGAAGATACAGGTAGCGAGGGTATGGGAAGAGAAATGCAACAGGACAGCGTGGAAAAGGTGGAAGGTTGGATTTAAACGGCAAAGACGGGAAAGAGGAAAGAGTAAGAGAAGTGGATATGTGAGAGGAGCAGTTCAAAAGCTCCCTTCACACTGCAGACAAAGATTCACAGAAACGGATTTTCACATTTATAATCTCTGTGAAACGAGCATAAAAGACAATCTGCAAACAAACATTTGTATTTTAAACAACAGGTAATCACATCCTTTAAATTAGTGAGGGCCCCAGTGAGTTTTACTGGTTCCCAGTTGAATACAAACAGTGTCCCAGTGGGGACACATACATATAGACATACAGACGGTGTAAGGCCACTGAATTTATGGCGAGTGGGTGGTGATCTTAGTTTCTGCTATTGTCGCGTTAGCTCTATGGACAATGCACAAAACTGAGATCGACGCTGGCTAGTTAGCTTAGCTTAGCTTTCTGTGAGGTGTTTACAGCAGGGAGACCAACATGGGCAGACTACAGACAGACTCATATGTCGTAAAGCAAGCCTCTTTATGATTAATTCATACAATAACTTGCAGTAAATTATATAGTTGCACTGCTAAGGCTGCCCATGCCGTCAGTGTCATAGTTAGCTAATAAGGAATTTATAAAGTGCATAATGTAAAATATAGTTATTGCTTTGTGGAGCACATAACTGCAACAAGTCTTTTCAGTTTTTTATCTTTGATATATTGGCTTTGTCTTATAAATTCCTCTTAAAATCACATAGAATTAAGTATTGTATAATTCCATGGGGTGTTTGCAAAGCATGCCGGGGTTATTAAGCCACTCACTGGATGAATCACATCTAAAATGGCCGCTGCCCAGCCCAAGGCAGCGGCACCACAGCTTGAAGCCCGTCTCAGACATGCGCTCCCACTCTGAGCCCACCTCGTGGTACGTCTGCGTGAATGTGTCGTAACACACATCCCGGTTGGTGGACATGGGGATGTCACCTGGAACTAAGAGATGGACACAAACATATGTTTAAAATTGAGCCGACTGATTGGTTACCCTTGATAAAGACATTAGATACACACCATTGATTTTGGTTACATTTATACAACACATACCATTTGTATATACATGTGTTTAATAGGAATGCATATTAAACATATTCAACTTTATTGTCAATGTCAAGTGTGGACTACTGTACCGGCATTGCCAACAGTTACGACTTCCTCCAAAACCTTCTCTTTAGACCCGCCCCTCATGGCCTCTACTACGACGTTATAGGATGCTCCGGATGTCAATCCAATCAGTGTAGCACTGTTGGAGGTGCCGGGAAGACGCATCTACATAAACGGAGGGAGAGAAGGTGGTTCTTATATCTCCAACAGTTAATATATAGGTGTGTGTGTGAGAGAGAGAGAGGCATACTATGTGTGTATACCTGAAAGCCTCTTTCTTCCAGGTGTGTAATAGGATTACAGGACACCTCGTACTCTGAAGTCTGAGGAATGCCAGACCAGGAGATGGTTGTGATGGTCTGCGCTTCCTGGGGCAACTCGGTTTCATTGTCAGGGAAACCAAATGCAAGACCAGGCAGGGGACCCTCGCTCACCTACAGGATCAAACGTACAGTACGGATATGATGTCAGGTCATAAAACCACCAAAAATGTCACGTATACACTTTTAAGTTGACTGTCAATTGACAGCTAATGCATTAGTAACCCTGCCGTTCAGCTTCTGTTTAAGTTCTATATTTCTTATTGAGAAAAATTATTTACTGAAAAGTTGAAGTTAATGCGTTACAGAACAGTGAGATAAGATCAGCTGAGACTCTATAATTCAAACCACAGTTTTGTGTGGCCAGTTATTTGTTATCAGCGACAATCCTAAACTCAAGATAATGAGGTACATCAGAGTTACAGATCATTTTAGTCTTACACACCTTGACCAAAGGTACTCTGTTTCCATCAGGGCCTGCTACAGGAATATAGATCAGAGGTTCTCTGAGAGTCGGTCTCTGGCCTTCTCTGGGTCCACTGAAGGGGCCATGAAGTCCGTTATTGGGGCCTAGACTCTGGTACTCAGTATAGATGTGCTGGCCCTGCTGGCCTGGTTGGTTCTGGCCACTAGTGCCAGTCAAGTGAACCTGGTTGGTGTCAAAACTGCACACAGAAAAAAAAGAGAGCGTTGAGGAAGGAATAACAATAAGAGATGTGAAGCACAGCTTAATTGCACAGATATGTTAGGTGTGGTTGCATTTTCCCTCTGAATCCATCATTGCAGTGTGATTACGCAGGTTCTTACATCTTGTCATTGAAGGACTCGGGAACATCCAGGATGTCAGTGGTGGGTCGGTGAGGAACGGGAAGCTGTGGCAGCTCGGGGACCAATAGATGACGATCTGGAGCTGGCTCTGTTGGACAAGAGATGCATGTATGGTAGCGGTTATAAGCAAGCAGAGCAAACCAAATGTAAAGATCTATTAGCTGAACTTTCAGCGGGTAAAATCACAAGTTGTCAATGCCCCTAAAGTTTGCAGGGACCAAACAGGTGCATGATGGGTGGATGATGGGTGTACTTACGTGTTCTGGCTTTGCCCACTAGAGGTGTGCTTCTCAAAGAATTCTGCAGCGCGACAATCTTAATGACGTACTCTGTTCCTGGCTTCAGACCTTTGGCCAAACACAACACACATACAAACAAAGCTATTAGCATTTGTCATTCGCCGCCGTTTGTAAATCAAAGCATTTACATGTCGGTATGTGGACAGTAAATCCCATGCTCCACACTCACCGTTGATAATGGCATAGCTCTGGCCTGCATGCGGTCTGGGGACAATCTCCCGAGGCAAACCCCCGGCCTCCTCATAGGTGACATAATACCCAGTAACCCTCGGACTGCGTGACGGCTCCCAGGTGAAAGAGATGCTGTTTGGGTTCAGGGAGGTGAAGCGGATGTTGGTGGGCGGGATGACCAACGGTTTGGCTGGAAGAGATAAACAAGTAAGAAAATACTCAACATGAAAAAACATACGTAGTTACAATTTTAAGTCGTCATACAATTAAGCTGCCATCTTGATTTGTGTTACTCTTGACTGACACTGTAGGATGGAAATGAATATTACCAGTGGTGGCAGTGAGTGTGAGAGGTGCACTGCGTCCGTTCCCTTTCAGTGTATAGATGTTGATCTTGTAATTGGTGCCTGGCTCCAGACCTGAAGTAAAGACAGAGGGACAGGTTAGTGAGGGGTGGTGAGCTTTTGTGTTGCAATACCAGGAATCTGATGTTCTGATTGAATTATAAACATTATTCTTACTTTACGTCATTGCAAACGCTCGGACATTCTCACATCTGTGTACCTGTAATAACGAAGGAGCGGGAGTCAGGGCCGATGGTCCTTTGAATGGGCACGTAGCCTGCAGAGGAGGTGGTGGGAGTGGCCTCAACCAGGAAGCCAGAGATGGTTTCTGTCTTGGAGCGCCACGTCAGGGTGATGGACGAGTCGTTAACGTCAGAGATACGAACGCGACGAGGGGGGCTGATATCTTGAGGTAGACGAGGAAAAAGAGAGAAAGTAAATGGGAGAAGGACCAAAACATGGAGCGAGAGAGTTGGGATAAACTCGAGACTGGCTTTTGCACAACACAAGATATTCTATAACAATGTTACAGTTTTCATGCATCAAAAAGGAACAATTTATTTGTCAGATTTTCCCAATTCATGAGTCACAAACTCACTCTCCAGGGTGGTGATCTCTCCTTTGACTGGCCTGCTGGTCAGAGAGTTTTTCAAGGCATAAACATGGACTTCATAGGCAGTTGCGATCTAAGAGAGATGGCGAAAAAGAGACTTCAGTGCTGTGCAGCTTAATTATACCGTCTGCAGCTAAAATCATAACTGTTTGTACATGTGTATACATGTGTGCCCACAGGTATGCAAGTCAGTCTGTATTACATCTTATAAAACACTACATTTTCTTTCTAATTCCACTTTTGCTGCAAGATAATGGAGATCCACGACGGGAGAACATTCACCGCGATGGACGTCTCTGTAAGTCCATTTTCACACTCATAATGTAGAAGGTACTGCAGTAAATAAATACGTCCCCCGTTCAGACTCACACAGCCACACTCACCATGAGTCCAGAGATGTGCGCCTGTGTGGCGTCCGGGGCCAAGTTGATCTCCTTGGTCGGGCCGCTCTTGTTCTTTGGGTTCACCACAACACGGTAGCCTGTGAGGCCGGTGAGGCCAGTTAGTCGGTTTTCCTGACCCGGCACCGCCCAGCGCATGGTGAAAGAGGTAGGGCTAACCTGGGAGAACTGGAGGTTGGTGGGGGCTGAAATGGCTGTGAGGGAGGGGAAGGAGATAAAATGAGGATTAGACAGAGACCGTACTCATAGTATCAGCAGACGGAGGTGCTCATTGGACACGGTCATGCCAGAATAAAGGATATTTACCTTGACATAATAACCCAAAATGTACTTTCTGAACTTTAGCTTTCACCTTTTCTTATCTCTTTATTACATAGAGAACTAATTTCCTTGCGTACCTGTAGCTTGTGTCCCGACCAGTGGTGTGCTGGCTGTGTCATCATGCACAGCGATGACCGTCACTGTGTATTCAGTGCCGGGTTGCAGACCATAGATAACGGTAGACTCCGCGTCTCCTCGAGGAGCAGGTCGCAGCTCTCTCTCGCCCTCCTCCGAACTGGAATAAGTGACCCGGTAAGAGGTGACGATTCCCTCAGGACTGTCCCAGGTGATGCGCAGTGAGGTGGAGTCGATGTCTGAGAAGGTCAGGTCCTTGGGACGGTCTATATCTAAAAAAAAGTTGAGGAGAGCAGAGAGAAGGGAGGCAAGGTAGTGGGGTTAGAGAAGTAGGTGGAGAGGTCGGGAGGTTGTCTTTTAATTATCTGACATTTTAGTGAACAATATATTTAGTGTAAACCCTTACTTGTTAAAGCATTCACCACCACAGGAGAGCTTTCTCCATCTTGTCCGAGAGCATATACACTCAACACGTACTCTACTGTTGGCATAAGTCCTGAGAAAGTAATCTCCGTCTGGTCTGGAAATACAAAAACAGGAAAGAGACATTAGTTCCGCTTAAAACTAAGAAGCCAGAAAACATTTAAGTCTAGTCAAGCTTTAAAATATGCACACTAAATACTGGCGTACCTGGAGCCACAACCTCAGTGAAAGACTGCCCCTGCCCATTTCTGGGGACCCCAGTCACCCTGTAACCTTTGATTGGGCCCTGAGCAGGGCTCCACTTCACTGTGACACTGTTGTCATTCACCTCCATCACCTCCATTTCAGAGGGAGAGTCCACACCTAGAAGAGGAGCAAGGAGAGATAAAGAGTTGCAAGTGTAACTATGGGCAAGCAGGATAATAACTAAAAATGGGTGACTGATTTATGTCTCTCAGAGAGTGCGTACTTGTCTTGTGCATGACATAGATTGGAGTGCTGGAAGCGGGGCTGTCTCCTCGACCGGTCACAGCGTAGACGGTGACGGTGTAGTCAGTACCGGGCTTCAGGTTAGTGATCTTGGCAGTGGACTGAGAGCCAGGCACTGTGAACTCCTTAGGATTGCTGTGACCTCCTGGAAAAAGAACGATAATGATAAATGTTTGAAAAAAAACAAGACTTGAATGCTCAATAGACGAGAACAAAAAACACAGTCACAGAAAAACCTTTCCTGGCATTAAAGAAAATGAAACGCATCTGAAGCCATTAATACTAGCTCACCAGTCTCTCCGTGAGTGATCCTGTAGTAGCGCACAGTGACAGGAGGAGCATCCCAGCGGACGGTGATACTGGTGGGGGAGGAGTCGAGGACTTCCAGGTCTGTGGGAGCATCGGAGACTGGAGAGAGCGAGAGAGAGAGTCCACATGATGCTAATGCTAACATGGTGAGTAACTGGAGGACACCAAGTATTAAATCAGGATGTCGTACTTGTCTTCTGTTTCCCGCTGAGCGGCAGGCTCTCTTTGGACCTGCTCACTGCGTAGATGTTGACCAAGTATTCGGTGTCTGCAGTGAGTCCCGTCAGGGTGAAGTGGTTCCTGGACGGAGGCAGCCTCTCGTCCTTGGCCCTCCCGCCGCTGACCATCTGGTAACGGATACGGTAACCTGTAATTTTGCTCTGGGGAGCGAGCCAGTGGATGGTGAAGGAGTTGGTGAAGATCTCAGAGAAACGCAGGCCGACCGGGGAATCCAGAGCTAAAAAAAAAAACGGTTGGAAGATACAGAGAAATATTCTTTAAAAAAGGTCCTCTTTCAAAAGGCAAAGATAATCTAAATAATACCATTTTTAGCAGCAGCATTAAAAAAGAAGCTGTTTTCTTCTGGATACCCAAAAGAAGGTAAGACTCACCTGTTGTCTGTGTGCCGACGAGGGGCGAGCTCTCTCTCTGCTCATACACACACACCACGCTCACCAGATACTCTGTGTTCGGCAGCAAGTCTGTGGACAGCAAAAAAAGACATGAATACAAATGTAGTTGTTTGTGTGCCAATGCGTTGCTGTGTTTTTTTGTTTTTTTGCTGTAACTCACTCCTTAGCACCACGTTGTTACTCCTGCCTCCTGCACTGGTTTCTGTAAGGTCATCGTCATCATCAATGGGATGATACCTGAATAATAAGGAGACCAACAGTCATTTGTGCTGTTATTTTTTATTTTGTTTGTGGGTGTATTAAAATCAGTGTGTCCTCTAGATAAAATCTGAATCAGAAATAAAAAAAATATAGATATATAATGTGTTTCCGCTCGTACCTGATGAGGAAGCTGTTGATGTCAGCTGTGTTGGGGACGATGGGATTGACCCAGGTGACTTGCATACTGTCTGGCCCAACCTGGGCAAAGCCCAAATCAGTGGGTGCTGGTACAGCTATTGAAGAGAGAGAGAGCAGCTTAGTTCAGGGTGTGTTCAAAAGGTACAAGTGAAAAGGGGCTCAAAGAATTGTAATAGTTTTATGAAAGAGCGATGATATAAAGAAATAAGGGGAGAAAGTAAATATGAAGAAAGAGAAACAAAAACATTGTGAAATGACTAAACTACAAAATAGTTCACTATTTTAAGGCAGGAGTCTGTGTTTTATGCGCGTGTCAGTGTAAATCCATCTGAAGCTTTACAACATCTTAAAAGTGAGAGAACAAGCAGTGTTTGCATTGAGTGGGAAGGAAGGGAGGAGGTTGGGGGGGGGGGCAAAATGAGCCTCAGTATGATTAAAACGCCGAAACTAAAACCAGATGCTCCTCACATACACGCAGAGGATTATTAAACAACATGCTGCACAATTACATCAGCAACTTAAAAGGTTTGCTTGAAAGAGTAATGTCTTTGGGTTAACAAGAACCGTATCACGTTATATAACTCAGGACGCACGATGTGATTTGTGACTGCCTCCTTGGCAACTGAGATCACACTATCTGCCTAAAGTGTAGTTTTAGTATTCTTATTTATGACTGAATGGCTCCTCCAGAAATAACATGTATGCACGTGTCTTCATGGTATTAGTAGTAAGAGAAGTGTTCTTTGGTTCAGTGGCTCTTACAGGTCTTCTGAGTGACAGTGGTGGGCTCGCTCTCGCCGTTCTCCGTCACAGTGATCACACTAATGTCATAGTCGATACCAGGTTCCAGGCCGTGGACGGTGTATTGGCCGGTCGTGGACAGAACCATGTCTTCAAAGATGGGGACACTCTCGCCGGCTGCCACCACCGTGATCCTGTAACCAGTGATGGCCGTCGTGTTGAGCGGTGACCAGCTGAGACTGATGGTGGTGTCGCTCACGTCCTTGAAGGTGAGGTCGGTCAGCTTTGGGACTTCTGGGTGGGTGGAAAGGGAGGGGATTGGCGGGAAAGGGAGGGGAAGAGAGAAGACAACAGGAACACCAAACAAACGACAGGCGGAAGTGAAGGGAAGGGGTTGGACATAAAGGGCAGGAAGAGGAAACCAAGAAGCAAGGTCAGGGCGAGCAACGAAAATTCGTCTACTTCCAGTAGGGTGAGATATTCAACATATCACACCAATGGAAGTGCTAATGCAAAGCTGCTTTTCCAGTTATATATATTAATATTTCATGAGATTTCATCTGTTATTCAATGAAACAACTCGTATTCATAATATACACACGGAAAATATAGCGTTAGTGTCGCTAAACAGTCCTATTGTTGTTTTGGACAGTCCTTCAGCTGCTGGTGCTAAGTTAGAGCGGTGATGCTAACACAGCGGAGATAGCATCTGTTAAATGTTGAAAACTGTGTTATTTTAACAATAACTTTCAACATAGTAGGTTATGTATAAATGGGGACGGCGGGCTCTTACCGACCACACAAACATTTCCCTAATACATTCATCCAGAGAATCAAAACAGACTCCAAAGAGAAATAAAAGGTTAATTTTGCTTTTGCATGTTAAATATCCATACTCCAGGATTATGGGCTGACCTCTCACTCACCAGGTGTAATGGTAGTCGATATGGGAGTGCTCTCCATATCGTCCTTCACAGTAACCACGCTGATGTTGTATTCCACTCCTGGACTGAGATTCTCCAGGGTGCAGGAGTTCTGGCCAGCCTCCACAAACTCCTCCACACTGTTTCCTTGCTGCCCATTGGTGGGAGTGCATGTCACTCTGTAGCCGGTGATGTCTTGTAGAAAGAGAGAGGGGAAAAAAAGAAAAAGAAAGATTTACATGGCGTGGAAAATGAGAAAAATGAATGATGCTACAATGCGGAACAATAAGATGCTGACATTCATACTTTGGCATTTCAATGACATTTTGTAAATGTCACACAGAGGAGTTGTAATGTAACTGGACTGTCGCTGACTGACATATTAATAGATTTCATCAAAAACACACACACACACACAAGAGGCATACTAATAAGCTGTTCAGATTGATTTGAAGTGTTAAGCGTGGCTAAATCCTTTGTGTTTCGAGCACACCTGGGTATGTAGGTGTGTGTGTACCTGGTGTACTGGCTCCGTTCCATTGGACCGTGAGGTCTCCGGTGCCTGGGTTAGACTCCAGGTTGAGATCAGTCGGAGGAGACAGAGCTGGAAACAAAAAGGAGGAGATTTCAGAGGGGAAGGAAAGTGTAAATTAATCAAAAAGAAGAGACGGTGGTTGGAACAAACAAAACAGCAGGCAATATAAAGAAGACACAAGAATGAAAAAGTCAATCTTCATTGGTTTATTCTTACGTGTGACAACGCGGCGTGTGATTGGGGTTCCCTGCTCGTGGCCGTTGATAACTGGCTGGACGCTGTAGGTGTACTCCACCCCCGGGGTCAGACCAGAAACGTAGATACTTCCTGAGTCAGAGGTCACATCTCTGGGGGCTTCTCCGCCCTGACTAGGACGTACGGTCAACTGAAAGATAAATGCACACAGTGTCAGAGAGGCGGCGGAGAGCGGGACATGGACTGAGGGGTGCAGGACGTAAAGGTCAGAGGTCAATGTTTTCCCAAGAACATGTAAGGCGGTAGAGCATTCGCGCCTCTGGTGTGACATACTCTGACCAATCAGATTTAAACCCTGAGGTCTGTAGTGCCCATGTTATCTAACGCCAATGGAGCCGACACTAAACCATGAACAAGTGCACTTTCCACAGGAAAGGGAAACAAAATATTTGCATCTGGAGACAATCACACAATCCAGTTCATTTAAAAAAATAAAAAAAAGGAAACATCAGATTGTGGGTGGTGGGATATTAAGGCATGTTGTATATTAAGCATTAGCAGTGATTGTACCTTGTATTCAATGTGGGGAACCGGAGTCCAGGAGATAATAATGGAGGTGTCAGTCACATCAGTGCTGAAATGAGGAGCGTTGCCCATTGGAAGATCTACAAACACAGGGATGGGTTTATGCTCATTTGTATATATACACTGGAGTGTATATGTATATGTACATGCATCAGACACTCACTAGTGGTAAATACAGCGGTCTCTCCTTTACTCAGAGTATTCTCCTGCTCTGCGTGTAGCGTAGCGCTGTACTCTGTATCAGGCTTCAGGTTGAGGAGGGTATACTGAGACAGGCGAGCAGGCAGGCGCAGCTGCTTGGGGTTAGAGCCCTCAATGGTGAGGAAGAGCCGGTAGCCAGAGATTTTGGCACGAGGGGCAAACCACAACATTATAGCGCTGTCCTCGGTCACATTGGTGAAATAGATATCTGTGGGAGCATCTGGCTCTAAAAAGGAGACATTAACAGACAATGTTAGATGTACACTATTCAATTTGAAGGAGGAAAACATTGTGTGAGGAACATAGTGGTGGAGGTTGCACATGTTTTAGCTCATATGTAAAAAAAAAAATTTTTAAAAAAATGCATAAATCCACAGAGACACTAGTTTCAATTAATTTCCTTGTGGTATGAAAATCAACCTTCAGAGACAGATTTGTGCACGTGGAGTCATTTCACTGAAGGCCTGAGGGCTTCCGTCGTACTCACTAGTGCTTTGCTCCCCAATGAGTGGTAAGCTTTCCTCTCCGTTGTGAATGGTGTAGACGCTGAAGCGGTACAGTGTTCCAGGCAGTAGGTCCGACACTTCAATGTAGGAGTTTTGACTGACGGGCAGAGTCATCTCCCTCTGTGGAGACCCAGACTCATCGACGGGCAGGGAGGTGACCCGGTAGCCGGACACAGCGCTGGCTGGGCCGGTCCAGGTCAGGACGATTTTTTTGTCCGACACCTCGAAGAACTGCAGGTCTGTGGGAGAGGAAACTTCTTCTGTTGACAGGGGGAAAAAATGCATGCAAGTTTAGTGTGTATTTCGAGAAAGAATTCTTCACAGTGTTTTAGTCCCTTTCTGTGTAAATGTACATTCAGCTTTTATTTTACGGAGGGTGGTTCACGTCTCTGTCCGAAGATGGCAGCATACACTGTCTCATCTAGGTCATGTATCCTTCCTTATCCCAGCACACATACTTTACAAACAAGTATACACACACACACACACACACACACACACACACACACACACACACACACACACACACACACACACACACACACACACACACACACACACACACACACACACACACACACACACACACACACACACACACACACACACACACACACACACACACACACTTTTCTAGCATCTGCTTAACCGGCCGACCTGGCAGACTGAAAAGTTTTACATAACTACAGTCGAGGAGACTAAGAACAGAACAGCTGTGAACTCGATGACTTCCCTTTACACTCACACACTCACACACAAAACCTGAGTCGGGCCTTCCAAATAACAATCAGGTCCCGTTTCTTTTATACATGTCAGTCTGTTACCTGGCAGTGGCTCTCCGGCAGTGTTGACTTGCACAAAGATAGGCTCGCTCTCCAGGCTGTCCTCCACCGCGTAGATACTGATGTTGTACAACTTCCCGGGTCGAAGGTCACTCAGAGTCACAGATGTTGCCGTGTCAGGGAGAGTCAGCTCCGTGCTTTCACCCTCCATTGATGGCGTGTAGACGATGCGATAGCCTGCGTGGAGGAAGAGGCCGCGCGGTTCATTGTGCGTACGCCGCAGATGAATATGTACGGGTTCAAATCAGCGCCAGCATGATGATACATTTTGTCTGTGACATGTGCCATAACATACCAGTGATGGGAGCAAGTGGTTTTTCCCAGCTGATCACCATGGAAGTTTCTCCCACTTCCTCCACTTCATGCTCAAGGGGAGCATCGGGTGCTACGGAACAAATGAGGTGTAAGTGTGAGGAGGGAAATTACGACCACTGCATTTGTTTTACTGGACCACTTGATTTATAGCCCCTGGCGCGTGTTCATGAGGCCGCTCGAAAGTCTGGGATTCAAGACAACATTTCAGTCTAGCAGCTGTAATTTTTGTGAGAACGGGAAAGAACATCAGAGTAGAGAGACGGGAGTGCACACTGGGAGAACGCGTGAGTGTATGCGTCTACTAACCAGTGGTTTGTGTAGTAGTAAGAATGAGGTGGTCCTCTCCGCCTTCTGTAACCTCATAGACGTTAACAGTGTACTTCCTTCCAGGTAGGAGCTCATTTATGTTCACCGAGGTAGCTGTATGGGGCACGTCTGATGAGAAAAGAAGAAAAAAAAGATTGTATTAACAAATTGAAATATTTTAAGCTAAATAAAGACCTTTTAATCTCTAAGAGCAGTCTGTCTTGGTAAAATCAACTTTTATTTTGAAATCAGGCCCAACTAGCACAATATGTTGGCCGCAATCGATACAAAACCTAACGGTATATTTGTGAACGTATTCATGTTTGTAGAAGTGTATCTCTGCACTTACCGAGCACCAGGGGCTGTCCAGTTCCCTGTCCCTGCTCACTGAGCTCGTACTCTACTCTAAAACCAGAAATTGTGTCGGAGGCGGAAACCCAGGAGATGACAAAGCTGCTGGAGGTAATTTCGGTCACCGACTCTGAGATGTCAACCACAGGCGGAGGTGGAGTGGTCTCGCCTTGTGATGTCGCCACTACAGGAAAAAAAAAAAAGGGATGGAAAATAGGAGAGTTGGTTACTCGCTGCCTCTGAGATCAGAACTGGCAACACCGTGCAGGAAATGTTTCTAAACCTCAGCGAGGAGATTCTGGTTAATTAAACGTTTCAATTTAACGAGCCAAACGGAATTAAAAAAAAAAATTCCAAGCACATAAAATTTCAATTTCATGATGTTGCAAGCACAAATCATCTCACATAGTTATTTTGCAAACCAGTACACATATAGCAGAGCTATGCAGAAAATAAATACCCACGCCTAAACGGCAAAAGTAGCCAAATGCAGTTGGTTAAACAGTGATGCTGCAAATAAACTCCCTCAACTCACATGATCCGTAATTGGTGGTGAAGTCAAAGCGTGTGACCTCTTGGCGTCCAAACCGCAACACGCTGATGAGCTGACCCTCGTAGGTGATGCCCGGCTTCAGACCAGAGATGGTGTGAGAGTTCAGGTGGCCAGGGATCATCACCTCTCTCCATGGGGTGGGAGTGTTTTTCTGGAAAATATGATGGAGAATGTCAGAACGAAGGAGAGACGCCAGAGTATTTTAAAGCTTTGCGTGCAGAGCAAGGGGTCGCATTTTGGATAGGTTGATAGAGGCATCGTTGCTTTGTTCACTGGGAGGTGTAAAACTCACCACTTTCCACTTGAGGATGTACTGGGTGATGTGAGCAGATTGTGGGGCGTTCCACTGAATAGGGTGGGAGTTGGGTTGGTTTCCAGATTCAGTTATGATCACCTGGACAGGACGACTACCACCTGAGAGAGAGTTAGAGGAAGATAGAAAGAAAGAGGTGAGCCACACAGAATAGACCAGGAGATCCACTTTGTAGTGTAGAGTGAAGTCATCATCATCATCATGTTATATTGAGCAGGAGGCCTTTTCAGTCACACATCATACATCTCAGTCAAATCTTCGCTTTGGGAAGCTGACATGGTAAGATACTCGTCATTATATTCCAATTCAACTTTGCATCTCGCACCTCAACAGTGAGGGAGCGTGAGTGAGTGTGCAGCAGGATTTTCCTGAACAGAACACAAAGAGTGAGGGAAAACTAGCACGGCCCCGTGAGATTCCAGCCCAGATTTCAACAGCTGGAGGGGAGAAGCCTTTGACTCTATTTCTTCTCTTCTTTAACCTTTTCCCCATTTCATACATTTTAGAAAACACTTGCAGAAGTATCACAGAACGGAGTATACGACACGTTGCGAAGTAGTTTAGAGCACTGAAGGAGCTTGAGAAATACAACTTTTGAGAACAAAATCCTGGAATATTTTGGGTGTCTTTATTGCGTGAATATGCTGCTTTCAGTCCTAGAAACGTGGGTTTTGCCGTTTAACTGAGCTCCTTGAGTCTAGGGACACGCTGCCAAACAACATTTAACAAGTTACAAATACCGACTATGTACGTTTGTTGGTGGATTCCTTGGAAAACCTTGCGGTGGCGAGTTTTGTAGCTGACATGAGCTTAAACATGTGTATTGTGTCATTAGTGCGCCTGACAGCGCGTTGACTAAAGTTTGGTTCTGCGTTGCAAAAGGTAGCGGTCCAGGCTTAACAGTAGCTTAGCTGGGAAAGACAAACGATATCAGAAAAACTCCTAAATAACTCTACTGGTTTCGGAAGTGAACAAAGGGTAGCAAGTCATCTTTAATGTAAACAGAAGTCATGTGGCAAGCAGACCCCTGACATAAGCTGTGCTGATAGAAACTGGTAGCTTCTATAAAGAACTGAGGTCTTCTAACCACTTTTCCAAATAGCAGACCTGTAATCAAAGTTTCTGAGCAAGTGGCTCGGTTAACCAGAAGTTGCTTGCAGATACACCAACCTCAAAAACAATCTGGGACCAATTACGGCCTATTACAGACCCACAGGCCACTGGCGAGGGTAAGGGTTACGTAGAATCAGATGTGGGACGCAAATGAAAACGGATGCACACTTGCAGTAGATAAACTGCATGTACTCACGCACACACACACACACACACACACACACACACACACACGCACATCTGCGTAACGTACAGGCACGTCTATGCAGACATCCCCCTCTACTTTGTACACACAGACACAACATTCGTTCTTGATACAGACGAGAGGCACGTGACGGTGGCGATAAGGACCACAGCAAAGGGATGTTGAGTCATCTCAACAATAAGAAATAGCCAGAAAGATTAAAGATTACATTACACGTCCAGGCGAGGGGAGATAAACGCAGAGGGTAGGAAAGAAAACAAACTCTTTTCTTTTTAAGAAGATCGTATCAATGTGGCGCTAAATCTGAGACTTGTGAAAACCCTTTAAAAAGATCCTTCGCTGGGATTTTCCATTTTTACCTTTTATGGTGTTTTCCCCAAGCCAACTGACCCGGAGTCTGGATTTGCCTCTTGCTACCCTTAAATCTTAGCATGCTGTAGTTTGTGTGCCTAGGCGCACACACACACGCACACACACACGGAAATGCAGGCACAGAGCAAGTTCACAGCTGGTTGCCATTACAGCCACTTATGGAGGAATAGTGCCCTACATTTTGTATCTCCCGACAACCTGCTTCTCACACACACAGGGCAAACAAGTAGTAGTTCAAATGTTCCTTTACACAAGACTTGTCAAACCTCAAGTTCTGTCCCCACTAGCTTCACAGCCTCACTCATTTTAAAATGCGATAGCGACCACACAACGAAAAAGCCCGTCTCACCGTACAAGTGCATCACTATTTTAACAATCAGCGGACGTGCGAGAGGGATGGGAACAACGCTGCATGTTTTATTCAGGGGTTGCCATCCAAGAAGGTGAAAAACGTGGTTAGTTGTAATCACAAACTGGGCAGAATACTAAAAGCTAAACAATAACTTAATGTTTAACCCACAAAATTGAAAACTGTTGCTTAACAGGCTTTAAATGTCTCGGTGTGTATGGGGGTATACACACACACACACGTACACACACGTGCACTGTGATGTTTTGTACAGCTGTGGCAACAGCACAGGGGATGTACCACATGCTGGCAAGAACAAAGGCTCAAAGTAGGGGGTGTATCTCTTAAAAAGGAAATCACACCCCCTCCCATCGCTGTCTGTTTCACATCAAAGTCAAGGGCCTCATTTTCAAGGTGACTTAAACAAACACATTTCCCTGCAGGAGATGGAACGTAATTTGCTCGCTCATATTACCATCACTGAACACATCTTTACTGAGGATTGCATATCTGCTTCACAGCTACTGTGAGCTTTCCCTCCTTTCTTTATCCTGAACAATACCAGCATGCATGCAGGCATGCAGGCATTGACCTGCATGCCTGCATTGACCTGCATGCACTATTTAAAAAGACCCAAAGTCTCAACAACTCACTGACACTCAAATTAGATGGTGAGGGGTGCAAAAAAAACTGTGAAACCGCCCTGAACGTAATCAAATAGTACCAGGGACTGAGACAGGATCAGGAGTCAAAAATGACAATATTAAGACTTTTTCTTTCTTTTTCTGAAAGGTGAAGAAAAGAGACAGACAGAAAATGTCCTCTATGTATATTCAGGGTTTTGCAATATGAAGTAATTCCTGCAACACTGATGAAGGCCAGATGGCAGATGGATAAAATGACGTCTTCTCATCAGTGTGCGAACCTCCTCTGTCATCACAAGTCAATACAATAAGGATTATGGACTCATTTTTCTGAGCAGGGTGGAGACTTTACATAAAACTTTAGGCTCTAATTAGGAACCAGATACGTCAAAAGGCACAGGTTCCAGAGACGGGCAAAAATCTCTCAGCGGTGACAAATGAATATTGTCTTATTGTGCTTCACATCTTACCGGGGAAAGACTGCTGGGGCTCGCAGCTGAGCTCTCCCACGCCATTGCCATAGCAATAGCACTTGTACATGACTCCTTGGATGACTTTATCCCAAGACTCTCCAATCTTATAGAAAGCTCTCGTCTCCGGCTCCTGGCACTGATCTAAAAAGGGCAGAGTTATAAAACCAGGTGATGCAATTAACAACAGTTAAACAAGCCCTGCAAACGAACATGGTGCATATCTGTGTGTGATGCAAACATATAAATATCAAGAATTATCAAAGAAATGAGCAATTTTAATTTCAAACTGGATGTGGAGCGTTAAATATGATTAATGTTTGCACGTTAGTTAAGACCGAATGAACACAGATTAAACCTGTATCGTGGTAAACTCACCAATGGCGTCACACTTCCAGCGACCACGCCCCTGTCCGAAGCAGGTGCAGTTCATTGTGTAGCCCTCCTCGTGTTGTTTGGTGAAGGTTTGGTTCACCTCGAAGTTCAGACCGTCCACAATACAGTGGTCTGCAATGGACAAGCAGATATGCATTAGCATTAGCATGGAGGAGAAACTGCAAAATGTAACTTGTTTTCTAAGCACCTCCCTGCTTTGGCACAGATGCTCTTCTAGTCGCTGTGTGTGTTTGTGTGTATAGGTGTGTTCTCTGTGATGCAGCTGAAGTCCCATGAAGTGCAAGCTTTGCAGCCGTGCTTTTAACCTTTTGGCGGGTGTGTGAATATATCATCTGTGACCTTTCACCTCTTCACTCAGAGTATTCTAATATCACTACTTATTATGCCACACACGGACCAAAACACTGCCACGTCAGCAACTATATATCCTATTCTGCCTGTAGCTGTTGCACACACACACACACACACACCTTTAAGCTGGGAGTAAGCAACACAACTCCATTCTCCTCTGCCATTGCCGACACAGGTACATCGCATCATGTGAGCCAGAATGTCGTGCCGTTTGTCCCACTGTTCTCCCATGCGGTACATCACTCCTTCACTGGTCGTACACACTTCTTCATTGTCTTGAAGACACAGAAAGACAAAAACAGTTACAAAAGTGTATGCAAATAGAAGATAATAAAAATTATATTTAAGTTGGAAACACAAACCAAAGTACACCACACAAATTAATCAGATGCACAGATATGCTCCCAGACTCATCACACACCTTGTTAGCAACGCAAGCAGAGCATGCCGACAGAGTATAAAAACACACACAAACATCACACTGATGAATGATCTTCCTTTGGAGAGTCTACCCTACAATTACTGCACAAGGCTGTGGAGGATAGAACTTACACACCTCCATAGAAAAAAATAAGTGTTTTTTCTTGTGCGTATGAATGACTGTGTGTGTTCACCATAAGTTCTCCCGTAATTAAAAAGAGAGAGTACTTTACTCAGGAGAGGAGGTAGAAAGTTGGTTACGGGAAGTGCGACAGACCTACTTCTGCTCAAACTTTATGCCTGGTACAAAACTGATTTCAGTAAGAACATGCGTGTGGCATTTGACTGTTGGACCCAATTCTAACCTTTTTAGCAAGTGCTGACCTGTATCCAAATTACACAAAAGGAGAACAGCAGCAGAGCTCAAAAGGACACCCTAGAGTTTAAAATGGTGGCAAAATTGCATGTATTGTTAAAACACACGACTCAGTTGCAGACTACACGGCTGCTTCAGAGGAGGGTCTGCAGGGGTTAGAGGAGCAAACGAGGCTGATAAGCATGCATGCCCACGTACATAACGGTTCCACAGAGGAGGGAGGCGGAGGGCGAGATAAAGAGCAGATCTGGTGTCTTGGAGCACAGCCCGAACCTTTCTAAAAGGCAGGAAGAATCTGGGCCAGAGCCAGCCCATCTGGTTCTTTGGACTAAAGATCATTTGGACTTGGTTTGGTGGCTATTGACCAAGGCTTTGGCTTGGGGCAGAATGCAGGGGCTGGAGATTTTTTTTGGACATGGTAGGGAATAGTCAAGTACCCATTTGAATGATCTGAGTAACGGCTGCTGAACAAAGTTGGAAGGTTATTTTATTGCAATTGTACATTTATTACGTTGTAAATTTCCTCTTTAAATCGCTGTACAGTGCCATCAGTACGGCTTTGTGCTTAAAATGATTGGAGACACTGTCTGGATGCATTTTCACCCCAACTATTTGCTGAAGGGTGACCTAGTGCTTTTTTACAATCTCCAAGCACGGAACTGCTTCAATCTGGCATCAACTTAATTGTCTCTTGAAAACCAGTCTATATTTTCTCATGGTAAATTAACTACTCTTTTAATGACTCCATTTAAAACATAGCGCCAATTTCCTTCAGGCAAAGCAGATCACTGCTTGATGGTATGTTAGGACGCAGAGGAAAAACCAAAGCTCTGGTGATCTTGTTGAAGAGGGACTGATCCTAATAATTATGTTTTAATTGCTATTGAGGTAGAGTGTGCAGTTTGCATAATGGCGGTGGAGACCGAGACCCGACCATCCTAAGAGCAAATGACAGACACAGATTAGGCTATCCAGAATCTTCCCGGAGGACTGCCACAGGTGGAGCAGAAGGGGCTCCCGACCATTACTGTTCTTTAAACACCGGCATTAACATCTCAAGTGCCGTGTTTGTTTTGACAATCCCTGTGAAGTCATTAATGCCAATATCAAAGCCCCCCTGCTGCTTTGATTGCTGAACTGAGTTTAACACAGACAACCTGCTCCGACACTGGCTAAAGGGCACGAACGCAGCTCTTTTTTTCTCCTCTTTAAACCTCGACTGGGTGTTGTTAACAACAGGGTGTCGGTCCAAAGGTGGGTCCCTGGTTTGAAGTAGACATATAAAAGGAATTCTGGAGAAAATTATAGCTTTGGAAAAAAAAAACAAAGAAATCAGCTCAATCCATCATCCCATCACTTGCAATATGTTAAGTACAACTTAAAACAAGGGTTACTATTCTACAGGCTGTCCACATGCACACGTGTTAACTCTAAACCTCCGCACACAACCGAATCCTTTGACTTCAGAGCAGAGTTGAGCGAGTTGAACTTCTTAAAACGATCGGCCATCTGTCTTGCCACGTTGGATAAAACTACACACAATAAGAGATTAGATAAATCCAGTGCTCCATAGAATTTGAAGGACTTCTTGGTCTCAGATCAGTCTTGTAGATGTTTCCACCTGTGTCCTCTCCACATTTTACAGACTGTCCATTTTGATGTAGACAGCTGTACGAAGGATGTTTGGTTTAAATCAGAGCTAATCTTTCTCCCCATTTATGGATACTGTTTTACATCTGTCTCCACTTAATTCATGTACACACTACATTCAAGCAATGCCTGAAATAAACATCAGTGTCCGTCTACAATTATGTTAGCTGGCCTGGATCCTGGGCATTCACGGCAATACCAAAGAATCACATTTGTTGTGACTACGGAGCTGTGTTTGTATCAACTAGCTTTTGGCAGTACTCAACATGACTGTGTGCTGTTGTTGTTTGTTTGTTTTGTTTTTTAAATTAGACTAGCAAGCATCTTAATCAGATCCCTTTTCAGTATGTCTTTGTTGAATGGCATGTTGGTGTCATCATTACCATATCATTACTCCTTCACAGACATTAGTGCTGTGTAAATTACCCCCTAGTGTTTCAGCCTCTTTTGTTACCCACACAGACCTAATTGACACCTAAACAACACAACAACACATTTCTCACAAGGCAGTGACTTCAATGTGAATTTGGCTACACTATGAATAAAAATGGTGTAAGGACTGTAAATTAGATGTCTGCGTCATCAGCACCGACTCCTTTAACATCAATCTGATAATGGCTTTTATGTAAATTAAATAATGTCTAACCATCTTTTCGTTGCTAACGAATAGTCTCAAAACAAAAGGCTTTGCGCTGATTCAGACTGGGCGGAGACACATTTTAGCTGTGCTAATCACATTAGCGGCCCCTACGGCGAGAAAACACTTCTGGCTTGCAAACAAATACTTTGGAAACTAATGTGTGTGTAAAAGAGTTTAAAAAGGTCTTTTGCTTAGTTTCCTTTGAAAACACCATCTATAATAGTGTGGTCTACATGTGCTTTCACAAATTCAAACAAAACCACTACCTCCAGCACTAACATTTGGACTCTATTACCAATTCCTATACCCTTTCTTTTTACTTTAAGTACATCCTGCACCTGCCCTTACACAGTATGGATCTGTTGCATACTGTATGCATACGATTGGGTCCTACTACTTGTGGATTGTGGGCCAGAATAGCCGGAAAAGCATGCTAGCTTGCATGCTGCAAACTGCCACTGATGCAGTAGGACATCCTGATATTTTTGGCATACTGCATTTGAGATATTGGGCAATACCAAATATTTTTGCTGACTTACCAGCCATAGGACAGAATCCAAAGCGCTGTTCTCCATCATAGTCCATTGTGGTGCCGCACCACTTCATGCCATCTCTACGCCCGTCTGCTGTACAGTCGGTGTAGTTTCGGCCGTTATAGAGGTAGGGGAACTGGCACAGAGCCCCATTCGAATTACCGCCTCGTGTCGCCATAATTACTGTTAGAAGAAAAACACAGCCATAAAAATTGGTATCCCAATATAATTATCAACGTTCAACCCTCCCAATACAATTCTTGATTTATGCATACCACCAAGCACAATCACACACTTCAGAGAAGAAGCAGGTGCTTGTTGAGGCGCTGCTAAGGTTCTCTTTTAAAAACTCGTCAGCCAGACGAGTCGGTAAATTAGCTTGTTTTTCTATTGTCTAATTTAGCTCACATTGATATAACAGTAGTCATATACTGTACTTTGCAGAGTAAATTTTTAAAAAAAATTGTGTCATTCTTTTGACAACATATAACTCAGGGACAATGTAACAATAATGTTAAAACCTTGAGCACTTATGTTAGCTTAACTTGTGTCAGAACATGTTAGCTGCACAGACTGACAGGACAAGCTAGTTCACAGCAGTGAAGATACCAGGTCTTGTTTTATCTGAAACAGTGGTTTCATGTGTATAAAAGACTTCTGGACAGCAGTGGGCAGTATTTGAATCTCCTTTTTTTAAACTTGTATTGACACACAACTAAAATTACCACACATGGCTAGCAGCTTACCCATGCTAGATGCTAGCTAGCGTTAGGTATCTAAAGGGATAAACTGAATACTTTTCTGGACAGCAAAAACACGCACTTCAGTCTCCATCTTCAAATGCCAAAGTAATATCAGTACACCGGTACTTTACTGCGCAAATTTACTCGAACAGTATACATTTTCAGGCACTCTTCCGATTCATGGCTGTGAAATAAAAAACAATTAATCATCCCTTGCTCACCACCAATTTCACTTCAGAATTCCTACACATGTGCCGTCTATAATAACGCTTAACACATCTGCTCACCATTCCTCTCTGTACAGAAAGAGTATTTCTGGTCCGTCTCAAAGTCAGAGGAGGTGGAACACCAAAGCTGTCCGTCACTGCGTCCTTCAGAGATACAGGAGTGGTAGGTCTTCCCCTTGTAGAGAAAGGGAAACACACAGGGCTGACCACCGGAGTTGCCACCGTACACTGGAGCTGGTCCATCTGTATAAAGACAGGAAACGCACACGGATACAGTAATGACTAAACATAGGACAACATAGAGGTGTGACATAGAGTGCATCGTCGCAGTTGGAGGTTGATTCAAGTCATTAATCGTACAACTTCACAGCGAGCTTGTTGTTTTCCAGTTGACAACATTATTATAAAATGATGTTGATTATTGGTGAATGCTTTGTATATCTCTCACCCCACTGTTCACAGCTGACGCCATTGCTAAGACAGGTACAGATCAACTGCTTGGTTCCCTGGTTCTTCATCCAGCGCTGGCCGATAAAGTACGAAAGTCCTGCGTCCGTCCGACAGGGACCCTCCTGGGTGAGCTCAGGAACAGTGGCGGGATGGTAGACCGCAGGCTGGATGTTAGTGATCACACGAGAGCCAGTGCCTGGAAAGAAACGTTGGATCAAGGTCAGAGGCGATATCACATTTAAAAAAAAAAAAAGTCACAAATTAAAAGTTCACCTATTAAGTGATGATGCAGCTAAAACACAAGAAATTTACTTTATTTAAACAGAAGAATAAACATCTTTGAAGATGCAACCATCACTGGAGTGAGGGCCTATGCAGGACTTCAAGTGAGACAACATATATACTGTGCTTGGTGTGTTGAACTGTAACATGCAACATGAAATAAAAGTATGGGTTTATTTTCAACTGAAAGAAAACTGTACCGCGTTAGCGAGGGGTGGGGGAAAAAAAAAAATCGATACAGCATAGTATCACGATATTTTGCGTGCCGATATTGTATCAATATACGGAAGCCAAGTATTGATCTTTTGTTGAATCAATTCTAAACATTTTGGTCCTAGAATAATACAATAAATGTATTTTTTGTCGACAAAGTTTCCTTTGGGGACAATTTGCGGTCGCAATATATCACAATACTCAATATATCACAGTATCGTGATAATATCGTATTGGGACTTAAGTATCGTGGCGATATCGTATCGTAGGATCTCTGGTGATTCCCACCCCTAGCGTTAGCTACAGGGAAGCTTCATAGGAGTTTACGGGCGTAGAGTCACGACACACATATGTTCTTGTCTCACACCCAATAATCACTTCAAAACCCCTTCAAGCACATTTCTCTAACCAAGTTTCCCCACGTTCCATTTCTCCCTCTTCGCATTTCCCTGTTCGCCGTCTCTCGTTCTCATGAGGTCATGGTCATGAGTTAAAAGACACGTCTTTCTCACTTCAACACTTGGCACTTCTTATCTCTCCCTTCTCACAGCATATGTCTCTCGTATACATTCTTCTCTTCACACACACAGCAGGGAGGGAGAAAAAAAAAGAGAAAGGGACAGGCATATTATCATTTAGTTCTCACCCAGGCCTGTGGTATGAAGTGAGGCATGTCGCTCACACTTCCACTCCCCTCGGCCGTTCCCGGTGCACAGACACTGGAGCGAGTGGCCTTGGGCGTCTGTCTTGGTCCAGGTATCTCCAATACGGTGGGAGGTCAGAGTATCCTGGTCGTTACAGCGATCTTAGAAGAGAAGTGAACGAGCGGGATTCATTAAAAAAATAGATGGAAACTGGAAGACCGCATTGTGTTCCATTTTGGTGGGAAACAAGGAGCAGCCCTTATGTTAATGTGAAGAGTGACTGTTATACAGTCTGCAGCGGTCAAGTGGAGAGTCATTCCTCCTGGCCACCAGCTGTTTCCATGTTTGTCCCTTGAGACTGTGCATAACAATCTATTGATAACCTCCAATACAAAAACATCTAAGGCCACCCTGAAGTCTTGCCTGTGACAACAAGCTAACAGGGAATAACAGTCGTTCTCCTCTGTTACATCAGCCAGCATCATTAAGGAAGCAAGTAATGGGTTTAATTGGAAAAACTACTGGGAAACATTTCCTCCACAGCTTGTTAAAATCTTCCAACAAATGGCAAGTTTTGTTGTTTGCCTTCATCTCTGCCAGTACGGCCACAGAGTAGATCTGTGTGGCGTTCCATTAGGATTAAGCTGAACGCAGCATGTAATTACTTTTTCTGCCTGTGTGTGGATCTTAATGATGCAGTTTTTCTTAACCGTTTTGAACAAGTAGAGGTGCATTTGTATAGATGGGAGATTGTTTTGCTGTGTTTTGATGCTGCTCGGTCCCATGCAGATTCCATCCAATGGCAGGAAAAAGGGAATGAACAAATATTGTGTAGGTGGCAATTAAAAAATGAAAAAAAAGGGAAATGCAATGTTTCTTACTTCTGGAAGTGCATGTGATGCGTCCACTTCCCTCTCCCAGACAGGTGCAGTCCACCACCATCCATCCCTGGTACGGCTTCTCCCACGTCTCCCCGACAACAAAGGATGTGCCCTCTGAGTTGTCATAGCATCGCTCAGCTGCGGGAGACAGAAACTTGTGAGCCGCTTAATCAATTAAAAAACTTTTTCTACCACATACTCAATACTTACTTACTCACTCAAACACAAGACAATGATTCATGAATAATGTAATCCATCCTCTCAAATTCCTGGCAAACTAAAATCAGACATCTTTCCCAGCAGGTAAATCCAGTCGTCTGTTAGTCAGTGGCTGCCTGAATGACTCACCGACAGGCTTGCAGGTCCACTCTCCCTTGCCGTTACCCAGACAGACACACTCCAACATGTAGCCTCCTGTTTCGTGGGGTCTCTTCCAGGTGTCACCAATCTTATATGAAGCCCCACCCTCATGACAGCGGTCTGGGTAGACAGAAGTCAAAGGGATGAATTTAGACTGAGGTCAATGGGCATGTGAGTGTTTGCACAGAAAGAAAGCAAAAGAAACACACACACACACACACTCCCATTATCCAACCACACGGCTAACTGGAAACAGCTGTACAGCACCAGTTGCTGATCAGCTGAGGAGAATATGGAAATTAACCAGTTTACTGCCATTGGACTGGCAGGCCAGGATATACACAGAAACACATGAGCTTGGATGTGTGGTCTGGGGTAAGAACAGTTAATGGCAGCGGGGCAGCTCCTTGTAGAGCTGGCACTCATAGAAAACATAAACTTACTGCCGATGGTGCAGCTGATCTTGCCCCTCCCTGATCCGATGCAGGTACAGTCCCAAATCATGCCCTCCTTGGGTCTCTCATAGGTTTCTCCCACAGTGTAAGACTGCTGGTTGATCTTATCATAGCACTTTTCCTCTGCTGCAAGGGAAACAATGGAAAAACAATGCGTTTAAAGTGAAATGAAGATGGGCTGATGTAGGATTTTGTTCTTGGGACACAAATTGAGGAAAAAAAACAACTCACAAACACAAACTAACCTTCAGGTTTGCTTTTACACTTGATGCCAGCGACTCCATAGCAGGTACAGACCAGTGTGCTGCCCAAATACGGGCGTTCCCACTGGTCGTTAATGCCATAGAGCTGACCATTCTCTATACAACCATCTGACAGGAGAAGAAGAATAAAAAAAGAGAGCTAATGAGACTTTAGTTCAAGCTAGAATCAGGCAGCAGGAGGTCAAATGAAACACGCCGCCTCCCTTTGCTCTAAAGGGAAAACACAGTGTGTAGGGAAAATGTGAGGGACAGAGAAAACACCCCCCAAAACACTGTACCTGCTCAGCAAGTCCTTTTTCAATGTGGAACGACAAAATGAAGCCACTGGAAAAATGGTACAGCCCTGACCATAACAACACCACATGTGGAGCCGTATAATTGGATAAAAGAAACATGTTGTTGTTTTTTTTTAAATATAGCAACATAAGCAAACCCCACATTGGAATAAACATTTAACTGCAGGGCAAGACTCCACCCATGCCTGTGAAATTGACCCTGGATGTGTTAACTCGACTTCAAAAAGGCCTCCAGGGCTGAGTAATAAATCAGTTGCAGAGTGGGGAATTATGTCCACCTTCACTGCTTCTCTCCCCCACCAGACATCTCCTTTGTTCACGTCTCATGACTTTACATGTCAACAGCATCTTTTCCCCCCTAACTTTACAATTCAAGCTAAGAGTTGTTTTACTTGGGCCTCTTTGTTTTTCTCTCAGAAGCTTCAGTCATTAGCATTCTCACACAGATAAAGTTTAGGGGATCAGAAACGCATTTTGTTGTTGTTGTTAAGTTAATCCAATTATTCCAATGAAGATCAGAGGATCACATTAGACTGATTGTGCATTTTGTGGAGTTTACACAATACATTGTCTAGTCTACGGTTTTAACTGCTCGTTGTTCAGACATCACAGTACAGGCACACGACCTGAAAAGATGCGTCAAATGCATGTTGCTCTCTGTCCCCACAACTAAAAATACCAAACACATGATCACAATTAACAGTAATTCAATTATTGACCATTAAGTCTGTCAAGTGACCTCTGAGGGAGGGGGTGGGGGGGGGGGCTAGTTAGGAGGCCATTTACTGCAACGTGAAATCCCTCCAGTGAATAATAACTTTGGGTTAACACTTACCCTGAGAGACCGAGGAGCTCTGATGCTGCTGCTGCGCCTGTCGCCGACTCTTGTGCGTCCCTTTGGGCATGCAGTTCACCGCGCTCCCGATGCAGAGCGCAACCAGCACCCTGGCGATGCTGCTGCCGGACATGCTGTGTGTAATGCGAGCCACCCGGCTGTTGCAGAACGTGGGTACAGGTGCTCCTCGTGCAAACGCTTAGTTCACCGGAGAGACAAGTCGGTTCCCCTGCAACGCTTATTTTCTGCCGCGCGCTTCAACCTCCCGGATCAGTCCGCTCCTCTCCAGGCTGCGGCCACAGTGTGCAGGTTACCAGTCTGTGGGAGTGATTTATCTGGGCATGGCTTATTTTCAGCCGGAGGAGGGAGGTCCAACAAAGGGACCGACTACCCACGCAGCACGTAGACGAAGAGGGCAGACCAACTTTTACGGAACAAAGATGGTTACGAGTTTCGTGTTACTGTTTTTTTTTTGTTTTTTTTTCATCCTATGAGACAAGACAGAAAGATCATTTCAAATTGTCTCCATGCGACCCGCAACACTGAAGTAAACAAACGTTAAAGTGTGTTTGATATCATGGTACAGAGGCAGTGCCCCATAAGCAGATCGTCATGACCCAGTTAAAGATTTAGGGCCCTGACTCCAGAACCACGAGCTGTAAAGGTTTGGAGTTAAGAACCCTGTTGGCCACATGGCTGACACCCTGCTCTAATAATTCATCCAAGGACAACTTAAATATCATCTAGGCCTAATTTTATTGTTGCTTTAGAGCTGTGCCATCTGCCCAAATTGTGTCTGAAGAGTCCTATCTGTGTTTGAAAGTTGATTTAAATACATTTCGGGATAGTTTTGTGCTTGAAACCATGTATTTAGTAGAGCCAGAAAGGGGACTTGTTTTTTCAAGGCAGAAGTTTCATGTTTCCAGCTGCAAGAATACCCATTTACCACACCGCTGTTCTATACATGGCAATTCATTGTGACAGATGTAAAAGAAAAGAAACCCTTTTGCACAATTTCATATCCACCATCAAAGCTCTCGGGGTCTGTGCTTTACTGTTGTGTGATATTGTCATGGAGCGTTGACTTATTGCTGGTTCACATTATTTGAGCAGCACAACCTTGACACAGGACGCTGATGCTATGCAGTATATTGGCCTATAGGTTTTACACAGTCCTGGTACTGATCTGCAGGAATTAGGGCAATGGCGTCAGCGTCTGGAAAGTCTCAAGTAGCCGAAAGTTTCAATGTCTGGAAATTGTTTATATGTCCAGTCGTCTGGGATGCAAGCTAACTTTAATGTGCGAGTTAAAAGATCAATTTTCTTTTTCACTCTTGCTCCTCTCCTTTCACTCTCTGTGCTTTCTTATCCGTTGTAATCAGTGGATTCTTTTCCTCTGCATGCTAGAGTCGTGATCATTGGCTGTTTTAAGTCTTCAACACCATTTGAAGCAAGAGAAGTGCTATTCATCTGTCCCCAGCTTTTTTTTTTATTTTGATGGATTTTTGATTCTTATGGAAAAAGCCTTTCAAAGTTTACACATTTTTAGAAAATCCCATTTTAGGTCAGTTGTTTTTGTTTAGTTTTGTTCACATTTGGACTAGTAAGAGTGTCTGTGGCACTGTCCCCTTGTCCCTTTTGCTCCATATTGATTGCATTTTCTGTTGTACATGAATCAAAGTGACTACTTTTTTTTTAATGGAAACCTACAGTAATGTTGCTGTTTTGCCGAGTCACTCATTGGTTTCCCCTCTCGATGAGTGTAAACCTCCTGCGACGTCTTTAGTCACTTCTAGAACATTTTGAGGTTGAACCAGTCATGCATACTGAGTCCCTGAATGTCTCTTCAACAACAGAAACAGTTGTTTTGTGACTACTTTGAGTCCATCATGGAATTAATGGCTGTGTCTGCCAAGTTTTAAAATGCATGTCCCATGTAATGATGATGCAGACATTTCAGTAAAGTCAAACAAAACTGAAAACAACATCTTGTGACCCCGCTATATCGTCATTGAGGCGTGATGTATGAGAAATGGAAAACGGCTCACTTAGTGTCCATATCTCCTGCGCCGCGGCACCAGCTCCTATGTCACGGCAGATAAATCGTCGCGTCAGCTGGCAAATCAAGCCGTGGTGAAAAGGGAGCGCAGGCTCTGTAGCTGAGGCCATGTGGGTTATCGTATGTGTGTCAGGAAATCTGCGGGGTGGAGACACATTTTCGAGGTGTTAGAGATTTGGTGTTGGCATCATTTGGCTCTCCTCTGAAATGTGTGTTAACAATGTCTTTTATTGAGCATTTGTTCCGCACTGTGGCTGTGAGGGAGGTCATTTTGATACGCTGCATTAGACTCATCTGTTGCATTTCGTCCCATGCACGTTAGCTGTCATGTTAGCTTACTGTAAGATTAGCCAACTGTGTCTGTGGATTATTTGTTAGTTTTTTAAGCAGAAGATTGATAACTCAAAGACTCAACAACTGTATTCCTGTCGAAACGGAGCGCTGAGTCATTCTATTTAAAACCAAAATGTACATGTAGGTCACCCTGAACGAAGAGGCTGAACACATTGTAAAACATGTACCCTCAACTCAAGAAGTAAGAAAACACCACCAAAGCTCCAACATATGTTTCCAGTTATGGACTAACTGTGTAAATGCAATCTACCTGCGTGTACAACTAGTTATCCCCACTTTGAGGACTGTTTTTCTGTTCATCTCCTCCTTCTAAATCCTCAAAACACACTCATCTATATGAACTTGTTTGTTGGGTGGCGATGTCGTATGAAGGTGAAGAGGTGAAAAGGTCATCTGATATACTGCTGACCGGGAGTGTGTTTCTCATTATCCATGCAGCCATTGGCAATGTTATGTTTCTGTTTTGAACTTGAACTTACAGCTTGTGACAACAGCAAATTGCTAAATGTGTACCGCTGCGGGACAATCAACTTCAGGCATGCTTTAGAAAAGAGGAAAATAATATATCTGCCATTATACATCCGGCTGTAATAGTCACTTAATCTTTTTGAGCTCTTTTGACTCTTTCATCTATGATAATTTCATTATTAGTTTGTCCAAAATATGGTAAAGTAACTTTTTCCTGATGATTTACTTCCAGTAAATACTAAATAAGAACAGTTCTTTATCTTTTTTACCCCACACAACTACCACAAAGTGAAATCATCCCTGTGGTTACCCTCGCTAAACCACTTCTGCTGTAAAGCCATTATCTGGTTATTGTGCAAGCTCACTGCCCACTGTGGTTTCACATGCAAATATACCAACATTCTTATGGTTATAAAGACTAGTTTTATGTGGTGATTCACCGTGAAAAGTGAATCAGTATGGTCAGGAAAGTTGCAACAGTCATTTCCAGTCTGCCACTTGGTTACATTGTTGACAGTCATATACATAAGAATGAAAGAAAGAAAGAAATGAGACTTTATAGTGAGGTTATCTGCATTGGCCTTTTGGAGAGGATGTAAGAGCTGAACAGGGAGAAGAGGAAAAGAAAGTGAGAGGACAGAGAGTTGAAAACCAAGAAATAACGTTGGAATGTTAAAGGAGCTGTTGTGGAAATCGTTGGAGGAGGTTTCAGTCTGACAGAGGGAGGTATGAATAATCCTCAGAGACAGTGGGAGAAGTGAGTGAAATGGAGGCGCCGTGATGCAACCAAATGGAGAGCTAAGAAATTTGGGGAACTTTTAATGCTGATGTGTGGAAATACAACTGTAACTTTGTGATTGCATTACACAATACACTCAGAATATCCATCCTGAGAATCCGGCGAAGGGTGAGGAAAGAGGTCACAGCTGCAAAGTCTCCGTACAGCTGCTGCACAGATTGATCCAACTTTTCCCTTCCAAGCTTTTCTCGTCTCCAGATCTCCTCTAAATGTTGCTCTTTCGGTGCTGCCTGCCTCTCATTCTCCTCTCCCCGTTTCTCACTGTGGCTTAGCATGAATAATCGGTCATTCTTCACATATAAATGCAACATCCCGGAGCAGTTCTCCCCTGGCTTGCTCGTCTCATCTTACACTATTCTATTTCAGCATTCCTCGAATACAAAGGTTTCCCATTTTAAAAATGTCTGGCATACCTCTATCTGAGTGCCTCACTGCATCTTTAATCTTTGGATCTCACTCGATCCTTTGCCTCTTGTCTCTGCCCACTTTAAGCACCTTCAGTATGGTGTTTTCTGTCATGAAACATTTAAAAAGTGTTAGGTTTTTAGCATTCCCATAAGAAGTGGACTGTGACGTCACCCATTGGTTTGTTGACTACAGTTTTGAAAGCCTTGAGTTCGCATTTTGGCCATCGCCATTTTGGATTTTGACCGTTGCCGCCTTTTATTTCAAAACTGAATGTTGAATAAAACATTTTTAGGCAACAAAACTGTTCCGACTTTACGTTATGAAACAAATATACAGACAGCTCCCAGCCATGGTAGCGGCCTGTCAATCACAAGGTAGTCACGCCCTAAAGCATGTCCCTCTTTATTGTCTATTTACTCTAAATAGGAATATAGTTTACTAAATGAACATCATGCTGTATTGAAGAAGACTTGAAACTAGCCACGAGACCATAAAGTCATGTTTAAAGTGTTTCTAGAGGTAATAAATCAAGTGAGAAGTATGGTAATCTTCTCATAGACTTCTTTACACTCAGACTTTTTTATGCAATCAGGAGAGGCGCCCTCTGAAGGCCATTAGAAAGAATGCAAGTTTCTGGCACTTCTGCATATGCTAACATTTTTTAAATTTTCAACAAAAAGTACAACTGAGGCTCAAGTCATTAGTTTTGCTGGTGTTTACTTGTTTTCCCGGATGATGGCACAAGGAGAAAAGTGATTGCGCTTCAACCTGAGGGGATGAACGCCGGTACCAAATTTCATGGAAATCTATAAAACAGTTGATTTATTTCATTCAAAACCTCGTGGTTGCATTAGAGGAAACGTAAAGATATATTTATCCAGCGGGCACCGTGAGTGTCTGTACAGAGCTTTGTTCCAGTACAGGAAGGATTTCTTATATGTGTGTTATTAAAAAAAATAAACTTCTGTCAACATCTCTTCTGTTTCCCTCCCCCACTGTTTGCTCTTTTCCTCCTGCAGCCGCCCCCCTCCTCCAGGGAGATGAGGTCACAGTCTGAGGGAAGATAGAGTGATTAGGAGTTCAGACTCCATACTTTTCTTAGCTGAATGAGTTTTGAATAAGTTCTGGTTATCATCAAAAAACATTTCGTATCCATAGCTGGTTTGAAATGTGGCATAAATCATTGTGCAACTGTTAAGCTTCATCCATTCAGTAGCTGCAGGAACACCATCTCTCAGTGTTTGCCTCTCAGTATCACAGACGTTAGTTTTACGAAGGCAGGCTGTAAAAGCTTAAGTAGGGTCTAATTGCCATAAACACGTTATTACAGTTCATACCGAGGCAATGCATGTCTTGAGTTCTGCGTTTAGATATTTAATATCTTACTTCAGTTCATTTACAGTGTATATCAATTGTTTCAGCTTCATTTATGACGCATATTACTTCTTTTTATGTAATTTTTGAAATTTTAAGTATCCAAAAAGCTGATAAATACTACATTTTCGCCCCCTTTGTGTGACCTTACTCATAGAGATTTTCTTCAGAGACGTGCAAGAAAAGTCACAAGAGAGTCCAAGAGAGCCCAAAGAGCGTGAGAGCAGCATGCCCTCTAACCACCTCCACAGCCATTAGCTTCAGTTCACCACAGATATGAGTGATTCAGATCTCCAACCATTGAGTCTTGACGGATAGACAGGAAGCTTCCCACTGTGTCATGTACACCTCATGAACCATTTCCACTGTTATTGTCATGGGAATAAAGACTAACTTCCTGTTTTTTAACCATGTGGGAAGTATGACAACTGTGTCATCTGTCAAGGTAGCATGAGAGCTGTCTGCAAACTCGATTGCTGTGGTAATGTCAAAAGTGAATTTTTCTATAACATTATATTCCAACCGCTGTCTCAGAATGTGATTAAGCTTTATGCCTTTGCATTGTTATTTTAGTACAATTCATAATGTACAATAATAAAGTATCTACTTAATTTGACTTTTGTTTGTTTTTTTCCAGGAATACTTCGGCATTTTTCCACAAAACATTTGCGTTACGGAACATATTCATTTTTATTATTGCATCAGAAGCTTTTTATTTAAATGATTTTCATCCAAAGTGACGTTTGGTCCATAATCCTTTTTTTTGCATCCGTGGCTTGTAAGTTTTTTTTTCTATACATTGGTACAATTGTCTGTTATAAGAACTGGTAATGCTTTATTTTTTTGTTGTGTGTTGTTCTAATGGACTTTGTGTCGCTCTATGTTTCTGTGATATTTGCAGCTAATTGTATTCTTGTAGACAACATTAACACTGAAACATGTATTTTCTGCAGGGATCTCGTACATGCCATTTTACCAATTGCAGACCATGTTTCATGATCTTTCCCCTAAGACCAAACCATTAAACCAAAGGAGAATCTGTAGCTCCTGAACGAGACGGCTTTTTGGAGTTACTTCAAAGAATAATACACAGATGGAAGCTTCACTTAATTGAAAAGCTCATCGATAGACTAAGCAGCTGTGTTCTGAAAGCAAACAGCCAGTAAGAGCAAACTGTGAGTGTTTGATTATTCAGTGAGTATACTGCAGGCTAAACAAACCGAGGAGGCAGAGTGGGTTACATTTGCTTATTCAGGGTTCATGAATGCATCCTGTTTCATTCTCTCTCGTCGGCTTCTCTCCCTTTCTCCGTCTTTCTCAACACCCCACTTTTCCTCGAATGTCCCCCGATCCCTCCCTCTTCCTTCGTCCCATCTCTCCATCGACCCCCCTCGGCCCCCCTCCCAGTAAACAAACAGACAGATGATGTCATCACCGCAGCATTTGGTTTATCTCCTGGTGACAGACCATAATGCACTGGGCTGTCGACCCCCGCAGGGAACCCAGGGAGGAAGTTCGAAGTTACAAGGGGGGGAGGGAGGAGGTGGGCTTGGTCTCCCTGCGTGTGTTACAGCCAACAGATCTCACAGGCCGATGTGAATTGTGCTGTATCCTAACGGTGCCATAAAAGTATATTCTCCACCTTTTTCTTCCAGCAGCCCCCAGTCAGGACCATTGAACACACCTATCTAATAAGGAGCAAATGGATTTACAGCGCCGCCTCCCCGAACAGCTGTTTTCAAGCTCCTGGTCCTGGTCTATAGTGGGTTATTGAATGAAGAAGAACTCAAGACGTTGGAGGTGCAACGTCTAAGATCTGGTTTAAACACATGAAAACAATGAACACTGTAAACAGGATGTGAAGAGGTTACGGGTTTAACGTTATGTCCAAATCTTTGGCTGAGTCGCTCATCCTCCAAAGTCATTCGTACCAAATGTCCTCTTTGTGTCCACAGAAAGTGTTAACGCTGCAAACAAGGTGGGGAAAAAAAAGAGTATGAGGTTCTTTGGAAGATAATGACGTAATTGGACTAAAAAAAAATGCAGCTGTGGCAAAAAAAAAAGTTTGCTCATCATTCACTGTAGCGCACAGCAACGTCGTCCTCTAAAAAATGAAATGCACACCAGTGCACAGACTAAGTGGATTTCTTTGTAATGTCAACCTCGTACGCGACGATACGACGAAGGAATTGCTGTTAAGATGACTTTCCAGAGGAGGAAAGTCTCGTCTTAAGCACTGCATTGTGTTTTGCATCTGACAAGCCTCCAAATTCCCGAATCTGTTGCTGATATTGAGCCGCACGGACGGTATTTAATCGTCTCCCCAGTACCGTCAGCCCTGTTTGTTGGTTTAATGAAGGAATGGTTTGGGTCTGAACGCACACACTAAGTCAGACTGTTGTGAAGCCTATTTTAACCTCATAGATGTCCCATTTTTAGTTCGGACCAAGACTCTGGATAATCACTTTCCTAACTCATGTGCACAGACTGAAAATACGTTAAAAAGCCTCTCTGCGGCGTCATCACTATATATGGCAGAAGTACTTGTTTTCACAAGTCTGGGCACAGGATTGAAATGTGGATGCTGGTCTGGGATCAGAAATCAACCTCTGGTTTCTATTGTTCAGTGTTGGTTCCCAGATTATGAGTCTAATTTCTCCCAGAGACACAGAATACACAGAATACCCCCTGGACGAGAATGGTATGTGGCTCCTTTCCCTTTGGTTATTAAGGAAATAAGGTTTGCCGTGTAAACTTCTTGGCAGATTGAAAAATGTTAGTATGCATTAGTGGTTGAATGGACAGAGTGCTACTTAGGAAAGACGTATGAGCCCAGACGGTGACCCGTCTGACCCGGCTGTCCCCCGTCTGACCTGGACATATTTAACATCCTCATTTGCATTTGTGCAGAATAAGTTTCTAAGCGTAACTTATGCTGGACATATTGAACGAAGAGAATAATGTAATAAAATGTCTTTGGTGAATGTTGTTTAGGTTGACAGGTGCTCAAAATAATACATTATTATCATTATGTCAGGCAAATTTGAACCAAGTGGTTTTCGACAGTTTTTCCAACTGGTTGAGGAAGCGAAAAACATCTTGTGTGAGTTACCAAGGGCGATTCAGATTGGGGCTTCCATGGTTACCGCATAACACTGGTGAGGAATTCCAGAGTCATAACTTGATCGTAGAGTAGAAAGCTCCGAGCGTAACGTGGGGGAGTTGAAATCATACTGAATGGAAGAATGAAGGGGGAAGAGAGCGATCGAAAGAGATGAAAACGTGCAATGGCATCGTGCAGAAAATATGTTTGCTGGAGCCGTTATTATAACAGTCGCTGAGCACAGAGGGCATGGAAAGTCAGGACAGCTGGGAAATGATGACTTCCCTCAAAGGTCTGAGTCATACACAGTCATGTTCTAATTAGAGGTATATAACTACAGATGGAGATGTTGGGGAAGAGCTGCGTGTCTGTGTGTGTGTGTGTGTGTCCTGGACGCTCTTTGCATGTGTGTTTTTACGCTCTTGAGGCCGAGTTAAATATCGACATTATGTGCAGAGCACTGCGATGTGGCATCTGAGGTCGAGGAATTCCTTCCTGTCTCGCGTCACATTTCTTTTCCATGCCTCTTCCACGAGGGACGACGGAGCTGAAGCGCTTCGCTGACATGTGTCGCACGATCAAAGCAGCGGGAGAGGGATCCAGCGGCCTTGACACGAGCCGTGGCTTCAACGGCGGGTTATCGCACGTGCAGCTCGGCGGCTCGAACCCGACGCGCCAGATGGTTTGTTTGGAAAAAAGAAGCGGGCACTTAGCAAAAATCGTGTTTGTATTTGAGACAAGATCTTTTCCATCAGGAAAAGCTGTTCTTTGCTCTTCCTTCAATGAGGGAAGTTGTGATATAATTGACGCTGTTGCATCTACTCCAATCTCTCCAGACGGAGACTGTGCTTCAGCGGTAAAGCAGGGCCGTCCTCCAATCAGAGGATCGGCAGTTTGATCCGTGGCGATGTGTCCTTGAGCAAGACACCTAACCCCCAGTAGCTGTGCCTTCAAATGTTAGTCCTTGCATGGCGGCCCCTCCCATCAGTGTATGAATGGGTGTGAATGAGTGAATGATGACATGTAGTGATAAAGTGCTTTGAGCGGTCGGAAGACTATACAGTGCGATACGAGTGCAGTTCATTTACCATCTAGGAGCCGCCATTGTTGTTTGAACAAACCTCTCTGTGTTGTGGCGTCACACACTTTAAGCCATCGCTGCCACGAGCGGCTCACAGTGCTCTGATTGGTCCCAACACAAACACATTCGTCGGACTGCCAGCTCATATGTTTGTTTTTGTTTTTCCAGTATATCTAGCTTGTTTAAAGATTAAAAAATCTGGACAGCAACAAAAAAAAAAAAACCCACATGAAATGCGATTTCAATCAGTCTTAACTGAGACTGTAAGCCCCTCTCGTTTTAGGCTCTCAAAATCTGATCTTGATCCACGCTGCTCCGGGTGTTACACCACAACCTGCATGAGTCTGTCTGGTGAGTGGACACGCACTGGGAAATTCATACACTTCCAGTTGGCTCTCTTACTAGACGCTCCTGTGGCACTGGAAATACATCAACTGGGACACGCATGTGATGTAACATGTATAAATCCATGTGTGCACACATAGATATAAACTTATATTCTCTTTTGACAATAAACACACTGTTGCCTGTGTCAGTATTTAATAGCTTCGAGACATGCCAGACAAGGAGGGAAATGAAGGGAAGACGTAAAAAGGACGAGCGAGGGTGATGAATCTACACCGGGAAAGAAAAGCAGTATGCATATGTGTGCAGTAAAGAAGAGATCAAGAGAAGGTTCAGGTTCCTTTCATGTGTTTGGACGGGCTGCATTATTGGAAGAGCCTCTGTTACTCTGCTACCTGTCCACTGAACCAGGAACGATAAATCAGGTCAGTGCTTTTGATGTTGCGCAGTGATCTGCGCCCCAAATATCTGCTCAGCAATCGGAACAGAAGAGGGTCTGTTGGGTGAAGGGCAGGCGGCCAAAAGCTTTTTATTAATCCCTCTGATAGTATATGGAGCAGAGAAGAGAGAGGAAAATGAGAAGGGACAAGTGCCACATTATATAGTGAGGAGGACAGCTACATGGGGGGCGAACACGCCATGACCACGCCCACTTCTAAGACAGGAACTGTATATCATTTCCAACCATCGGCAGAGCGCGCAACTTTTTTATCTTTGTTGTCGAACGTCCTCGGTTGAACCTGATGGAAAACGTTTGCGTGGATTTAGTTTTCTCTGGAGGGAATCCACTGATTGTGAAGGAATCCATTGAAATTATATTATTTTACCACAAAAGGTTGCAGTCGTCTGAGCATTGCTAAATCACGCTAGTGGTGAGTGAATGTCATTCACATTGCTTTTAACATAACTCAGTTTAAACCAGTTTGCCTATACTGGTGTCACTGGATTGTTAAAACACAAGGCGGTGCTTCCTTTCTAACGGTCCCATCTATGTTGTAATCATGCAGTTAAGTCAAGTAAGTTTAAATGTCTTGTCAATGTAAAGTCACCAGATGTGTTGCAACAAAAACTGATTTTCTGATTGATTTCCCTTTTGTCTTCGATTCTTTGTGGTTTTCTGCCTGATTTGAGTTATACAGAATTGCGTCCACATTTATAAATACATATGTGATCCATAAACTGACAAATGCAATTCAAAACAGGAAAAAAAATAATTGGTAACTTCTGTCTCACATCTGTGACTGATACACTCGGATGGATGAGATCAAGGAGGAAAACGTAGGAAAGAATTAGCCAGCGGCTCACATGTATAAACCCCACAAACAGATCACAATTAAAGCCACTTATTTTTGAATCACTGGTGCAAAATATGATGTCATTCATGTTTCCTTACTGCAGGCTGCAAAACTGAAATAATTAAATTAGGAACTTGTTAAGCTTCTACACTGTCTCAGATGAACCCCGACTAATACCTGGACGGCTTCTTTGTCCCATAGCCGTGTGTATTTCAAAGTTACAGCACTTTAACAACCAACGTGAGTCGATACAACAAAGAGAAAAACAGTTTGGGTTGTTAAATTCTAGGGAAGTAACAATGATTCACCACTTAGTTTCACATTCTGTGGACTCGGTAACACTTTCCCCTCCATAGATGGACATAGTCTGCTTCTCTGAGTGTGTGTGGGAATGTGTGGATGCCTCGGACATTGCAAAATGATTGCTTAGTTGTTGTTATTAAACATACAATTGTAATACAAACTTCTCTCTTTGCCCGCCGACATGCGCTTCATCCAAATGATGTCACCAATAAAACAAAAAGGGGGCACATACGGTGAGCCTCCACATTGGGAGTCCATACAGTCTGTTCAATAAGATGATTATCAAAACACTGTTTTGTCGGATGTGGAATTGTATGCGCTTAAAATAGAGCGGCTGTGCAAACAGTCTCGGTGACCCAGCGACCTGCTCCATGCTCACTTTCCCATCAGACTCGCAGACACTGGAAAATGCTTCCAAACGAGCAAAAAGAAGAAGAAAAAATGTATTAATGTCGTTATCATTGTGAGCAACTCAGACAACTTTCTCACAGTATCGGTGCAGGTTGCTGCTACAACGGATTCATCATTCAATATGTTCTGGTTTGAACACTCAAATGAGAGAAATGCCCATCCCCAAACGGCACTTCATCCACGTCGCATAGTGCAATTTTACACGCCACAAAAACACACACGAAGGGTCCACTAACGTTACAGCAGAAGTCGATGCGGTGCGGAGTCAAGATGGACGACGTGAGCCGAAGCACTCGGGACGCCTCCGGGGAGATGTGGGACCGAAAAGCAAATGACTCAGACCAGACGAAGCAGGCGCCCCGTAACAGCTAATAATTATATAACGCTCGCTTCTATGAGGAAAGAATTTTCTTTCTCTCTGATATCCAACTTCCACCTTTTTTCCAGGCCGGATTCCCGCTCACATTAACTTCTCTCTTCTCTTTCACTTTTCTATCAAACATCCCCTCCATCTGATCCCATGGATATAATGGGCTTCAACAGGCATTCAAACCCCAGCTTTGCTCTGACAGGACTTGTTTTGAAGTTATACTGTATACTTACAGTGTGTAATAACTAGAACTGTCTAGATTGTGTTGAGATGCACATCTGGTGCATCTGATACGTGTCTCGGCATGTCCACGGTTGCTTCCGCGCTCACGTTGGATGGAAACTGCCACCACTGCCAACCACAACACTACACACAGTTACAGTCATCCGTACAGCCGCACAGGAGGGCTGCAGTGACTTTTTAGTAGTGAGGTACTGGAAATGTGTGCAAGTCATCTGGCAGAGGAGTTTGTCTTTTTCTTTCGGTGTCTACCCTCTCAAGCATCTGTTTTTCTGATCTGCTTTCTACTGTAAATGTCCTTCCTCTTCTCTCTCCGGTGTATTGCGCTGGTGAAGTTCTTGCTGTCACACTTTGCATATTTTCTCTCTTCTGTTTCTTCGATCCCCGTCCACACCCGTTCTTTTTTCTTGTCCATCGTCTCTCCCTCTTCTTGTCTCTGATCAGCTGCTTCCTCCTCGGCGTCTGGGTGACCTGATGTGACTTGAGAGCCGCCATGTCTTCCGTCACTCTTCAGCTGAAACCTCGCAGTCACGATAGGAAAGATGCTCTGTGCGCTTATCCCGACATGTATGAGTGTGTGTCTGCTGGAACTGTGTGTAAATCTGAGTGTCACACCCAGTTAATCCATCATGACGACGGCGGGGCCAGAGTTCCCGATGGAGTTACAGAAAGTGTGTGTGTGTGTGTGTGTGTGTGTGCGCCATCACTTCTACAGTTGGCCATGAACCAATGAGATAAACACTTAATTAGTCTTCTACTGGGGTTGCTAGGCAGAACACTGATTTAAGAGTTTCCTCACATCAAAGAGAAAAGCGATGCGACCCTAATTTGTCACGTTTTATCTTTTTCCTTTCAATCTCCTCGTCTCTTCCTCTTTGCTCTTGTTTCACTCCCTCCCTCTCTTTATTTATCTCTCTCTCTTTCATCCTTTCCCCTGTTTCTCCTCAGTAAACAAACAAAGACAAAACTTCATGTTAGTTTAAACCTAATCTGAAAGTAACATCCACTGGTATCCGTCATGTAAACACACCAATGTTAATGGAAACATTATTTTATTTCTTAACTTATTCTTTACATATATATATATATATATATATATATATATATATATATATATATATATATATATATATATATATATATATATATACATATTTGTATATATGTATTGTTATAAGGAGAACTAAAGCACTTACACATAATTTTCACCACATAATAATCACCTATCATAGCAAATATACATTTCTTAGATACTATTTTCTCAGGATTCACATTATAAGTAATGTTTGCTGCACATGATGTTAGCAGCAGAAACATATGCACGCTCATGCTCAGGATGCGAATGTAACCGCCCCTAATGAGCATAATTGCACTGACCTAGAATCATCTTGCAACTCCCACGAGACTCCATTTTCAGATGACGCAGATTCAAAAGACTATTGAGACGATTACCAGGCGGGCGAGCGAAAAGAAAAGAGTTGCAGCGTTGTCGTACAGTTGAACTTGGCAACTTTTCTGAGCATGCAGAGGGAGAGGGAAAGGAAAAGAGCGTGATACAGAGCGTGGTTTTCGCCTCTTGTCACAGGGCAGGAAGTTTGCCAGACTCTACCTCTATTCACAATCTGTATATCAGAGTCCCTCCCCTCCCCCTCCGTCTTCTCCCGATTGCCCGTCTTTCACATCCTTCACCTCCTCTTCCTCTGCTCCGTCTTTCTTTTTTCAGACATCTATCTTATCCTCAGTCACTTCCTCTGCTGGTCTCCCTCCTCCTCCCTCTCTTCCTCCTTCTCCATCTCCTCTCTAATTTCATCTTCTGTCTACCCCCACCTCTTCCTCCTCCTCCTCTTCCTCCTCCTCCTCCATATCAGTCTTTTAAACAAAGATATAGAGTCAGTTAATCACGTCCTGGCGACTTTCCTTGTGTTAAAGAATGTTCTATTTTCCAGGAAATAGTTAGTATACAGCATATAATAAGATATTTTTGAGCAGCGTCATACTTTCTTATGAGATGCCATGAAGGAAAGACAGCGTTTTAAATGTGTAAAGAATAATACAAATAATTAAAACACAAACTGTTTCGTCTGTAAGTAGAAAAATAAACCTGCCTCAAGGCTCATGTGTCACTGATGGAGATTAAAATGAACTATTTTGAAGCAAGTTGCCAGAAACGTCGCCAATCAAAAAGATTTGGAATTCACCAAATCAGACTCTTGATTTACGTTTTCATTCCTGAGTGACGAAGCAATGTCGTACATGCAGCTTACTTACAGTTACACGTGTAAACTAGATCTCCCCTTCAGCTTCAGTCCATCACGATGTCAGTGAGAACGCGAGGGCCTTGTGAGGGACCGAGAGACAGTCACGGGTCATTTGTGATGCTAAAGGCTTTATGAATCACGGCCAGAAAAAACAAACCCAAAGACTCCCTCCCCGTGTTGTCTTAAACACTGCGATCCCACTGTGGGTCATTAGAGGGGGGTTTCATATACGTAAGTCTTGTGTCAACACTGATTTGAGTTCACACAGAGAGGAGAGGAGAAGGAGAGAGAGAGAGAGAGAGAGAGAGAGAGAGAGAGAGAGAGAGAGAGAGACAGAGAGAGAGAGAGAGAGAGAGAGAGAGAGTCGACAGATGGAAAGGTAGTGATTGAATAACAAAGAGAGAGAAAAAAAAGATGGTCTGTTCACAAATGAGAGGTAAAGGGGGATTTTGGATGACTCGCTCCTCACCACACACACACACACACACACACACACACACACACAATAATAATAATAATAAAGAAAGAATAATGTACCTCCCCTGATTTTCAAGAATAGAAATACAAATACATGTTGAATGCATCATTTTGTAATAACGCAGCTCACTTTGAAGGAAAACACTGCTCAAAATGAACGACGTGAATTTTCATATTTAGGGAAAATTGGAACTGAATTTAGCAGTCATGAGGTTTCCACATGATAGCAGAATTACTTCTTCTTCTAGATAAATCTGAAGTGCACAAGAGCCCCATAGAACTTCTTTCCCATCTGCATCTATTCGTCATGTGTCCTCCTCGTCGGCTCGTGGTTTGAGCAGCGCTCCCTCTCGGCCTTCATGTCCAAGCAGCTGACTCTATTTCCCGCTTTGCCCTCCGCTCCTCTGCCTAACCACCGCTGCACTCGAGCTCTATCATTTACCATACCACGCTGAGATGGAGCCACCCCTGTGTGTGTGTGTGTGTGTGTGTGTGTGTGCGTGTGTGTCTAATGTGTCTCTCCCAGAGGGAAGGGAGGAGCAAAGTGTTTGAGTCACATAGGATGCTGAGCCAAGTAAAATGCATGCAAAGCAACACGCGCGCACACACACACACACCCACATACACACACACACACACACACACAAAAAGAAACAACAGAGAGAAAAGCTGACGCCACGTTTGGCTTGGCAGTTAGCGAGAATCCTTTTATTTATTAAATTGTTACATATTGATGTTGTCATAGCTCTCAAACTGTACTCATACCTGCTTAGTTAGATGTGTTTCAGTACACTGGCTTTGTACATTCAGTCCATTAGTCAGAGATGGACCTGCCATCAGTTGTGTTTAAGCAGGGCAAAGCAAGTGCTGCAGTCGGGAAAATGAAGGTAATACTGTAATTCCTAATAATGAAGATTCAACATTGGCTCAATTTCTTTTAAACTATATTGTCTTTGTTGCACATCCAGCAGACACATGTTTTTGTGGCAGCCTTTTAGCTCGATTTTGGTCTTCAGCAACTCCTCTCCGGCCTTTTAGCTGCAAATTACTGACTGTTCACTGACTTTGTATAACTGCCGTTTGGTGTTGGGCATGTAGCATTTTTTTTTTTTTTTTACCAAAAAAGACACGAGAGCAGTCAAAGTGAACCAAAACAGTAATCGCTGAGCTGAAAGGCCATAAAACGCTTCACAGAGCTGAGGGTTATCGGCAGAGTTGCATTATGGGTCTTTGAGTTAGTCATGAGCTACCAATTTGTACATTGCAAGTAGTCGTTCATCAATGGTTAAGAACAAAATATACAAGTTTGGTTTGATCTTTTCAAGTTCATGCAGAGATCAAAATTTGTAAAAAAAAAAAAAAAAAGAACAAAAAAAGACAGTTAATGAGGCAAAAACACAAGCAGTCAGAAGTTGTGTAACATCAAAGCTGTACTAAAACTGAATTATTTACAGAAAAAAGGAGTGAAATACACTGAATAGACATAAATATAGGAAGAGTCAGATAAGGGTTGTTAGTCATACGAGGCTTTCCCCCTCATTTGACCTTTGTGAGCGAATGGCAGCTGTTTTTCAATGAGCTCATAATGGTGGAAGCCCAGAATTTGTCATGTGTCTGTGCGTGCATGCGTGTGTGTGTGTGTGTGTGTGTGTGTGTGTGTGTAGACCTACCAGAGCGAATATCTGGACGGTGAGTCATAGAAAGTGGAGTTTGCAGAGTCAGGCAGATACATATCTCAGTGTCCCCAAGCGAAAAGTACCCCACCTTCAGCCGACACACACGGAGATTTAGAAATCACCTCAGTAACAGATGCCCGACATGAGGTTTGTATAGTAGTGTGGCGGTGTGCCGACTGTTTTATGGTCTTACTCATATCCTCAGGGAGGACCTGGCTGTACTCCTATAGTATCTGCAGTAGTAAATGTTTCACTTACTTTATTTGCTGATAAAAGACTGTTTTCTTTTTCAAAGTAAAAGTGAAAACTTTATAATCCTTGTATGTTTAATCTTATTTCTGCTTTTAGGTTTGTTTTAGTTTTTTAACATCTGCCTTCTCGGGGCTTCAGATGGAAAATAGCCTCTTGGCTAACACTAGCACGTTTAACAGAACTGTTTTTATTAATGTGCAAGTCTTTATTTCAATAAAAATATGGATATGAAGATAGAGGAAAGATTACAAAAGATGATTCTGTGGAGATAAATTGTCCTCAGCTGTACGTTCTAGCTGCTGAAGGGCATAAAAGAAATGATGTATGGGTAGAAAGGTAAAGGTACCTTTGATCAGACATCGTGATGAATGAATCACTCACGATGTCTGGCAGCTTTGAGCAGACGTTATGAGCATTGAGGTTCCCCGAAGATATTCATCTAAATCAAGTCGAGACTATGACTTCATCAGTGCCAGATAGCAGAAAGATTGCCTGTACTGCCAGTAAACAGTGTGTAGCTTAGACTCAGTTTATTGAAATGAAACTATTGAAGCTACAGGTTGTAGATATCATATATAGTCATATAAAACAATTTCGAGAAGTCCAAACCAATTTTTGAACGTGAACTAAACCATTCGTCAATACAATTATGTCAGACCTACGTCATTACTTTTTTGAACCACACCAACTAATTTGTATTCAAGAAAACCATTAAAACGAGGTTGCAGATGTAACGGATACACCAACACTGGCCATCATTAATGAATCCGCCACAGGAAATAGACCCCGGGAAATGTAGTATTTTCTTTTGTGATGTTTGCCAACATGTAAAGTGCCCAGGCATTTTAGGAAAAAGTCAGAAAATACTGAAAAATGGTGTCACACATTTGTTGGTTTTTGGTCTTTTCATAGGATTTGCTGACATTAAGGATGTTTTCACACCTGTGCTTTTCTAGTCCCCCTTGAGAGGAGGTGGTCTCGGTCTGGTCCCACACAAACTCTGCTCGTCTGTGGTGGGAACACGATCCGACCCAACTACCAGGTTCATCTGCAAGTTGCTGCTGAACGGCTCCTGTGGCCAGGTGTGCTTTGCATTCTGGGATGCAGCAGAGCGTGCAGACTGTCGCAGCTTGCGTTGAGGTTGCAGTTAGCCGGAGAATAAGCCAAAGGTCTCAACTCGAAGGTGCATTCGGCATTCTGTTGGTAAACTTTTGCATGGTATGTTGTTCAGATGACCACGGCTAACACCAAATGCAAACTCAGCATGTGCTCCATGTTGCTCTCACATTAATATGCTCTCAGTCCAGAACACAGGACCTTCTTCATGTATGTACCACCCAAGCCACAATTGACCAGTTTGGCTGAGTTACATTGTTCTAATTCAATTAATTATTATTATTAGAAACAAATGACTTGATGGAAACTCAGCGAAAGAGACAAACATAGAATATGAAGTCAGTGCTCTGGTCTAACCGATCGAATTTGGAGTTAGGATCCTATTAGTCTTCCAGAACTGCTTCTATTTCTACGAGGGGACACTGTGCCTTGTGAGATTGACCTCCCAGCTGTGGGGCATGCATTCCTGTGTGGTATTAAACACACACACACACACACACACACACACACACACACACACACACACACACACACACACACACACACACACACGCCTGGTGGTGATGTCTTAAACACTTGGACTGGCTCCTCCACCTGCACCATCATTACATGACATCATCCACAGTCTGTTACAACAAAAGGAGGCTCTTCTCCTCTTCAGTGAGTCGTGATGCAGTCTATACGCCATCAGGACGGTGCTGATCCAGCTGCTGATTCATGCCGCGGGTCAGGCTCTTTGAGTAAACCCCAAGTGAGTGTTGACATTAAACCCAGCCAGGTGATCACAGAGGGGGAAGTGACTGAATTACTGTCTGACTTTTCCTTGATAAGATAACTGATGGGAAGATGATTATGTCACGAAACTAGCCTTATTTACTATTGGCATGAACATAACTGATCTTAAAAAGTCTACTTTTTTATACAGTTCTGGAGTACACAGAATTAATTTAAGACGAAAGCTGCTACATTTAAATCATGTCGTAATAATCTGGCTGCAACTCAAGTATCAATAACAATGCCAAGTAAATGTGAACTTCAACACTCTGAATTGAAAAGTAGGGCAACAAAAGAACAATTGCTCAAAAAGACTTCTTTAGAGATTATCATGGTATGATAAACAATTGTTATGTTACTGTATTTAATCTTCTTCTTGTCACTCTGTTATCATTCCCCCTCTTGTATTTTTAACTTCTCAATCTCATAACTGTCAGAAAAGGTTAGCTAGCTACCAAGCAAACTTGATGACTATGAAATCTTATTTTGCCACATCTCTTGCTGCTGTAATCCTGCAGTTTCCCCCACTGTGGGACTAATAAAGGATTATCTTATTTTACTAACCCCAGTACCCTCAAAAATAGGGGCAGAATTTTTCATCAGGAAGTTTTTCTCACATTTTCCAAATGCTCGAACTCCCATGAATCGATACCAAAGCCGCAAAAAAAACCCCCTGCAAAGTCTGACCTTACAAGAGCATATAAGTCCATTTTACAGGTTTAAAACACAAGTCAATCATGAATGGTAACATAAACCATGAATATGATCGATGAACTCGAAAGTGAGCTCCCCAAGTTATGAAAATATACATTTTCATAGCCCTCGCTTGACGCCACACATGATTAGCGCACCTTTCTGGAAAGCTTACAAAACCACTGTCAGACAACGCCTCAGCAAAACATTAACCACATTGCATTTTATTCAAGCCAAAAAACTGAAAAATGACTTAGTTATGGATTAAGCGATACCTGCTTGGTGTGTGTTGGTGCATCTTCTTGAGCAGAGCCCATCTGTTGTGAAACCAGAGGCGTTGAAGGTCCAGGAAGAAAGTTAGGGCATTTTTGCTTTCAGCGGACTTAAACCTACGGTACACGAAATCTGCACTAAATTAATTACAAACAATATTTAACTTCACTTAATGAAAGTCAAACTTTGCAGAAATACTGGTAACACACATAACACATATAGTACAAAAAAAGCAAGAATTTGCATGAATAAAAAGAGGAAATACATCCTGTAAGTTCTTTAGACAGAGAGAGTCAGAGAGATTATGGTGAAATGACACTATTTTTTATTTTTTTTTAACTGGTTGAGTTGGGTTTTTTGAGAAAACATTTGAGGCTGGATGTAACATTTGCTCCTGTGTTAATGCTTTTTATTGTTAAACATACAGATACTACTATTGTCAGATGCTGGTGAGAATAACAACTCCAGTTACATTATGTGTACATGCAGTGTTACATTCAGGATACTCCCGTTCGTTTTCTTCAACTCCTTTAATCATTTTTGATTTGAGGGAAATAAATCAGGATATTTCAAGAGCATCAGGACTTGTGTAATTACTGATCCACCACTGATGACCACAGGACATGCTGAACACACCCAGCCCTGCCCAACGGCTCCCTCAACCATCTGTGGTGTGTGTGTGAGCGCATGTGCGTTCTTCCTTATTTTCTGCCTGAACCAAGAAGCTAAGAAGTGATATTAGGAACAACGTAGCATTGTAAATCTAGAGAAGTTAAAAGTGGATTGGAATTAAAGCTTTGACATTTAAATAAGAATGAATCGTCATTGCAAAGACATTGGAGCCTTTTGTTTTATGATTACTGTTGCTTTACAGCAATGCAGTTAACATGGAATAGACTACAGCTTTAAATCTAAAGCTGCTTCTTGCCACAGATAATATTAAAATAGCACAGGGCGGGTTAGACTTGAAAGCGACTTAATAATAATGTTGCCTTTCCTGAGCAGACTCTTGACCTCTAACCTTCTGCCGGGAGTCACACAGGTCAGCACACCATGGTTTATTTGCCTGGTTCTCTAATCATCCGCTACAAATTACTGAGTGCGTGCATGTGTGTCTGTGCGTGTGTGTGTGTGTGTGTGTGTGTGTGTGTGTGTGTGTGTGTGTGTGTGCGTGTGTGTGTTTGTGCGCACTTGTGTGTTAAAGACATATGTCTCTCACACATGTCTGTCACAGGCTCATGCATACATGTTTGTGGGTTTGGGTGTAGCGCTGCTGTCATCACAGTCTCATCATAAATTACTCTCTGAGATGAACAGTGGAGGCTCTGAGAGGGGTTTTAAAACGCTTATTTCCTGGTCGAGTACAATTAAAGGTGGAATTGAACTTATATAAATCTCAAACTGAGAATCATAAAACATCTTGTAGCTTAGACAAAACCAAACTACAAACATGATGAACCTTCCTTTGTCAAAAGAGCTAGCCTGAAAGTTTACAGACGTTGCTGATCTTGTTGTCTGTACTATATGTTGTGCAGGTAAAGTCTGCATTTCATAATCATACTACTGCCAATATGCGGAGGGAGCAGTTGTTTATTGGAGCTATTAGCGAACTGTAAATGAACAAAACCATACATAACGTTGTGCACTAAAGTGGTGGACCAACCGCCAAAAAAGGTGCATGATGAGAGGTTCCTGTTTATTAAGACTTAATGGAAGAGATACTTAGAGCGTTTAACCATGTTTAGTCTCCAATTGGATGAGTGCAAATACATCGAGTCACTGGTATGACCTATGTGTATTTGTTATGGGTTGATCCAAGCAGCAGATTTGCTTCTTGCGGTTGTTTGAGTCTGCATAAGTTCCAAATCCAAAGGCACCCCAAAGTTCATCATTACTTTGATATTTAACTAAGTAAACCATTAGTCACTGCCGTAATGTGGTTTGTATCTGGACATAAACATAAAGGTCTGAACCTCATGACTAACGTGTCTGCATCGTAAACTGATGTGAGCTTTCACTGAAGCACAGCATCCCACTGCATGCGCTGGGCCGAGAACGAAAAGCACATGAGAAAAGAGTTAGAGAAGGAAAAAGAAAGAAACAACAGGCCCACAAATGATTACGCTTTCATCACAGACTCATATTTGATGTCAAAGTAAGCCAGATGATCACATCCTCGCTCATTTTCTTCCCTGAAGCTCCAGCCAGCAGCCTTTGTCGTTTAAACCTCAAGAAAAACAAACAGCACAGAACTTTGTATTATTATACTTCAGGATATGAACAAGTAAGCATGAATAAATTAGACACAACGTGTTCACGGGTGAACTTTAGGAGTGCTGGTGGGTCGAGTTTGTCGCTGTTGACAGAGCCAGGCTGGCTGTTTCCCCTGGTTCCAGTTTGTGCTAAGCTAAGCTACGCTAAGTGTCTCCTGGCTGTAGCTTCACATTGAACAAACAGATGACAGTGGTATTGATCTTCTCATCTCACCCTTGGCAGGAGTGTGAATAGGACGTTATTGTCAACTTGTTACGCTATGAGCTAAACTACAGAGTTATTAAGATATAACTACACTGATTATCCAAAGGTATAAGGAGAAAACCTCAGCTCACCACTTCCAGGGCCAGTGTGTGTGTGTGCGTGTTTGTGTGTGTGTGTGTGTGTGTGTGTGAGGACAACGCCCCTCTAGATCCTCAATTTAAAACCAATTTGCTGAGGCCGCAGTATGAATGACCGTCGTCTATGTGACACATCATCACCTATAATCACTGATGAAAGAAGTTCTCAGGATTGTATACTTATGTAAGTAAAAGTAACCTCCATGGATTCATGCAGCAATCAGTATCACCGGCCTCTTCATCATTCACGTCTTTCTTCCGTCATATTTTAGTCCAAATAACAGAAGAACATCGATCTGTCTCGCCTAATCCCTCTTGGAAATTTTGTAGAATTTGAGACTTTCATTGAAATTCAGAACGTCTGAAGAATGATGTCAGCATTACTCGATCTGAAATATACACACACACACACACACACACACACACACACACACACACACACACATGCAGTGGTATAATGAGAAAAAGGTGCAAGCAGCACAATGGCTTTCAGATCTGCCAGACTGTTGGTCTCCCATGCTGCTCCCCCCCCCCCGTTTTTTTTTTGTTCCACATCTGTTTCCCAAACTTGGGGAAGGGGCCTTGGAGAGCACAATATCTGGGTCAGAGTAAACTCTCTCTTTCTGTGCGCATGTGTGCGCGCAGGCATGAATGTGTGCACGACATACCTCGATCATGGACTGCATGAAGACTGTCACACACTCTTTGAACCTGAAGCTCGTGTCCCAAACTGGTGTGTGGCTGAGAATTAAAAAAGGTTTATTTCATGAAAGCCAAGATGAGATGTTTTTCATCTTTACTCTGCTCCAATGTTGAAGAAAGGGAAGTTCAGGAAAGGTAAGAGGTGAGAATCCTTTCAGCCTTCATCACTAACATTGTGCAGCATACGCTTACGTGCATCTCTTATAGGATAACCAAATTCCTCTTCATCACACAGAATAATTCCATCAGTAAATGATGAATGTATTCACCTTGATACAAGTTTACCCCATCTGTGATACAGACATTTGCAACTATATCCATTTTTTTATATTTCTTTCTTTGAGTTTAACCCACTGGAGCAGGATCAAGTATATGCTGCCACCTTTTGGATGGAGCTGGTAACACAGTGCTAGACTGAGCCCAAAACAGGAGGTTTTAACTAGACTAGAGCCACTGGTTGAGCACCTCCAGCTGGACTGAGCAAATATATTTTATTAGTGGCAAGAAACAAGCCAATACCACAGAAAGCACATACAGTTTGTGGGGAAATGAAGGAATTAATTGAAGTGGATTCTCTCATTTGTAAAGGAATACTTCAACCACAAAATGACCTGAAATTACTGTTGCCTTTAATTCTTGAAGAAAACTATGTATTTCTCTCATGCCTTCACAGAGAACGAAGAATGAAAAAACAGAAAATAGTCTTTATGAATTCAAACACATCCTCATAACAGATGTTTTGAAAGTGGTTAAGAAGTGATGAGCATTCGACTGGATTTATGAGACTTGGATAACACGACACAAGTTGTGTGAGAGTTCAAGGTAACGAGGTGAGTAGCCTATATACAAACTGTCATTTTGTGAGTGAAGTACTCATTTAATATAGAAAGTGAATACATTTGCACCTAGAAAAGGTTTATTAACTCCACACATACCTACAATACCGAACTAAAAAACTATTAAATAATGAAATAAAACCTGTTTTAACCATGTTTCTTATTAATGAGGAACAATGAAATCCCAGCAGTTATACTAGACGAGTGAAATGTCTACTTTTAAATTAAATCAATTAAAAACATGTTAGCATTATAAAGCATTATGAACTGAATGGTCCAAATAGTTAGTTAGTAGTTAGTTAGTTAGTTAGTTAACAGGACACATCAAAGGTTTCATTTGGCATTAGAATTACATTTTTCTCTACAATCCAGTGAATGTCATGGTTAAAAAAATAAAATAATACATTTTACTTGTACAGTGTTTCAACATTTTAACATGTTTCTTTGCCCTTTCTTCCAGCTTTTATGTCTTCATTTTCTTCTCTCGCTGTCTCTCACACTACTTTGCTTGGGATATTTTTCTTTGGCCAGTCGGACAAAGTCCTCAGCACTGTCCAGCGACACCAGGCGGTCCTGAGAGAGAGAGGGAGAGAGAGAGAGAGAGAGACAGAGAGAGAGAGAGAGAGAGAGAGAGAGAGAGAGGACGAAGCGGGAGGGATGAAGAGAGATATAACAACACAGGACCGGGAAGAGAAAGAAACAAACTAAAGTGTGTGTGTGTGTGTGTGTGTGTGTGTGTGTGTGTGTGTGTGTGTGTGTGTACCATGACACAGAGGTATCTGCTCTGGTGTTCAGTTTCCGGTGGGAACAGAGAGGTGCGGTCCAGCAGCTGTTTCAACAGGTCAGTCGCTTTGTTAAGTTGGTCCTGATCTGGGCTGAAGCGGCTCTGTTTGTTCACACACAGCAGGGCATCCACCTCGCACTGGTAACCTGCCGAGAGATCACACACTCGTAACGGAGCACAACGCAATGCGGCAGACTGGACCTGACCGGAGCAAATATTAGGAATAACATCAGTGTGTCACCGAGCAGCAGCAGGATTTTCTTCCATCGAGATCTGACTTCTCGTCTGGCGTAGCGTAACGAGTGTATGTCATAATTCAGCTTCTCCCATTCCTGCAAGCAAACACACACATTATACCACACAATAGATTGTTTTAAATGTTTGGTTCAAAAGGATTGGGTTACAAGTGTGAATGAAATGTGTGTAAATATTATATATTTGTCTTCTTTCTATCAAATTAATTATCTGATTTAATTGATCAGATTTTAGGATAGGAATATATACTTATTATGCTTCTACCTTTGTTTATTGTATATTAGATTGTGGTTTTACTTATTGTATTGTATGTAAAGATAAAACAAACTTCCCTGGCAAGTATACATCATATTTTTTTTTTCATCTCTCTTTTTTCTTTGAGGGGTGAATTGTCCCTTTTAACGACTTAACATGTGGTTTTTGTAACAGTTTCCTTACTGAATAAAATAATAAGCTGTACAGACCGGTTCATTCTACTTTATTTCCTGGGTCAGTTTTTCCCCCGGTGCTAAATTTCCTTTTTCATGTAACCGACCCCGTTTCCAGTTTGTTTGGCCTAATATTAAAAACAGTCTCCCGCCATGATTGGGATGGTCGGCTGAATATTCTCTTTGAATGGGCGGCCATGCTGTTGGCCTACATCTCCACTGAGGAACTCTTTTATTAACACAATGTGCCCACTGTGCCCTGCAGCCGACTATTCTCAACACAACACTGCCGCTGTCACGTGTTTGCCAAAATCATCAGAGATTACGGTCACTCTGCAGAGAAATGCAGTAATAAGGAGTTCATGTACTGCAGGGATCAGGGTAAAGATACAATTAGTACCCCTTGCATGCACACACACACACACACACACACACCACACACACACACACTACTCTATATTATTGGTTAAAAACATCCTCTGCGATTATTTACAAAATATCGCACAGTGTCTTCCTTTTTGGTGTTATGGATATTGTCACTCTAACACACACACACGCACACACAAAGTCACTGTATGTATCCAGTCTAACTGTAGTAAACAACATGTGACTGTGTGAGAAGTACTGGGCCACTGATTGAGTAAGTGAATAAAGTAGCACGTCTCTTCTCTGTGTACTCTGTGTACTCTGTGCGTGCGTGTACAACTTTTCCTAATGTAATACTTTTCATATGCAGTTACTTTGGATTCTAGGTCAGGTATATTTACTGATGGGAACTTTAAATTGAGTCAAAAGCTTCTTTGAGAGCGACCTGTTTGTGTCCTCTTCCCTTATTGAATAACCACATTAGAGAGCTGCAGGGGAACAGACGAGGAAGCACAGGATGAACTACAGGAGTACTTCCTGTTACTAGTGGATGTGTGGAATTTCTAAAAAAAAACACAGGACATACAGTAAATCTCTGTTTCATCTTTGTTGGGATGAAGAACACCAGCTATCTGCTGGGTGAATTTGCCAATTATCACTGCTAAAGGTGTAAAGAATCTTTACTTATGCTTTAGGATTTACTAACAACCCATTCAATTGAAGGGGATGGTAACTTTTTTTCTGATTCTGATCAACTTAACAGCTTTTTCAAAGAAAAGCATGTTGTCACTAGCGAGTGGGTCATTTTAAATTAGACACAAACAATCAAACAGATATATCAATTGTGTAGATGTGTGACTTTTGGTGCATTTTCAGGATCTTATCATTACGTTGTGTAAATTCAGTGTGTGTGTGTGTGTGTGTGTACAGATATAAGTGGTGTTTACACTCTAAACTAAACCGTTATTTTAAATATTTCAGGTTAAATATTTCATTTCAAACAGTTCAACACAACTGCTTGAGAGGGTGGACGATGAAAGCAGATTTTCTCGCTCGTCTTCACTTCATCTTCATCACAATGTTATCTTAAAATGTAAAATAAATGCCACAGTTATTTTTAAATTCAATGAGCATTCAACCACGCGGTGAATCTAAACAGTGAAATAACGGTCGCAAATGTGTCTCCTGCCTGGATTTAATTCTGAGATTTATTTTCAGGGAATGGCTGATTTATTATTGTTGCACTCAGCAGAAGGAGATGAACAAACATGCTGCTGCTTTTGTCTTCGTATTTATGTGTGTTAACGTCCATCTCATATTGTCACGCAAAGGCAACAGGCATTCCCCCACCTCTGTAGCCTTGTCAGCCTGGTCTCTCATGCTGATGAAGGCCTGCAGCTCTCGGTCCGATCCTCTCCTGATGGGAGAGCCCCCGCTCGTGTTGGCCCACGGCTTCCTCGAAGGCCGCGGGCCAAAAAGGCTCTCCTCCTCCGTGTCGCTGTCGCTGGACTCGCCGGATCCCACTGTCTGTCTGGAAGCTGTGGTGCCGCGCATGCTGGAGAGAAGGTGGGAGGATAACGGGTTTAATAAGGGAAGATTGGAGGCAGAGGTTTGGGGTTTGGATCACCTCTGTCAGGGCTTTTGTCTCACCGCAGAATAGCATTCTTCTCCTCGCTGTTGTGTTTCAAATAGTACTGGCAGCAGCAGATGGTGAACTTGGCTCCCATTGGCCCTTCCCAAAAGTTTGCAGCGATCAAAATATATGCTCCCTGATGAAAATCCAAAAACCTTGTTGGATTTCTTGGAGAATCCTCACAAAATCAAAACATGTCCAACCTGAAATGTTCTCGTTTCGCAAGTGTCGAAGACTAAAAATCTGCCCGTCCTCCTTTCCCTGAGCCTTGCCTGGCCTGAATGAGAGCCCGTCTGTCAATTACATTATGCACGTGAGCCCAAACAGGGACAACAAAAACAACACACACACACACACACACACACACACACACACACATGACAGCTCACAGATGAATGGCACATTTATTCAGCAACTCCTGATGGTGCAGAATGCAGCGGGAGAGGAGAGGCATAGCTTTCTAGCTCCATCGCTGCTAAACACAAGCCCAGAGCACAAACCGTAGTTTAGATCTGGAGTTGTCCTTTAAAGCTCTGTTTTGTTTCCAGTTATGTTGAACATTTCTGGAGAAGCATAATGTTAACAGTCTACTATCTTGTGCTATCAGCCGTTATATAATTTTAGTGACTTTATAAATGTTAATACATAACTAATTTATATTTGCCCCTGCCTTAAGCTATTAAGTATTTGCCTCTGTGACTTTCCAACATGATAACTGGAGGTCTAAGGTCACATGGCTAATAAAATAATAACTTCGGGAACAGAGAGACAACAGTGTTAGTCGGTGCTGCAGCAGTGAGGTGAAGTCCACGTGAGAACGAGGGAAATGGAGAAAGCGGCGTGGATGCTCGGTTCGTTGCTGCTGGTCTTAAGCAGGTGAGCGGTGCTGTTGATTTTAAGAAAAAGGCTGATTGTCAGGGTTTAAACGGAGCACTTTTTTTCTGAACGAATGTAACTTTGCTTCGTAGTGTCGTTTGTAAATTCTATAGTGATACTGCCCCAAATTCAGATTAACTTATATTGTACATATTCATCTTTTTTATGCTAAAATTATGAGAATATATGTTTAGGGTTACAGTGTAGGACACTGCACATTAATCTAAACATTTCTGTAAAGTCAAAAGGCTATATTTCATCTGCAGTCCCGAGAGGCAGATGTTAGAAGACAAACCTAAAAACAGAAATAAGATTAAATATCCTAGGTTATACTATATTGATGCTTTACAATGTGTGCACAAACAATGAATAAAGTGAGAATATTGATATACGTAGTATCATCATTCCACTCTTAGACATTGTCAAGAACTAATAAGACATAAAATAAAAATGAAAGCATAAAATAGAATTAAATAAAGACAAGATTATGCTGCATTGTTAGACAATAAAAAACATCCATGTCAGAGGCAGAGAACATAAAAGCATGCAGGATATGTGAAATACATAAATCAGTCAGACACGTATGCAGGCGGATGATGGTCGACCGGACCGAGGGACAGATGTAAAGTTCACAGCTATAACGATGTTAACTTCACTTCTTTATTGCTGGCATGGTTCTTTTATTGCTCGTAGGTCAAACCCAAGTAGTATACTTTCATATACTTTGTTTTCAAATGCAAATACACATGTTCATAATGCTAATCTATCTTTCTTTTATTTTCACAGTTTAGTGGAGGCTTTGCAATCAACACAGAATTATGACTACACCAAATATCACACCATGGATGAGGTCAGAGTCTATTAAGAGCCCTGAATGGCCAGACTGGATATCTCATTGTTAATATAGCTTGCTGTTTATTGTCTCGCACACTACATATGCACTTTAATCTTCATGGGATACAGAGGGACCTTGGCCAAAGAAAACTATAAACGCCATTATGTGAATGAATTCTCTCACTGATTAAATTGCAACACAGATATCCAGGTGGATGGAAGACGTGGAGCGAGGAAGTCCAGAGCTGGTCTCCTCTGCCGTCTACGGACAAACTTATGAAGGAAGAAATATCTCCCTGCTGAAGGTATTCAACACAGTAGTGGACACGTGGGAGCTCTGCTGAATTCTTCACATAGCATCGGATTGCGCATGAATGCCGGTCATCCATATCTAAGCATTATGAGCCAAACACTCCAACACAAAGGGACTCGCTCGCTCTTTATGAATGAGAAAAACACACACAGATGTTCACGTCGCAGCATGGCGGGCAACTACGGTGGCCTTTAGGTAACATTAAGAAGCCACTGTTGAGTTTGTCCTTTCTTGGACAATGGCAGACTCCAAATGGCCGACTCCATGAACAAGACCATGTCGACCTATGTAGAAATGACTGGCTCATTCTAAGCTAACGGAAACACAACCATTCCTAGTTTCAGCTCACCTTTTCTCCATATATACTATAAGACCCGCAAAATCACTTAGTGTCATCAATATCTTTGTCCTTTCTTGGACAATGGCCGGCTCCCCATGTAGGTATGACGAGCTCATACTAAGCTAACGGAAACACAACGATTCCTAGTTTCAGGTCACCAATGCAAACAAAGCCATGATAATGATATTCCATTTCTGCTATTAGACCCCCCAAATTGTTTCACACTGGCCCGTTGAGTCATCCATTCACCTAATGGGTAATGTTGTGTGTCTCTAGTTGGGACTAAAAAACCCGGAGGGCAAAGAGAAGAATGTCATTTGGGTGGACTGTGGCATCCATGCTCGAGAGTGGATCGCTCCTGCCTTCTGCCAGTGGTTTGTCAAAGAGGTGCGTACCATCATTACAGTCATACTTTCAAGGATGCACATGTGTACCCCGGCCAGCACAGTATACGTCCTGACACATGAGCCTTTGTTCAGATTGTGCACTCGTACAAAACCGACAAGAAGCTGGAGCAGATGCTGCAGAACCTTGACGTCTACGTTACTCCTGTGGTCAATGTGGACGGATACATGTACTCCTGGACCGATAACAGCGTGAGTGCTCCACAGGTTGTGTGACTCCTCATCGCATGTCTTTTTAATCGCCGTCGGTGTTTGTGCGTTTGTGTCAGAGGTAATCTGCAACTGGGCGGCTTCACATGTCATTCAACCATGCCCCATCCTACTAACAAGCGATGTGACCTCTGTGTGTTTGTTCACATGTCTGCCTCTGTTCTGTCGTTCCTATGCAGACCCGTCGGTGGAGAAAGTCTCGTTCGGCCCCGCCGGCAGGAAGTAGTTGTTATGGTGTTGACCTCAACAGAAACTTTTATGCCAACTGGGGAAGTGAGTTGTGTACTTTAAAGAATCACAACCTGACTAGTTAGCCTTTAAGCTAGTAGTGACTCAAAGCTCCTATATCTAGGATTAACACATTTATGACTTATTGGTTATATAAAAAATGTCATGAACCCAGATAGAAACATCGCCAACAGGATGTGCCATTTTTCTACAAAAAAAAACTTGAAAATAATCAAATAAAAATGGAAATCACCAAAACGTGTTACAGTTGGCGGACCAGAATGTTATTGCAGCCAAAAAAGAAACCTTAGAGCTGATTATGTCCTGATTCACTCCCAGATCAAGTCAATCACGACTGACGTGACGTCTACTCTTTTCTGTGGAACTTGAAAGCACAGAAGAAGTTAATATCATGGTGTCAGTCCACATGACACGGCTCGAGCCCTCTGACACTTATAAGTGTTGTCTTTCAGGAGCCTCCCTCTATGGTTTGACATGTTCTAATTATTTTTGACATGAGAAAACATGTTTTAAACATTGAAAAAACAGCCACAAGTATTATCACAGGTTTTGAGTGCATGAACTTGATGTTGTTTCTCCTTCAGTGCTCGGAGTGTCATTTGACAGTTGTTCAAACACCTACGGTGGGACATCAGCAGGGTCGGAGCCAGAGGCCGTAGCTGTGATGACGTTTGTTGGTAACAACCCGTCAATCATTGGAATTACATTTAAAACAATACATTATCATTTATTGTTATTATTAATTGTTCATTGATTTAAATGTGTCATACATGTGTGTGTTATGTGTATGAGTGGATCATTTAAATTATAACGTATAGCGGTTGTCTCTGAGCTGAGCATAATCCTGTGTAACTGACATCATTACTATCATGTCTTTGCATTCAGCTTTACCTTAAATAATGTAACTGTGTGATGTCATCTTGATATGAATCTCTTGTTTACGCTGTCTGTCTGTAGGTGAGATGATTAACAAGACTCTGTGTTTCCTCACCATCCACTCTGCTGGGCAATTTATACTCCTGCCATACGGCCACCCTGAGATCTCTGCACCCAACTATGATGAACTGGTGTGTGTGCGCGTCAGTGTGCGTGTGTGTGCGTGTGTGTGTGTAGACTTAAAAAAGATACAACGCTTCTAAGAACAGAGACTTGCAGCGCTGCTAAATCTTCACTTGATATTGTTAGCGTAGCATTATCAACGTTTTACCTCTTATAAACTAGTAGGATTGTCTTTGATAGAGAGTATAGGTACCTGGTTTACAAAAATCAAACGTGTATTTTTTGTTGACTGTGCAGGTGTCAGTCGGTGAGGCAGCAGCAGCCAAGATGAAGGGGGTTCATGGGATGGACTACACTGTAGGAACATCTCCACAAGTCCTCTGTAAGACTCAGCTGCCCCTTGTTTCCTATCCTGAATAGCTGTTATCTACACGTCATCTGCTCTGCACTCACTTTGACGAGTCATCCTGATGTTCTCATCCTCAGCAGCCTACATTTAAAAAAAAATAAAAATAGTAGACACAGTGTGTGCTCAACAGGTTGTGATTCCTTTCGGAGTCATTGTGAATGACCGAATGCGTCTTTAAACCTCAGATCCAAACACAGGCTCAAGCCGCGACTGGGCTCGCCTCGTGGGCATCCCCTTCTCTTACACCTTTGAGCTGAGAGACAAAGGTGAGCCGGACTTCGGTAATGTGGACTCTCTAAAGCCCACCGGTCAGACCTAAACACTGGCTGTTATCTTCATGATCCCTCAGGTGAGTTCAGCCACCTGCTGCCAGAAGATCAGATCCAGCCGGCCTGCGAGGAGGCCTACGCAGGAGCTCTGTCCATCATCGCACATGTTCACGACAAGGCCTTCAACAGCGGCACCCTCCCTAATGCCGCGGTTTCTGGGGTCGCGATGATGATTTGGAGCACTATCATGACTCTGTTTTTCACCACAGGGGTCTTTGTGTAAGACGGTGAAACTGCTGGTTGTTCTTGATTTCTGTTTCTGATGCATTTACCCAAATTCTGCTATGCTCATTAACGACATATAATGCTAATAAACTTGATAATCACAGCTGTGTTGAGGGACGTGGTGGTGTCATCCCTCCTTACAGCAGCAGGGGGCAATGTTGTCACGCTCTTTCTTGTCCGTGCCACCGGCTTCACACACACAGACACGCTTTACAACGTCATTCTTTCTTTAGATGTGTCTGGAGGACTCTTCGTAGTGCATCTTTACCTCATACGTATTTTGTCATCATATTTGATCTTCTATTAAGACACTGTCTGTCAAATAGACAGAAAAACACACATTTTGTTTAACTGCCTTCCTGCATGACCCGAAAAATAAAATACTATTGATATGACACGACGATTATGTTCCAACCCATAATTACGTCATTCATGTCTTCGATCGAATGCATGATCACATCAGACTTGAGGTGAGTGAAAGGCATAGCATATGACTTGATGTTAATACACTTATTGGAGATGTAGAGTATTGCATATATGGTTATTTGAGGTTTATCTTTCATCCATTTTTGCAAGAGCAAATGTCATTGTTACCTGCTGGAGCCTGAATGTCTTTGTCTCAAGGGTCAGGGACAAGTCTCACTATATTAAGTCAGATTGCTCAACCTTTCCCACAATGAAGGGCTTTGGCTTCCCTTTGACTTTTTTTTTCTCAATTTTGAAGGCCTTTGTTTTGTGCTTAATTTATCTTGAAAGCATTTTTGTTTCGTGAGGAAGAGTCATGTTTCCATTGAGAACTCTCGATATATTTCCCTCAAACGTTCTCTCGCTCCCTCTCTTTCTCTATGAGATCTATATTTCCACAGTGTATCCTCCCCTACTCCCTCAGTGACGGCTAGCCCACCCGTTATTCACACACACACACACGCACACACACACACACACACACACACACACACGCGCGCGCACACACGCACACAGACACTCTTTGCCAATGACTATGTGACATCCATGGAAATATAATTATATTCCAGCTCACATGAAACCTCAACAGAACAGAAAGACGGGTCAAACACCAGAGGAGTGAGAGAATAATAAGCAGGAACAGTGACACACACACACACACACACACACACACACACACACACATACACACACACACACACACACACACACACACATACAGCCCTTCAGGGAACAAACTATTCACTGCTCCATCACTTACAGTCATGAAAGATAATCACACATGACTTGGTTGAGGCAGAGCAGAGCTGCCTGACACACACACACACACACACACACACACACACACACACACACACACACACACACACACACACGCACACACGCACGAATGTAAGAACTGGGCAGGGATTCAGAGACACAGATTGAAGGTGATTATAATTCACAGTGAAGTCTGGCTGGTTTAGCTATCAGCAGCTCATCCATCTATGTGTGTGTGTGTGTGTGTGTGTGTGTGTGTGCGTGTGTGTGTGTGTGTGTGTGTGTGCGCACGTGTGAGAGCTCTCATCAAGGTAGCAGGGGAAGAACTCACCGCGGACGTATAAATCACACAGATAGGGGAAGTGGGGGCGAGAGCAGGAAGACATGGAGCCCACCCATCAAGGAAGAGGTGAGTGAAGAATGGATGGAAGGAGAAAAGAGAGCGGTTGCTGGAAGACCAGAAAGAGAGTAGGGGGAAATAATGTACAGGGTAGCACAGTGTGTCATTCACAAAGCAAAATGGATTCACTTATAGTCAACAATAAGGACTTAACATTCAGGTCTGCAAACTGGAGGACTATAACAACGTGAACGTAACTCCATGTACCTGATTTGGTTTCTCGGATATAGAAATGATTGCCTCTGCATCACCCAGCTCATTTGAGTCACTAAGCAAATTTGTGTTTCTGGTAAATTAAATCTTTTATTATTATTACATAATGGTGCTGGAACGTATCTATTTCTTAGTGGCTAGCTGATGTCCATCCATCACGGTCCCGTATCAGTTTGCCTGCTACAGCTATGTCACTTTTGGAATAATTAGTAGCACGCGGTAGCGTGTGTCGGCCTGCACGGCGACTGTTACCAGGTGGTGTTGTGTCGTCTTGTTTTGCAGCAAAAGTTGAGCCAGGTTGAGTCTTTCTCAGCTGATTTTCTATTTCTCTTTTGTCTCAGCAGAAGCTCATGAAATCATATCGGCATGCAACGAGATTGTCGGGACCCTCGAGCGATAGTTGGTCAGATAATGGAGAGTTTCGCACGGCCCAAAGTGTGATTGGACATTTCCTGTAATGCTTCAACCCTGCTGAAATGTGAATTACGAGCAGCTAAAGGAAATACTAGTAATATGTTTATCCAGGTTTCGCTATGTATTTTTAGGGTGAGACAATACGTCTAAACTCTCAGAAACTCTCCCTGAATCCCCAGGAGGGGAGCGGCCCAGGTTCAATTTCCAGACGTGTGAGGTTAAAAGAGGAGGAATCGTGTTTTTGTTTCTCTAAGTGTTGAGACTTTTTGGAGAACTCCACGTCTCATTTGTCTGCGGCGCTCTGCTTTACAGAGACACCAGAGGGGAAAAGCCTCAGCGCCGCTCTCCTTTCCTCACAGAGGGACTGGAAGTTGATTCCTGCAGCATGTCGGTGCAGTTCACCACTGACGCCTTTCCATATTTTAAAGGCGAGTGAGACTCGTGGGTTTCATTGGAGCTCCTTTCAAATGTGCACATTCAAATGACGAATGGAAGTGTGTGTGTGTGTGTGTGTGTGTGTGTGTGTGTGTGTATGTGTGAGAGAGAGGGCTCTTCTGCTGCGGACCCCAGTGACACATCTTTGCCACATATTTTTTTATTGCTAATCAATGTAGATGACACCATTTTTTTTTAACACGCCGTCACAGACGATCGATGGGAATTATGCCATGCTTTTTAACTGTCACCGGTAATCAATGAGGGCGGCGCCATCATCTGCATCTCCTGATCATTACACCTGGTGATCCATAACGAAGCTGGCTGGGGTGGATGACACATGGTCATCATACTGGCTGCTCGTGATGATGGGTGGATATGTGTGTGTGATGTGAGGAAACGGAAACGTGTGGAGCTGAATGGCAGACGGGCGGAGGAAGGGAACTCGTAAAATGTGAATAAAATCACAGACAAAGGTGGCTGGAAAGAATTTGACAAGGTTGAGGAAGTGAAGTGTTCATATTTCAAAAGATATATCAGCAGACGGTTCAGTAGACGACCCTACCTCCCTCTCTCCCTTCCTTCCTTCCTACTTTGCGTCCTTCCTAGCTGTCTGAGTGCTCACTGTGGAGCCTTAAGTGGGTCATCAAGTGGTTCATGATGTCTGTATTAAAGGTAAACGCTATTTCCCCAAATCAGCTTCTCGCTATGAACATGTAGGTTCGACATGATTGCACTATTTCCTGCCAAAGTTGGAACACTTTGGGTTATTTTGCATGAGCACTTTAAATGACTTTTATTTTCTTTGTGTGTGCTCTTGAAGTGGGAACGGCTCTGAATGGTAAAAGTGATGCAATTTCTTTTGGCGAACCAATCGCACATTAGCAATAATGACTCAGGGGTTTGTGACTGTATTTGACGACTCACTCTCACGGGCAGGCGTGTAAATACCACGACATTTACGACATTCGCTTCCCGAATGTCGCTTTGAAGCGTTTTGTGTTCCCGCCACAGTTCAATATTAGCAACACATCCACTTTGTTAGGTTTGGTAAAAGCATCGATGGATTTAAAATAAGTATGTAAAGTAAAATACATACACTACCGTTCAAAGGTTTGGGGTCACCCAGACAAATTTTCCGTTTCTTCGCACGTTCTGGCATCGAATATCCTTCATTTCTAAGAACAAGAACAGACGGGAGAGTTTCACATGAAAGTTCTCTTTTTCTGGCCATTTTGAGAGTATAATCGAACCCACAAATGTGATGCTCCAGATACTCAACTAGCTGAAAGGAAGGCCAGTTTTATAGCTTCTCTCACCAGCAGAACTGTTTTCAGCTGTGTAACATCATTTTCACAATGGCTTTCATGGGTTTTCTACTCATCCATTAGTCTTCTGAGGCGATGATTAAACACAATGTACCACTAAAACACTGGAGTGATAGCTGCTGGAAATGGGCCTCTATACACCGATGTAGATATTTCATTAAAAAACAGACGTTTCCACCCAGAATAGTCTTTTACCACATTAACAATGTATAGAGTGTAATTCTGATTAATTTAATGTTATCTTCATTGAATATAATCAGTGCTTTACTTTGACATTTCTAAGTGACCCCAAACTTTTGAACGATAGTGTACGTGACCAATAAACAGGAAAATACGTCACCAAAATATCTTTAAAAGAAACCTTTGGGGACACTTTTCTCCTGGTTGTTGTTTGTTTGATTTATTCAGCTGCTGCCACCACGAATGCTCTCTCTCACATTGCATACGACGTCGCTTATTATGAAGGAAGCATAAGTAAATGCCTCGACATACAAAAAGCAAGAAAGATTTAGATATGTAAATCTGAATTGAGGCATTGCAACACGGTGAATGTGTCGGCAAGCAGCTGCCTATTTAAACATCCGTCAGACCCAGAGAAGCATTAGCGTTCACTCGCGTCTTTCTGACTTCCTGTCAAATATAAACCCAATGCTCTCTCTTTGTTTTCATTCTGTTGTGACTTTCTAAGAGAAATATCTGGGCCTTTAGCTGTTAAATGCACCGCTGGGTTCTCTACCTGGATGCTAAATGTGTCTGTCTCCAGGAAATGAAAACTGTTGAAAGCAGCAATATTGAATCAAAGCAATAAAGTTCTGTGCTGTAAAAGGAAAAAAGGAGTTGAAGATGCAAAAACACTTTATAACTGAGTGGAAGGGGACTGTAGTTCACTGTTAGCAACCTCTGTCACATTATACATAGTTATTTCATTCATATTTAATCTAGAGATACTGACATATTAATAATAAATAATCAAAATCTGATCAAAGCAGACAAAAAAAATCCAGCTAAGGCCGGTTATCTGAGTGTTTCCCTCGAATGAATTGTGTTTTTTCCCCAGAATTGGATTGTTGCTTATTCATTAATGGTTATGTTTTACTACTAGAAAGAGCTGAAACCAAGATGTAATGTGCCATTTCATGGCTGCAGTCTCTTTGCGTGTGCATACACATACGTTAATGAGTACGCATCCGTGCCAGCACATAATCACTATGATTGAAGGTCTGTGGTACTTCCATCAGAGGAGATCAAGTCATAATTAAGGTTTCCTTTGTAACTACTGGTATTATGTTGGAAGCGGCGTGAATCACTCACCACTGTTCAGTGGAAGAGGATATGCCGAAGCACAGACGTGTACGAGGTGTGGTCCGCTCGCCGGTGACCTCGTGAGCACAGATTTATTTGATTTACTTCACCAGGATGAACTTTCCAACGGGGACCAGCTTCCTCTCAAGAGTTCTACAAGTGTTGAAATGTCTCTGAGGAACAACATGAAGGGTGACCGAGTCATCTGCCTCTCATTAGTACTTTAAGTTATGTCTCTAAATATGTTTGATATCCAGAATATGAATTGTTTCCCGGGTCTCATTCCTCCTCTCAGATAGCCAACAGGCTTCTTCAAATTGTTATTCCAACCTTCGTGACCGACGGCTCTTTCTCATCTATGAACAATTGCCTTTCCTTGAACCTTGAAAACGGGGGCAAGGCTCGTTCCCTCGACATCCTGCTTGGCATACTCGCTCTCGCCGTTGACCCGACATTCCCCACATGAGATGGCCGTGAAACTATTTCACATCCTTTTTAGCCCGTTCACGCACCAAGAGATAGAGCAACAGGGACGAGTGGGAGCCAGGACACGGAGGAAGGAGACCGATGGAGGGTGAACGAGGGACTTTTGCAGTGGAATAGCAAGAGGCAGACAAACAAACAGAGACCACACAGCAATCAGGCCAGTCACAGACCATCACCAAGAGCTGACCGAGCCATCTGTGTCTCTGCCCGCCTGTAAAATGACTTGCCACCACAACAGGAAATAGCCAATATCGCACTAATACACTGAGGCAACACAAAGAATGCCGTGATGGACATCTCTATTCTGATGCTACTTCGTGTGTGTGTGTGTGTGTGTGTGTGTGTGTGTGTTCAGTGCTCTATCGTAGATCTTTCTGCATCTTTAGTCTCTCTGGACGAGTGGGCTCTGATGTCTGCGTGGCTTATAACTAGATAATAAAAGAACCAGAAACAGTGTTTGAAGAAGACTAATCCTCAAATTAAACACAGAAGGAGTAACTTAATATTGCGAATAAGGCCTAAATTCCTGGACAGACATAGTTTGAATTACTCTGGTTTAATAATGTGGAAAGGAATAAGCCGGGGCTTAATGTTATTATATTGGGTATACTCTGGGGAAACTGATCTACACGGTGATTTATGATACCGCTGGGTTGAATAACAAACGTGTGTGTGCCTGTTTGTGCGCGCGTGTGTCTGTGAGGCTGTTGTGTGTCGACGTTTGTGTCAGTGTGTGTGTCTGTGTGTCGTGACCTGACAGTTGACTGTGAATAATGCTAGTAATCGATAGCTGCACACATCCCTGACCACTGTGGAAAGCTGGAGGTGATCGACAAAACACACACACACACACAAGCACGCACACACACACGCACACACACATCCCAATCGTCTCCCTCCCCTTCCAGAAACACTTGCAGTGGGACAACGCTGCAAAGTCCAATCTTTCTCTTTTGTGTTTTTTAAGCAAGAAAACGAGCCCTACACCAAGGGATTTACAGCCTCACTGGTGTTGTTCTTTCCTCTTCCTGTAGGTGGCACTGTTCAACCGCAAACATTGGCCCCAGCAGCAGACAACCCTCACGTGAGGCAGCGGGTCTGGATTAGTTTGCTGCACAGTGTGTGGATTTGACTTTTTTTGCACATGTAGGATATGTGATGAACAGAAGAAGCGCAGGAAGATGTAAGAAAGTGTCCTCTATGCCAGCTCACACACTCTCTGATGCTTTGATATTATTGGTATATTAAGGTTTACACACATAGTGTATCTTCCTTTTCAAGTAAATCAGTATGTATATCACATCATAAGCAGTATGAAGAATATCAAGATTTAGCATTTCTTTTTAGGTTTGAAAAGATTGTTTCCCAAATGATGAAAGTTAAATATCAAAGGTCTTTTCTTCGTCTGACTCTTTCTCACTCATTCTTTGTGACTGTGTGTGTGTAGGCGTGTGGAGGCGGTGGTTCACACAAATGAGCATACAACTGTGAACTCGTGCCTGATTTATTTTTCCAGCGAGTTCAACAAAAGGCAGGTTCCTCTCGGCTTTCCAACATAAAAGTGGACGCAGCCTCGGTTATTTGTCAGCGTTTGCCCGCCGTGTCTTTTTTCTCCCCCCCCCCCCTCAAATTGTGAACTTAGCTAACCCATAAACACACTACCGTAGAAGTAAACACAGCTACACAACCGCAGTAGAGATTGTTCTCTGGAGTAATCAGTCATCACGGATGTGCACCCAAAGGGGCTGATATGCTGCCCGACTGTCCTCTCTGAGGAGAAGGTGCCCTTTGACCTACATAAGAAGCAAGCGGTATTCCCGCACACGTCGGGGCGTCGGCGTGTCCCGCGCTTCTGTCGTCGCAGTCATGAAGCTGCTGAGCTGCTGAACACGATCCGGGTCAGAGCGGATGAAGAAATCATGCAAGTTACTTGCTGATGGTGTGACCGACACATGATTTGCCGTCATTCCACTGATGGAAATTACAGAATTATTTTGTTATCCACTCGATTTGGTTGTACTCGTGCGTCGATTGACCATAATGTTCATTTGAGCACGTGCCCCTTTGAATAGCACGTGTCTCTCTATATTTAACCTGATCTCTCTCTTCCCTTTCTTTTTACGTCATACTCCAATAAAAAAAAACAGCAGCCACAATGTGCTGAAACAAAAAGCAAAAACAGTTGCGTTATTATTGGTTTTCGTCCGATTATTGACACAATTTCCAAAGTTTAAAAGTAGCTCAAACAAGAACAACCTCAAAAAAGATGTTTCCAGCAGGAGAGAAAACATATAACAGCGGAAATACTGTGTGACCGAATCATATCGTATCGTAGACGGCCCGCGTGGTGACAGGCAGGCCGATGAGCAGATGCTGCTGTGTCATCTACAACGAGGGAGGCAGCAACTGTACAGCAAAAATATTTTTAAAAAAAAACAGCTGTATCTTCTTTCCCCACTCAAAGCTACCCTGTGGAGTTTGTTGACCACGAGCGGCACTATGGAAAAACGTTTGGATGAGCAGCTTATGTCCACTGATGTTCCCGGGACACCGTGCTGCAGCACTGGGCGTGACTGAAAAGCTGAAAGCAGTGCCCATGCTAGAAGCCCATTGGTTGAAACGCTACTACGCTTTTCTGAAAGGAAAAGTGATGCTAAAGGATGCGAAACACACACATCAACACCATTAATTTCACATTTGCGCACAATAAGTGTAAGATCACAGAATAAATCAACGCACAGACACACACTGCGTCCCCATTAGCTGTAAACTCTGATTTAAACTTGCACCTGAGAAGACAAAAGGACCACCAAACACACACTCATCATATTGGGTCTTGATAATGTGATAAAGAGCACACGGCCTCATATGGCACACACACACACACACACACACACACACACACACACACAGGACAGCAAAAGGTAGCTACTCACAAACACACATTAGTATGTTTTAGTGAGCGTCCATGCATACAGACTACCTGTTTAAAACAATCATTACACCGCCGCTGGCTCATATGTAACACTAAGGAGGGGAGGGGCGGTAGATGGATGGATGGAGGGAGCGAGAGAGGGTGGGTTCAGGGGAGGGAGGGAAGGAGAGGAAGATGGATTGACCATAAGCAGAGAAGAGAAGAGTGTTGGCTTCAACGTGCAATATCAAACATAAAGAGCTCATATTGCAGTACACATAGACTGCAACAGAAAAGAAATATGCGCTTTGTGGTAATAGGATCCCGGGACAGAAGGGTAAGACAAAAGAAGAACAATTTAACTACAGGAGAGGAGGGGGGGGGGGGGGGGGGGGTCAGTTTTCTTGACAGTGTCCACAGAGAGAGGATGAATAGATACACAGTGAGAGAGGGATGTAAAAGGGGGACATGGTGTGAGGGGACGGCTGTTTTCATTTAAGGCCGCAGACTTGATAAATGTGGAGAATATGGAGGCTGGGATGGCAGGGTGTGGCGCTGCGGACACTCTGGAGAGAGAAGAGAGAGAGAGAGAGAGAGAGAGAGAGAGAGAGAGAGAGAGAGAGAGAGAGAGAGAGATGTAAGGGTGAGATAAAGAGGAATGAAAAAGTGTCGGAGTGGGAGGGCTCAAACCGGCTGGACGGATGGCTGGTGTGAGGAATAATGTGTTGCCGGGGAGGCGGGGGAGAGGGTGAGCACACAGGGAGAATGAAACGTTGAGGACGCAGGGTGATGAATGGGGGGGGCGCCGTGTAGGCGGGAGGAGAGGAAGGAAAGAGAGATGAGGTAAAGGGAAGGAATGAGGAAAGAAGTAATGATGCGGGGTTACCCTAGCATTAAAATCATATCATTATTTAATATATTTTACTTATGAGTGCCGTCAAAAATAGTATTGAATTAGTATTAGCAACAAAATTCCAGTAAAGGAAAAGCACTCATGATGCAGAGAGGCCACTGTCAGTGTTTTACGATTATCTTATTGGATCATTATTATTGATGTATTCATATAAGCAGTACATTCATTTAATAGACTTTGAGTAGTTTAATCTGTAACAATGGATTATAGTTTATTAACTGATCAAAATATGAGACAAAAAGTACAATGTTTCTCTCTAGAATAGTGTAAAGTAGCATTAAAAAGAAAAACTAAAAGTATACCTCGGCATGGTACTTAAGAACAGTACTTAGTTAAATGTGCACAGTTCATTTGCACCACTGTAAACTTACCGTCACCGCAATCACATCTGGACCACAGCCACCACGCCACTGAAACTGAATGTATTTATTCTAAATGGAAGATTAGCTCAATTTTAATAACCTATCGGAGGAATGAACGGAGGATGAAGAGGAGGACGAGGAGGACGAGAAAGCCCCGATAGTCAAATGGGAGAGCTTTAAAATGAGAAAGTGGCGGATTGAGAGAAAGAGGGAGGAAACAATAGATTGATAGACGGCCGAACCAGGACATGGCGTCTGACTGATGGCAAACCAAAGTGGCAGAATGGACGGAAGGAAGAGGTGAAAGGGAGGCGCTGAGGCGCAGATGGATGGGAAGAGTGTCACGCTGCTTAACTAATGTTTCCCAGGCCTGTAGTTCAATTCCTTTTCAGAATTAAAGCTCCATCTATCACCCCAACGTGCCTCGTTAGCCGTGAAGTCCGAACCAATCCCAGCACGACCATTTACATTTTAAGTAAGACGGACGATGGAGCTTTTATCTGTCTGTCTGTGTGTGTGTCTGTGTGTCTGTCTGTTTGTCTGTGTGTCTGTCTGTCTGTCTGTGTGTCTGTCTGTCTGTGTGTCTGTCTGTCTGTCTGTCTGTGTGTCTGTGTGTCTGTCTGTCTGTGTGTCTGTCTGTCTGTGTGTCTGTGTGTCTGTCTGTCTGTCTGTCTGTCTGTCTGTCTGTCTGTCTGTCTGTCTGTCTGTGTGTCTGTCTGTCTGTGTGTCTGTCTGTCTGTCTGTCTGTTTGTCTGTGTGTCTGTCTGTGTGTCTGTGTGTCTGTCTGTGTGTCTGTCTGTCTGTCAGTCTGTCTGTCTGTCAGTCTGTCTGTGTGTCTGTCTGTCTCTTTTTCAGTCCATCTATCATCCGAACACAATCCCACAATCATAACATGTATCAAAAATATATTCATGTCCAAAGAAGACACTTTTGTTATTTAAAGCACGAAACGCTGAGAAAAAGAAACAACATATTTATGGATATTATTTTTCCACTGTATCATCTCTCCATCAACCTGAGTTGTGTGAAATCAGTTAGATTAGAGGAAATAATAGAGAAAGCATTCATTAGATACTTCATCCCTGCGTGGCCGTGGGCATTCTTTATTATTACGGTGCAAATAACACAATACAGCTCCAGCCTAATTAAAATGGTGCTATCCATTTTCCTCTGCTTTTCGCAATTATTTGTAAAAAAATAAATCTCAGTGTCAGGCGACGGCGCAGCAGCCAGCTAATAATGACTGGGTCGTATTTTACACAATTCAATTTCAGTGAAGAACTGCGAACGGTCTTAATTGCTTTTGGTTTCGCTTTCTATAAAGCTGAGTCATTCCCTGCACTTCATGAAGGAAATTGGAGCCTATATATACCTTCCATATTTACAACATCATTATCAATGTGTCGCAAGAATCTTCACTTGATCAACGGCAATCTAATTCTCAATGCAATAACACATTTTATATGTTCGGAGAATGAGAGGGATGTGCATAGATTTGCATGCATATATGTCAGTAACTCCATTTTAACGGCCGTGGCTCGTACATTACAGGTGCATCACAATAGATTTAAAAAATCAATCAGATGTCCAACAGACGGGTCAAGCCACCTGCAGAAGCTGCAGCCGGTGAGGCAACTGCAAAGAGAGTTTGGTGTAGATGCCTGAAAGAATCAAGTCTCTCCTTCATGTCTAATTTCAAAGGGATCTCGGATCCAAATGTTACAGGATACTGGGAAGAAGAAAAAAGGATGAATTGTCCAGTGAGGATCTTGTCATATTCGCTGCTGACGTACCAACATGTCCGTTGAAGTCTAATTTGCACTGTGATTGTGTGAGGAAGTTATTTGTCTTCACCAGCTATGGAAACATGTCCATAATGTGGAGGAGAAAGCCGTTGTGTTAAAAAATACGACCCTTTCCTCACAACAGGCACGGAACAATCAAGAAGTGTTGCTCGGCACCCTGGCAGAGCGTGCGCCCCGTGGGTTTGATTCTGGCCCTGCGCTGCATGCAACCCTCCTGTCCTTCGCCTGCCGCTCTAATAAAGGCCATTTCAGCTTCTTAAAAGAAAGACAAAACATATTTTCAATGTGTGTGACGCCGTCAGAGTGTTTCGCTCCTGAAATATTTTACCTGTCGAGTTTGGACCGAGCTTCTCACCCAAAGCATTCTGGGATATCCAAACCCCAGCAGCCCCTTTTAAGGATAAGTGGGTATGATTATAGACAAATGGATGGATGAATAACCCTCGATGCCTCCATCTCACGTTCACTCCAGCTAACTCGATGTCTCTTGTTGTTACCCGACATCTTCCTCCTCTTCCCTCATCTTTAACCATCTGTCTCCATCAACACCCTCCTACTCTCTCGTCTGCTCCATGCCTTGACCACCTCATGTCTTTCTCCATCTTTGCATCCATGTATTTGTTGTCTGTCTGTCTCTCTGTGTGTCTCTCTGTCTGTGTGTCTGTGTGTCTGTCTCTCTGTCTCTGCTGACGGTGGCCATTATTAAAAGCTGTCCTGTCAGATATGTCGCTCACGGCTGTTATTGATGCCCCTTCATTACCCGTTATTGTTGAGTGCTTGTACTAGTGCTGACTGGCCACAAAGCCGACGTACACGCACATGCCTATACACGCACTGCTGCACACACATACTTTACACGGACACACACACACACACACACGTCTACAGCTACACACAGAAGGAAAATGGAAGATTGTATCGTTTCACTCTGCGTTGAATCGTGAACTCACAGATGTTTTTCAAGGTCTGCCTGTTGCTCAACTGGATATTAAGACACTTAATATTAAAATATGACTTCATTTTCTATGTTTGCAATTTACCTTCCACTGTTCTGTGTGAGGCGTTGTGAGTATTGCTCGATGGTAACACTGAGATGCTGATGCTAAACTCTATTGAGAATCTATATGCTATGAAGTCAAAGGTTGATTATTTGTATTAAATGAAACAAATATACTGATATATCCACAATGGACCCGCAATTTTCATTGACATGACTTGAGGTTGAGAATAAGTGCTAAAAACAAGGGTAAACATTCAATATTTAGACAAACAAACATAAGTATTAAAATTGCAAGTGCATTTAAATATAAAGCTTTATGAATGTGTGTCCAAATGTAATTTATACACATTTATCGCAATGTTTGTATACAAAGGTTCCAGTTGTAGACTTTAGTAACGGTGTCAATATTGTTACTGGGACGTAAGCCTCGACATTACTTAGTGAAACCCTGAAAAGAAACCCGGGCTGTCCTGTTTCAAAGTCGTCATGTGTGTCATGATGATGTCAGACAACCTGCTGTGTAACCTTCCAGCGGCTCTGATCATGTGTGTTCTGTATAAAATGTGCTAAATCTTAGCGTGACACCTGAGAAAGCCCAGTGCCGGGAAACTCAAGGATGATTTCATTGGCCATGTGTTCTCGGACGGAGAGGACGGGAGCATGGAGGAACGTCACGGATGAAAGACAGGGCGGCAGTGTGATTTATTTTTTTTTCTCTCACAACGGTTCATTTAAATGATCCTTCACACACACCTTTCACTCAGCCGCCACTGTTAACACAAGACTGTGTCTGATTTATAGGTCGCAGGATACTGGCGCTGTTTACACTACAGATACCTCTCTCTCTCTCGCTCTCTCTCTCTCTCTCTCATATGAGAAAACCATACACTGTGCAGAGAGTTATCTGACAGATGCCTTTTGTGAGTCCGACACTCATTCTCCTGTTTGCGAATACGTTGATTTCATCAGACCTCAGACACGGCCACACGCAGAGGCATATGGAAGTACTTTCCCTTGTTTGTCTATGTGCTTGCCCGTGTTGTCTTTGGGTTTGGTCACAGGCCACAGTCAGCCATGTTGGACGTCCTCTCTCAGCACAGAGGGCCGGACGGATCATTGACTGCACCGGCCAAAGGGAGGCACTTGTTGAAATGTTGAAATAGCTGCAACATATATGTAGTATGGATAAAAACATGTGCAGCAAACCGAAAGAAAAGGGAATGAAGCGTGTCGGTCAAAGGTCATCATCGGTACGGTCAACCTGTTTTTCCTCCACTCTAACTTGGTATTAAGTTGTGTTCCACGTTTAACTTTAATGTAGTTTTCACCGCGCACAATCAATAATCGAGCTCAACAGATGGAGTCTCACGAGATCCCATACATCGATCCAATCGGGAATGTAAGTCCACTATCCAGACTCCTTTCAGCTCTTGTTTTGATCTCCACCAACTCCCGAGGGAAATATCTGGCTCTCCAGCTGCTCCACTGTGTTTACTAGCTAGTCGCTAACTTTGTCTGTCTGCTGTTTGGTGCTGCTGGGCAGGTCGTGTTCAGTGGGATTATCAAAGCTTTATCTGCTGGAAGCGGGGCTGATGGAAGTGGAGAGAGGGATCCAAAACAGCTGCCAGAGAGTCAAGATGAGTTAAAGGACTCCATAAAGCTCTCTAGTTGGAGAGAGCTGCAGTCCGTTAATAATATTCTGTGACATGGGCAAATATAATTACTAATTCCACTCGGACTTCATAAAAAGTAGTAAGTACAACAAAATGTGAGTAACATATAACCTATATCTACATAATATATAAAGTAACCGTTACAAAAGATTCTTGAGTGCGATCGACTCCTCATATTTGAGTGTAAAAATATGAATTGTTTTGAATTGATCCTGAGAAAAGTTTTTGAACTGCAGCTTGAAACCCTGAATGAGGGGACGCGACATAAATCAGCATTTTTACAGTCAGGTTTCAACATTCGGGTGACGACACACACTGATGTGTGTCGTTTCAACGGGACGGAGGCTGTATCGACGAGCACTACAGGTACGGTGCATGTGGGGCAGCACCAGTAAAGTAATAAAGAGACTGCGGGGTTGAAGTCTTGGAAACTAATTGCATTGTGATGAATTTGTCTTGGAAGAACAAGCAGCATCTGAACGCTGCCGCGTCTCCCTGACTGATTATACTGCACGGCCTCCCCCTCCATCCATCATACATCTTTATGGCTTCTTTGGGGAATAGTTTGTGAACGTGTGCAGTACTTTTATGTTTGTTGCTGTGTCTCTGTGCACGCACACACACGCACACACACACACACGCACACACCCATTGCTATATAAATTTGTGTCGGGTCGGTGAGTGTGTGCATGTGTGTGTGTCAGGAAAGGAGTGGTCAGGCAATTAAGCAGCTGCGCTAACGATCATCTCACTGCAGAATCACACAATGTTTTACAGCGACAGAGAGCACTTTACTGCCTTTGTTGTCACGGTGATATAGTATTCGCCACCATAAAGTGCTGATACTGGTTGATTGTTTTGGCCTCCTCAGGCTTGTTGCTCTACGTCCATACATATACACACGTACACACGCACATACACAACGCAAATTCATTCTCCCCGCCTTTGACGCACACACATTTCTATTCTTTTACAGCCTGGTGTATTTTTTATGGCGAGTGTCTGCTGGTCTGCCCTGGGACCAATCTCAAGCCGTAGATCTCCTTTATCATAAAATGAGAGAGGCGTAAAGACTGAGCCAGCCCTGCTAGAAATCCTCCACGGTGCATCTCCTCTGCAGATTCCCCCTCCATGACTGCCACCCACTGCAGCCCATTCATCCTCAAATGTTGGTTGCGCCACAGGAAAGGTACGGAAGTCCATTTGTGTCCAACTAACGTTCCATACGGGTCCTCGTGCTGGCTGAAAAGTCTTTCAGAAAACTACTTAATGCAATGCAATGCATGCAACACAAAGTGGAACTTCTTTGAATGAATATACAGCATATCTGACTTTTTTTAATGAAGCATTTTTGGGATGGTGACTGCACCAGCGAGAAGAGAAGTTTCACCAACAGACATTCATTGCATTGGCTTCGTTGATCCCAGAACCTTTCATCCTCACCCTGTGCAGTTTGCAATGGTTTTAGATCTTACATGAGGTGCTTCCACTAAATTCACTTGTTAGGGTTCGTCCCATCCAGCAATCCACTCTAATAAATAAAAGTTTCACAATCCCCGCGTCAGCACACGTCTGTGCGACCAACCGTGCAGGAAGTGCATGTGTAACAAAGGCTTGAAGGCTGCGTTGTGCGTCGATACCAAGACGCCGAGGGAGTGAGAGCAGGCTGAAATACAAATTGAAGTGTACGTGCACTTAACTCAACGTCCCGTTAGCCTGTTTTGGAAAACAAACAAAAAAAAGTCATAAACACACAAACACAGTACAGCGAGAGCTCATATTCACTTCAAATGCACAAAAGTGCAATTACACACACACACACACGTGCACACACACGCACACACACACACACACACACACAAGCACATTGGACCCCAAACAGCAACAGATGCTGAGGATCCATTACGGCGGTGTAAGCACCGCCATAAACAAACCCTCATGGTAACATCAAGAAAAGTTTGCTGACAATGAGCTTGTTAATGCCGCCTTTGTTTGTTGACTTCTTGTGGATGCTGTTTGCTGTTTATGCAGCTGGCAAACTCCTCTTTGTGTATCTGCTGCACATATAAAAGTTATACGTCAAATGATTCCCCTCCCACTCCCACATTGTAACTTACTGTGTGTTTGTGCATCCAATCGGGTGCTTGGAACGCGTGCAAAAGAGTAATGGCATTCGTGTGTGTGTATATTTATATATATGTGTGTGTATTAGCTTTTTGTGTGTATGCATGTGTGTACACGTGTGTGTGTGTGTGTGTGTGGTGCATGGATTTTTGTGTATATTTGTGCAGGTGTCGCTGCTTGTCTTCGTGCGTATACACGTTTGTGAAGAGTGAGTGTGTGTGTGTGTGTGTGTGTGTGTGTGTGTGTGTGTGTGTGTGTGTGTGTGTGTGTGTGCGCGCGCGTGTGTGTTGGTGCATGGGGTCTTAATTAATCTCTGTCATTAATAATTTAATCGTGGCTTTTTGTTTAATAAACAGTTTGGCAGTGATGTATTGCGGCTGGGTCAGGTAATTTGATTGGTGGTGGAAATGAGCTGGTTATGCATATGTCTCTCTCTCTCTCTCTCTCTCTCTCTCTCTCTCTCTCTCTCCCTCTCTCTCTCTCTCTCTCTCTCTCTCTCTCTCTCTCTCTCTCTCTCTCTATCTCTCTCTCTATCTCTCTCTCTCTCTCTCTCTATCTCTCTCTTTCTCTCTCTCTCCCTGCCTCGCTCCCCCTCTCTCTGTACCAGAGATATTACTGCTGGCATTCAGGCCCGGCGAGTGTGCACACACAACAGGGGGAGGGCAATTACGCTAAGATGCCATAATGATCAGTGATGGATGTAGAGAGAGCCGGTTCTTTCAGAGCACATTTCAGCTAATGGAATAACACTGTAGGGGGAAAAAACAGCAAAGAAAAATTTTAGAATTACTTTATATAACAAAGTACATTTCCATCAATGTCTCTTCAACTATTATTCAGGTGCCCAAAATGATTTTTTCTTTTGGTGGGTTTCCTTTTTTGCTCCAGTATATGGATGTTGTTCTTTTTTTTTTTTTACAATTTATTTAGCAAAACACAATTTGAAAACAGGTCTAATTTTGATTAAAACAAATCAACCAACCAAAAATGATTCAGACTACACTCAAACTCTGTAGTTTAAAAACCCAATTGTGTCACCGTGTGGCACAACCGGTTCACACAATCTGATTCTCTTTGCACCCGACACACTGCTGTCCTGAACACGTTCAGCTTCTCTTTTCTAAAGGTACAGTGTGTGTTTGATGTCGAACAGAGACAAACACACTCTGCACACTGACAGAAACATGTATTTTCTTCCGCATCGTAAAATCCATCAATACCTCCATGTATTTTGAAGGGTTGTATTTTGTCCTGAAAATCTGAATAAAGCATATTCTAAATAGAATACAGTACATAAACACAGAAAAAAACATTTCTGGAGACTAAAAGAAAACATGAATGAATCTCCTTTTTGTTGCAAAAACACGTGTTGGCCTCCATTGTTGTTCTTGTAGATTCTTTACTGTTTTTATTTTTGTCTATTATTTATTTCTTTTACGATGGCTCTTGTGTGCACTTTATCCCTTTTGCTGCTGTAATCCTGTAAATATCCCCACTGCAGGATTAATACAAGAACATCTCATCTAAAATGGAAAAAAAACAAGTGACTTCATGTCAGAATTCATGTGCTTTATGTAGAGAGCCGTGAGTAGTGGGTTGAAAAAGTGCCATCTTGAATTAATAGAAAATGTGTTTCGAGTTTTGTGGACGTGATTTGAGGTTCGTTTCTCTGAGCTTCACCTGGAAATATTCAGCGTTTCCAACTGTCAACACTAGATGGCACTCTTGAATAGTCGTCTTCGAGCAACAGCTGCTGCTCCACAACTTTCCCTGATGTTTGTTTCCTGAATCCACACTTCCTTCCTTTCATCACTCCTCTCTTCTTTTTCAGTTCCTGCCACCTGCATCTAATATGCTCAATCACGAACACCCCGAATGCAACATGAATACCGCTGCTGGTCAGCTTGATTGATCGTACACTTCCTGCTAGGGCGAGCGCAGTCGTCCAGAGTGAGCTTTCACTGACCCTTTTCAAATGTAAAATGAATACAGAAATACAATAAAGGCAGTAATAATGCTGGGTTTAGCTGTAGGGCATCATCTAGCACCAGCAAGCTCCCCTTAAAGAATGTTTCTGTGGTCTTACAGCATCAGTTTACAGCTCCTGCATGCCCTCTAAAGGCTATAAATGTATCCATACGCATGATTACAGCACAATTAAGTAAGGTGAAAATACTTTTTTTTTTTATGCAATCTCTGTTTTAAAAATTCTCTGCTCTACTTGCAAATGTATTCTCAGAAATCCTTACATTTTGCATGATTATTGTATCACTATTATTAAAACATAGCACATTGTGTGCGATAAGCTCCAAATGCAGAGAACTGTGTGTGGCATGGAAAAGCAAAAAAAAGAGAAAAAAAAGAAGTGGTTTTCATTTCAGGGAAGGATTTATGAAATCAGTGGGCTTTCCTGTCTTTGAGGTCCAGTGTGGGTGTGTAACAGTACGGTGCGCCTTCATGTGTAACTGGCATATTACAGCAGACTGCCCGGGGGGAGATAGGCATGCTGGGACATTGTTTGGTCCATTTCCCCTTGCTAAGGTTGCATTACTGCAGCGTTTTGCGTGTGTATTCTTTGGGAGGAGTGTGTAGCCCGTGTGTGTAGCGAGGAGCCAGGCCGGCCTCGCAGTGGGTGTTACAGTTCATCACCAACGAGTGGGATGGGGGGTTGAGGTCAGGGCTCAGTTCATCCATAACAAACTGGGAAAACCATTTCTTGTCAGGCCTCACTTTGAGCCTGAGGGCGTTTTCATGTTGGAACAATCGTCTCAAAGTTTGGAAGCAAACCATTGTCGGAAATATCACTGTTTTATTTTCACTTAATAAAGAGGATTAGGAGGGCTAGCCAACCAGGAAAGCAACCTTTTACCAGCCACATGCGGCACTTAGGTACATACATACTTCTATCATGTCTGTTCTACTCATAATAACCTAGTTCCAGATTATTTAACACACACACACACACACACACACACACACACACACACACACACACACACACACACACACACACACACAGGCGCTCTGTCAGACAGACTAACATTTGCTAATATATATTTACCATGTCTTTCTCTCTAACCCTTTCCCACAGAAACAGAGCGAGAGAGAGAGAGAGAGACACACACACACACACACACACACACACACACACACACACACACGCACACAAACACACACACACACATGTACAGTGTGTGCTGGGAAATAGGGTGTATGCAGTGCATGGATTTAATATCCTCCATTACTAGGGTTATATTTCACTGAGGAAAACAATAAATGTACCTCTATCCATGCAAAAATGTCTCAGTGTTATGAAAGTTGAATATGTTATTCATATCGTGTCCGCGGTTATTGGTGGATGGGCAGTTATTCTCCTTTATATTGTGGCAAGTGAGAATTCTTGAATCTGCTGAGCTGGCAAAAGCCCATTCATTTCAAGTTACCAAACAGAATAATTAGAAACGCCCGACGCACGTCTGCTCTAAATGAATGTGCCAGCGGCCAAATGAAAGCAACTTTTTTGGGGCTTTGGCCATTTTTGCATGAGAGCTTGGAGTTCTCGTTACGTTTGTGCAAACGGTACAAGAATCTGGACGGTCAAATCCAATCAAAAATAAAAGAGAGCGGGAGAGAGGAGGAGTGTTGCTTCCGTCTGAGCTGGTGTCTTGTGGCTTGAAGGCCAAAGTCAGGGGAAAGACGAGAGGAAGTATGTGTGAAAATGAGTGTGAAAGTTAAAGAGGAGAGTGTCTCAGGCTCCTGCTGATCAGGCCAGAGACAGGTGTAGTTCACATTGTGCTCCACGGGTGCACAGTCCCAAACTAACAACGTGGTGTTAGATTGCCACACAGTGAACACGGAGACCCTGAGGGCTCGGGGCCCGAGGGTAGTTGCTGATTCATCCTTGCGTGTGTACTGTCTTTTCTAAAGGTTGTTGTAGGAAACGTATTCTCTTTCAGCTTTACAGCCAGCTTGGCAAAATACATCCTCCGGCACCGTATTCAGGAAGTTGCTCATGAGTTCACAGAGTGAGAATCTCAGTTTACAATTGTCGCAATCCTTGCCTTAAAGTCCCCAACGTAACACAGTTTTATTAACATGTTTAGCTTAATATTTATTTGGTTGAATACAGTATTGTTGGTGACGTTTAGTTACTGTCAACTACATATGGATGTCTCATTGTTTAGTACTTACAAGGGCATGTGTTGTGTGCTGTTTGTCAGTATTACAAAAAAAAAATTGCATATTTTCCTTCATTAAATTCTGCCAATCTCAACAACCCGTCGGTTCCTTGGAGAATATGTATTGTCAAGCTGGCTGTAAAGATGAAGAATACGTTTCCTCCAACAACCTTTAGCGGAGACAGCACAGCCAGGGCTCTCTATTCGAGGAGTTTGACGATTTGAGAGCAATCTGTCAGTGGCCTGTTCCACGTTACGGGACGCCGTTTCATGACTCACACGTTAAAAGGGTCAAATAATAATCATAAGTCTAACTTGAGGTCAAAGACTGTGCCGATGTCCCGTTCTACATCAAAAAAATAATAAAACCCGAGATTCGGTCCTGCCCTTCCTCCTGTAGCTGATCCTCATTAGATTCATATAAATAATTCCTCCCCCTAAAAGCATTGTTTAGAATATGAATATAACATCCACTCATATAGCAAAGATATGTCTTTAGATCATACAAATAATTGACATGATTTGTAATCAAAACAAAACATATATAACACAATCAGTGAAATGAATCTTTGTGTCTGAATAAAACCAAACTCCATGTGATCACTGATGGTTTGAAGAGTCTTGGTCCAGCCTTTTGAAATAATACCTTTTCCTGCCATCATCTATTTGCTGTTTAACTACTTGTTTCCTAGCAACGCAAGCAGCGGGACAGGGACTGTGGTTAATGATGTTTAAAACAGAAAGGCGAGAGCAAAAGACTGTCAGATAAGTCAAGGAGCGACTCCCGTTGTAATGGGCTTGTTGGCGAGTGGCCATGGTTAGAGGTAAACTCTGGAGCTGTACGGTCCAGAACCATAACGGATAGTGAAGGAAAAAAAACCCATCTCACACCAACTAGAGGTGTGTTTCATTCATTCACTACATTCATGTGTCATCTCTGCAATTGTGGAACGTAGCTCTGGTATTACCTTTCCTTCCTGTACGGCCACAAACTGTGACTCAGAGTGAAGATGAACAAAGAGTTCCACCACTTCACCGCCTGAGAGGATTAAAAGATATCAAATTTGACTAGAATTAAACAATACAATAATGAAAATACAATGATGTCAGATAATTGATTTACTTCCATAGACTCACGCTGGTTCTAACAAAACTCCATATTCACCTTTTATTGTGAGGAACGAGTTGCCTGACATGAGCGCCGTTCACACTGTGTTTCCTCCTGGCATCAGAAAACAAGTCGCTCAGTTGTGCTCGGACAATATTTTTCAGACTGAGGGAGCGTAGCATGCGACACCACACAATGGAGCTCCACTTCTCTCGTGCATGAAGGCTTATGCTCATTTTGAGTGCAGTACATTGTGCTCTTAAGCTTTCATTTGACTTAAGAGACGTGCTGTGATCCAAAGTGTTTCACGGCACAATGTGTGCTTTAAATAAAGCTCCGTCTGCTCACTTTTGCTTCATTTTTTTTGTCAGAGTCCAACGAGGGATATTTAATCTTCAACTATTTTGTCAGATGGATTCATTTTCGGCCGCTGGTGCAGGGCCCGGGCCTCAGCTGCGGCGCGCTAAAGCGCAGTAGCTTTGACATACATTTTCTTAAACCAAATCCTCCAGCTCCTTTTGGGGCACCCTGAGGCATTTCCATGCTAAATGCAACATGAAATCCCTCGGGTGTGCTCCTGCTCCGCCCCGTGGCCTGCTCACATGCCCGGGATAGATGAGGAGGGAGGCCACTAGGAGGCATCGCAATCAGATGCATACACCAACTTCACTGGCTTGTTTGAACCCAAAGATGTCTTCAAATCTGCCGTTACGGTGTCTAAGTTTTTGTGTGTCTCCACCGTGGCATTGAAAAGGTTAACAAGGCCGTCGGCAAACAGGAAACAATGCAACCCTACTGTGACCCATGACGCACATTCACCACAACAAAAGGGTCGCAACAAAGCGACACAAATTACAACACCAGGAGCGTGTCATCTGTGCAAATAAGCCCAACACTTGAAAACTCTGCAGGTCACATGCCAAAGCCAGAACAAAACCAGGTCTGGGCCACCAGTAGTTGTTTTTCTTTCTGTGCTTGTCACAGCTGAAAAGATGAAATGACACATTCCTCCCTGGAGCGAGTTGACCGGTTTGTTGAGCACGTGATTAATTAGACACGTGCTGCACAGGAGCTTCAGTTTGATGCTGGTGATGATGCAGAACACACACTGCACTGACTGAAAGAAGGTTTTCTCAATCCTGTAGGGGATACACATGCATATGATTACTTTGAAATGTGCCTTTCTGTGTATGGCTGTGTGTGTAGCGCTGTATATGTGTGTGTGTGAGGCTGTACTTAGCGATACTGTGTGTGTGTGTGTGTGTGTCTGTCAAGCGGGCTCATTAGCAGTTGCAGTCGCAGCAGTTGGTACTGAGAGGGTCCACTGTCCCGCCGGAGAGGACGACTGAACGGATGTTTACTCACAGCTGAAAATTACAAGCACTCGTACACATTCAGGTAAAGCTTGACAACAATAACACCCCTTGTACACAAAATAGCTCAAAGCACAAAGGTACAAGCTCTCTCTGTCACACACACACACATGCAGTGTAGTCCCTGAGCAACATGAGCGCTCACGTTTAAACAAGAACCTACTCATGCAGTCAGAAAGACCGTCTCGTGAGATGGGAAGGCAGTGATCACAAGAAAGATGTAATGTCTTTACAAAACATTTGCGAAAGCAGAATGTTGTAAACATGCTCCAGACTTTTCTTTTACAGTATGAGAGACATGCAGGGCCTAAGAAAAGGAAGAAAAAAACAGAGTTTAGCTGGAAATGGAGACCAGAATGGCAAACTATAGTAACTAACTAAGCATCAGCCCTCCACATAACAACATAGTCAGCTATTGATGAGTCATCTGAAAAGTAATGGAGGATGCAGAGTTTATCAAAGTCAGAGTCAATTTTAATAGCTTTAATGTCAATTTCCATTTGTGCAAACATACAAAAGAATGAAAGTACATTTCTCTCCTGACTTGCTTGTAGACAGAACACATCACATTGTGGGGGTTTATTGTGTAAAGGCCTGCCCTACCTTGTCTTTTACAGTAAGCTGAACGACAACACTGTCGTAGAATTAAAGCTTCAAGGGTGAAACACATTATTAGGCCACATAACTGTGAAGCACGTCACAAAAGAGAAGATAAGAAAATTAAAACTTTGTTAGCAATTTTAGATAATTCATGCATGCTGGGTCATGGCAAGAGCCAGTCCTTTGTGCTCTGATTGGCTTAATTAGCGTTTGAAGTAGGAAATTACTCCTTTAATGAGATTGTGTGATTTCTGAGAGTGTGAGGAGAATGACTTAATCAGATATCATCAGAACAGAATAATTAGGACTTATCTACAACATAAAGATACATTGTAATATTCTTTACAGTGAGAAATAGTATAGCTTATGGGTCTGCAGAAAGGCGGAACACTTTGTACTCGATTGAAGCCTCTAATGTACAGAAATGTGTTTCATCCCCTTTTTTTAATCTACATAACACTGACGTGGCAGTCTTCATGTATTCATGTCTTTGTCTGCCTCACCTGTGTGTCTGCCACGATTCAAATAGTCAAAATGCAACGTGACGTAAATGATGCTAACGCTCCCGACTGGATTGACAGCTGCTTCTTAAATGATGAGCTACACGCCGACCGTCAGTTCCAACAGAGAAAACCTGCTGAGTCCTCACAGTCGCTGCAGAAGCCAGAAGCCAGCGCAGACGGCAGCGGCGGCAGTGGAAGAGTGTGGGATTGAGCCCAATCTCTCGACCCCTCAGTTGTCATGGGTACCCAGCTGACTTAAATAACATCTGTACCGCACGACTTCTCTCTTCTTTTGCTGGATTCCTTTATTTTTTTAATACTTTTTCCATATTGTTCTTCTCATGTCCCCTCTCCCTCTAAACTATCACTCTATCACTACATCTATCCATCCATCCATTTTCTGACACACACGCACACCACACACATTCACAGGCACACACACACACACACACACACACACACACACACACACACACACACACACACAAACTTGTCTCCACCTTTCTCTTCCCTTTTTTCCTCTAAATGGATTCAGCCCACTGAGAGCTCTGCTTCGGTTCTCACTCCGTCTTTTGTAAGTTTTTCAGTCGCTCTGTCACTCTATTCCTTTACTAACGTACCTCAGTTATTGAACTGGACCCACCTGTTTCAGAACACACACACACACACACACACACACACACACACACACACACATATATATGGAGACGGACAAAAACACATTTAAACACAGAAATAGACATGAGACAAAGGCAGGAGACACACACACACACACACAATGAGCACACACACACACACACACACACACACACACACACACACACACACAATGAGCACACACAGAGCATACACAGTGCCAATCCACTTAACCAAACCACTCTCCTCCTGAAAACGGCTGATTTGAGCCCCCGCAGCCCGTAATCATCCAATCAGGGACGGAGCAATCTGCTCCCCACTGGGCCTATCAGAGCCTTTCCTTCAGGTTCCACTGTTCCCGCGGCGATGGCAAGACCGAGTCGTGTTCAGAGCGTCCTGCCACTCATTCTGGGCACGTTCAGAGGGGGCTTTCCCTTGCTAGGACTTTACAGTTCATTTTTTTGTTACACTTCTCTGCGGTGCACCAGCGCGCTGTGAAAAGCGTGCATTGCCAGAGTCCAAGCAATATCACTCTTTTTTTTTTTCTTCTAACCCTAACCCTGCAACTGGCGGCCACCATGACTTCTTAAATACAGTACATCTATGCACTTCATTCCCTGTGTTAGACTTAATTACATCAGTTAAGGTGTCAGTCTGCTGACTGAGTAGCAGTCAGCAGACTGACACCTTAATGGATAGATAGATAGATAGATAGATAGATAGATAGATAGATAGATAGATAGATAGATAGATCATCACCCCTTATTTATTGAAACGTTGAAAAAATTACAATTTGAAATTGTGTATAATATAATTTAATGGGGAAAAGTTTGCTTTTTAGTTATTCAAGGAAACTAAGCATACCCTTGGGAAAAAAAAAGTTCAATTAAAATGAAACTTTGTCCAAGATTTGGGGTTGTTAATGTATTACATGCTGGGTCATTGCTCAAGCCAGTCCTTTGTGCTCTGATTGGCTTAATTATCTTCTGAAGTAGGAAATTACCCCTTCAATGAGATTGTGTGATTTCTGGAGAGAAAGACTATCAAATATAATCAGAATGGAATAATTAAGACTTTTATCAGTACCATAAAGTTACGATATAATATGCTTTTTAATAAGAAATGCCCCAATTACGGGACTACTGATGAAGATTGCTCCATACTTTGCTTCATACTTTGCTTCATACTTTGCTTCATACTTTGCTTCATACTTTGCTTCATACTTTGCTCCATACTTTGCTCCATACTTTGCTTCATACTTTGCTTCATACTTTGCTTCATACTTTGCTCCATACTTTGCTTCATACTTTGCGTCATACTTTGCGTCATGTAGTCTGTGTATCAGTTGTGATGTCTCACATCTGTATGCTGTGTTTCTGTCTGCCTCGATGCCATCCATCCAAGAGGTATCGCCCTCTTACCTGGGAAGTGCTGTGCAGTACGTTCAATCTTAAGATCCATTCGACCGAGCGCCTGTATGCAACGGGCTTCAACGGCGCCCGCTGATTGTACCTGCGTTGAAAAGCACGGATATCACAGAAAGACTAAAGGGGGGGGGACGCGAGTCCGATGAATGGACAGATAGGCGTCGACGGAGCGCAGACCCAGAGGAGATGGAGCTTCGCCTCGGATAGAACAGAAGCAAAGCACATTGTGCAGGTGGTGGAGGGTTGTTGTCAAGGTGATAGCAACCGCGCAATGTCTCTTTTGTATTGGCTGATATTGCCATCTGTTCATTTCAGTGTCACAAAAACAGCCTCTCGCACGCTTGGTGTGAAAGGGGTAAAGAAAACGAGTGCCGGCTTTTACAGAAAAACGGGGACGAGAATGAGGTCAGGTGGAATTAGCTTTATATCCGCCTCTCTGACAGTGAAAAGCGACATAATTAGAGAAAAGCAATCTCCCCTTCCGTGTCTCTCACCGTCTTTCTCTACCTGTACTGTCAGTCAACCCCCCCATCTCTCTCCCTCTCGGGCCCATCTCTGATTTTCATGCGCCATAATGGCACATTGAGAAACCTTCATCCACCCTCATCCTCGTCGTCCTCTTCTCTTCCATTATCCCCATTTTCGTCCTCTACTCTTTCCTCCTCCTCCTCTTCCTCCTCATCCTCCACCTCCTCCCTCCCTGCCTGCCTGCCTGCCTGCATGCCTGCCCCGTCTCTCACTTTCCACCTCTCTCTATCTCATTACTCCGACGGGGCCACCATGCTGTGATCTTGGCCATCGGTAATGGCTCATGGCCTCAGCGGATGGGAGATTGCAAATGTAGCACAGATGAAATATTAGGTGGTGACTTGGATTGTGTAAATCAATGGCTTATGAAGGCTGACTGGGCTCCTTCATCCCCTCGCACATGCACATCAGAGGACTGGCCTGTTATTCCTATTATCTCTCTCTCCATAGGAGACCCTCACTTTCTTTTTCTCCCCTTCTCTGTTCTTTCCTTATCTTAGTTTGTCATCAACATCCCACTATTTTCTCGTATGCTCGATTTTATAAAAAACAGCCCCTCTCCCTCGTCTGCCTCCCCCTCAGTCCATCAACCCCCCTCCCTTCCCCCATTGATGGGATCTGATAATGAGGGCCACGACTTGGTCCTCTTTTTTAGCCTCTTTTTTCTCTCTTCCTCCTCCTCCTCCTCATCCTCCTCCTCCTCTTATCTGCCTCTCTGCGCAGCATAAGGCAGATAATGGGGATCAGAGAGTGTGTGTGTCTCTTCCATTAAAGCCTCTGCAGGTTCATAAACCAAATCACAAATCAAACAAAAGTGCAGAGCCGCAGCAGAAAGGACTCCAGATTATGGCAGCCAAGTCTCCAAACAGGGCTTTGTAATGTCTCCATGAAATTATCAGGGGAAGCATCAAAATGGCATTTTAAAAATAACTATAAGGGGCTTGTAAATGACTTTAATGAGGCTGTCGGGGTTCCAGCAGTAATTTGCACAGGTTGTACATTTGCAGACATTATGGAAGCAAAAGTCAGCAAACAAGTCGACTGTATATATGGTTGCATTTCTATTTGCTGCTCACCAGCAGTGCTGTCCCACTCTTATCAAACCCATCAGACGCTTCTTCCGGTTTAACGCACATGATTTGTTCCGATGTATTTTTTTGTATCTCTCAAGCAACAAACAACCTCGCCTGTCTTCCTTCATTTCTTATATTTTTACAGTCTTCCTGTCCCTGTCATTTTATTTAATCTTTCTCTTTAAACAATCCACAAAAATCCTGAAGACGATGGACTCTTCTTGGCGTATGATTGGTTAGACTCTTATTGCAGAAATACATGGAAAATGAATTATGTCCAATAAAAAACAATAATTCAGCAGTTAGTTTTGATGTCATAAGTTACCCCAGATCAAGTTAGAGATGAATGACCAACTATGAATTGCAAATTGTGTCCGTCTATGCTCTGTTTGTCGGTGGAAACCCTGCACCAATGGTTAATTACGTAGTAGAGTGTGCTTTGCAAAATGCAATAATTGTGGAAACACATAAATTGGCTTTGTCATTAGCATCCCCATCTGTCCATTGTTTAATGCAGAGGCAGAGGCAGAACACTTTGTGTAGTAATGTTAATACATTTTTGCTGTTGGTCGGCACATTTTTGCCCCCAACAAAGCTGGCTTGACATTGAGGTGAGCTGACTACTGGAGATGTGTCATCATGCTGGTGTCAAAGCAAAGGACAGGGAGAAAAGACTCAGGATTCTGTAGCCGTGTCGCTCCTGACAAACACACTGTCGCTGTCACTGCGATCTGTTTCTACCCGACCTATTAGACAAGCGCCTCCCTGTTCTGTTTACTTGTGTTTCTAGCGCTAAAGTCAAGTGTTATTACACAGTTAAATCAATCTCAACACCTTTCACAGCTGGTTCACAAGTTAGAGCTTGACTCTAGTAAAACACTGGTAATTTTTAAATCAAGGAATTGCGAGTAATGAAGATGTGGCTATACTTTAGTAAATTAGAATTGTGCAAGAAAATTACATTTTATCCGTTGCAATGAAATAAAAGATGGTGAAGTGCTTTTAGTTTCAGGGGAGATGTGCAACAAACCCTGATTGTAGTGTTTGTGATTATATTAGCTTATTCATTGTTCCTGTGTGTGTGCGTATGTGTGTGTGTGTGTGTGTGTGTGTGTGTGTGTGTGTGTGTGCACAAAATGTTTTTGTTTTAAACTACCTGTTAACTAGGTTAACGTTATGAAGAATTCTTGCACACACACACCTTTAAAATACACTTTAAAATATTCCCATTTCATTTTTCCAAATAACAATCAATATGTTTGTATCCTCAGGTACTGCGGAAAAAAATGTAACAAGCTCTCTGCGTAGATGTAACAATGAAATGTCATTGGGCGAAAATAACTTTTCAGCGTTCTCAAATGTCACCATATACTTGGATTACTATTATTTTATTTTTTTCGCACTGGCCAAACAGCCTCAATGCTTTATGTAGCTAATCAGCCAACAGTTCCTTTCTTTGTAAAAAAGCGTTGCACTTTAGGCAATTCACAAAATTCCAGGCACATGTAATTATTGATTGCCTGGAAATGTCAAGAAAAGGCTATTATGATTCCACCCGGTGCTTCAGAAAAGCACAAAGAGCCCGTAACAGGAGAAGAAATACCAACATGCTTGTGGCTGATTTGCTTGATGGTGAATGTCAATATCTTTAATTTAGATGGAAATATTTCAGTGGAAGCTCTTCATTACTGTTGTAATGAAGACGAACTAAGAAGTGTTCATAACTGTCGCTTACAAGTAGTCCATAGCATTGTATCACTGCTAAATAAAAAGTGACTTTCAGTAGCTAATATAAACACTGTTTGATGACTGTGTTGTGATTACAATTGGTAACATTTTGAAAGGGTTTAATTATGAAATTATAGAGATCTAAATGTTTCAGTTTTTGTGAAAACTTCTACGCGTTGGGAGTTGCTTAAGTGGTATGACATGTTTGCAACAATAGTAAAAGCGTGGACCTCTTCAGGGGGCTTTTACTGTATAAAACAGATGTATGAAACTGTAACAGGGACATATTGTGTCGATTTTTGTTGATGATGACATGTGAAGCCCCTCCGCTCCACACTTTTTGTCCACTTTAACACGGGCTGTCTTCTGGACACCACTTAACCAGAACTCTCCGAGCTAGCTCGCTTGCAACCAGTTAGCAAGCTAGCTAGCTGCTAGTTAGCTGGGTTAACGACAGGACAATGAATTCATACAATTTATTGAACAAACCTATTTGTGCCTGTTGCATAGCACTGAAAAGAGGCCCAACAAACCCTTCATGTCCCAGTTTCCCCGCCCCGGAAGACCAGCTCACAGATAAACTTTTATATACACGCTCAGGTACAGCTTAAAAAAAAAAAAACACGATACAGTTATGATAACTGTTAGAAATGACAGCCAAAACTACAAACATAACACTCAGGTTTCTCCTTTCAGCTGTGTGCTTGAGCCCCTGATTAGACCTCTCCACCTGGTCAGGTGTTTTCTTTGGCCATCCCTAATGCTAGAGGCCATTTCACGTCCAGAGGGTGAAGAACTCTTCAGCCAGCTGTCGAGGTGAAGTGGTGCCAAGATCCAGAGGCTGAAGGAGCCCCGTGGAGCAGGGACTGCTTTAAGTGTACAATTTTTTTTGTTTTGTGTTCGTATTATCTCCCAACTTTCTTTTCTTGCCATGTCTCATACCGCCTCCTGTCTTTGCTTCCTCTCATGAGGCTCAGTGACAGAGTTGGTCGTCTTTCAATCAGGGGACCGGCAGTCCGATCCCCGGCTCCGTGTCCTTGGGCAAGTCACTTAACCCCAAGTGGCTCCTGCAGCTGTGCCTGCGGTGTGTGTGTGTGTGTGTGTGTGTGTGTGTGTGTGTGTGTGCGTGTTGAACGAATGTTAGCTTGTCATCATGGGTAGGTGGCAGCTGCATAACTTCTTTTACATCTTTCAGCTTGCAGATTTCTCACGAGGCAGGTGAAGGTGTCTCGTGGCCGTCTTGTCCTGATGGTGCTGGTATTGAATCCGTCTCAGAGCCTTCCTCTGTGTCTCTGCTTGGTGCTCTGCAAACACTGTTGTTACACCTGTTGTAGATTTGGTTGGGATTCTACTATAAATGGTGTGTAAAACTTATCTGGTATTGTTGCTCTGTTCAACTCCTTAATAAAAAGAAAGCAATATTCTGACAAAAGTTACGTTGGTATAATGTTTGATTCAAGATTAACCCTGAGTCATGTTCTGGTTTTTGGACTCTCATGCCATCCTGTCTGCACTGAGTGTGTGGGAGCCATCTTGTTTTGAGTAAATACAAGTGTCTTCTCAGTTCCATGAAAGATCTACAGTCATGTTGAACCCCGTACTAATACTTGCTGAACAACCCTCTAAATGAAGATGTGTTTGCTATCTTGTACCAAACTTAAACATCTTACTTATTTACACATTTGATCTTGATTCCCACCGGGCATTCACAGGACACTTTTTTGGGAATCACAGAGAGGATGCGGGTGTGTTTTCCGTCCACAGCACCATCTGCTGGTTCAGACTGACAATGTAGAATATAAATAGATAACACTGTCTGACACACCATCAATTTCAGCAGCACAAAATGATATTGAGGCCGACACGAGATATTTGAAGATTAAGATCAACATCTTTAATCATCATTAGAGTCGTCATGATCACAGACAGGAGGCACAGTGTTGCAGGCTTGTCTTGATCGCAGAATCATCTGAGGTTCCTTCACGCCAACAGAAGGTAAACTGTTGTACTTTAGTTTTCTGAGCATGTAGAATTCATGTCAACAGTTAACCCATTCATTAATAGAAGAGTTTTCATGTGCTCACACACACCTTAGCTCTCCCACGCTGCCATTTTGTGTCTGCCTCTCTCCGTCTCTGTCTTCTCTTTGTCTGTTGTTCTCCTCTCTCTCTCTCTCTCTCCCTCTTGCTGTCCCCAGTGTCCATTGCCACACTGAGTTTTCACAGGAATTTGAGCATGAATTAATAATTAGCAACAGCTGCTGTTCTTGTGTGCGTGTGTTCATGTGCGTGTTTGTGTGAGCAAGTTTGTGTGTGTGCGGATGATGCTGACTATATTCTCACAGGCTCACTGTCACCTCAATCACAGTTTCACACACTAAGCAGGTTGCCAAACAGCACAAAACACACACACACACACACACACACACACACACACACACACACACAAACACACATATACGCACACACACATATGTATGTGCACATGCAAACTTTTGCATCCAAATTTATATGCACACCCACACGTGAATGCACATGACACTTGCATCGATCATTCACCACACACACACACACACACACACGCGCGCACACGCACACAAACATTGACAATGTATATTTTCCTGCCTCCTTGGCCCTCTTCCTTTTTGTCCTTTTCGACTCGTCCCCTGGTCGTTTCTTGCCCTGTCTCTGTTCTCATTTGTTCAGCTGTTAGCTCTGAATTATGTATTATATCCTTATGGAGTGAGAAAAGTTAGCTTGGGGCTATCATTCCCCACTTAACGATCGTTAGTTGTGTCTTTGCTCCAATTAGAGCTTGATGGCAAATCAGGTCCTTTTTGCAGCCATACAACTCCTGCATAATGCAGCTCAGTGCACCTGCTGCTGTTGTAGATTTGGGTGGGATTCGACTAAGAAATGGTGTGAGAAGCTTATCTGATACTACTCTTTATGCTGGGATTACACTGGGAGTCTGGTTTCGGGCGGCTGTGGTCTAGAAAGGACGGAGCATGTCTATCTTTAATCCCAAAGAGACATAGCGACTGGCCACGACATCTGACAATGTTTTAACAGCCCATAGAGATATCATAAGAGCGTGTTAAACATCTTGGGCGATTTGGATTTCTTCTTTATCTTGGATATAAAGATATATTTATTGTCATTGTAAAAAAAAAACATACAACGAAAGTAAGTTGGCAACAAAAAGTTAGTAAGCAGTAACATGTATAACATGTATAAGAACATGTATAAAAACAGGACATCCTAATTTAAAAAGAGAAGATAGAAATGTAAAGGCTATGTCTGGACCTTACCACTGTTGCATTGTTACATGCAGCAGGAAATCCACAATGCTACGCTTATACGGCATAAATATCAATGGCATCCAAGCGTTCTTTTCAGCGTATGTGGTAATGCACTGTACTATAAACCGAACTTCCTCGTCGCCTGTCACTGTGTCCTCTGTCCTCCCTGTAGCTTACAGCCGTAGTGGCTCAGCTCATTTCACACCCAACTTGCCACTCCTGCCTCCTGCCTTCTCTGCTGTCATAAAAGTCGCCAGAAGGCCAAATGACAACGGACGACAGAAAGGAGGACAGAGGTGTCGCTTTACAAGCTGGAAAGAATTGAATGGAGAGATTGTTGGAGTGGAGGATAAGATGGAAACAAAATAATGTGAAAGAGTGGAAAGAACATTGAAAAAGGACAGAGGGAGATTATGGAGGGTGACAAGATGCTGTGATTATAACCGGACAAACTCACAGTGATGGAGAGAAGAGGAAGAAATGGAGGGATATGAACGTAAAAGATTATGCGAGAGAGAGAGAGAGAGAGAGAGAGAGAGAGAGAGAGAGAGAGAGAGAGAGAGAGAGAGAGAAAGAGGAGAAGGTGGAGGTCGGAAGAAGATGAAAACAGTTTGAGAGGTCATAGTGAGGCTAGCATCCATTCTTTCTAAAGAGAAACCCTCTTCAAAGGAAAATACCTGATTTTAAAATAACATTTTTTGGAGTCTTTGTCAAAGCTTAGGTTTTCATGAGGCTCTGAGTGTGTTATCATATCTCTCTCCAAGGAAACTGAAGAACATTGTGTTTATCTCTTATCTTTTCACACGTCTTTTATTTATTTGCTTCCATAATACCCGCCTTTTCCTTCTCCGCATTTTTTCTTCCTGACGATTTATTTTACCAACGGATGAACTGATTGTTAAGGTGGGGACGACACACCGTGAGGAAATTCACCTCTGAGAGGGCGCGGCCGAAAGAATAATATTGAAAGAGTTATAAACTCAGATTAACTGGACAGAAGGAGTTTCGCACAAGGGCAGGGGAAGAAGGAGTTGGAGAAAACAAACAACTTTTGTTCTCTTTTGAAGCTTCAGACACTTCAGATGAGAAGATTTTGACTAAAAGAGATACCATGTGTGATTCTGTGAACTTGAGAAGGGCTGGTTGGCTGATCTGGTGACATTTGGACAGAGCCGATCTAATTGTTTCCCTCTGTTTCACGTTTTTATGTTAAGCCAACCTAACCAGTTTCTGGCTCCAGCAACATATTTAGCTTGCAGGCAACAGGATAAAAAAAAAAGGAAAAGTGTGTTTTTCCCCCAAAAAAGATTGTATGGGTCCCTTGATAGCATCCTAGTTCTTTCTCCAAGGACATTGTCCTTGTTTGCCCTGACGAACAAAAAGCATGTAGAACGTCTTTTTCTAGAAAATGTGTAGAGTTCCTGCAGGATACCAATAATTCTGAATAGATGTTTAAAAAATGTGCAGCAACATGCAGGACAAATTGATGGGAAAATGTGAATTCGATTTGCTTTACGAAAAAAACAATGCCTTTATTTCTTCGAGAAGGTTAAAGGGTGAAAGTCCCAGAAAGGTATTGATCGGCCACGGCATTAACATTCATGCTGACATCTTTGAAATGCAGTGCCTGTCAGGGAAGTCTCCGCCACAAGGCTGAAGGCTGAGACGCAAATTACCAGAATTACAATCATTACAATCATTTTCTACTCTAATGATCACCATCTTCTGTACTCATCTACTGTATTTTTCAGGAGCGTTCTTTCTTTTTTCTTTCTCCTCGCTTGTTTTTTTTTTCATTCATTACTTTTGGGAGTAATTTAAGGAAAATGACCCTGAGCCATAATGAAAGGAAAGGAGGGGAAAAAGAACAGGTTATCAAAAATGTGGAAAGCTTTGAAAGGTCAGCGTGTGTGCGTGTGTGTGCGTGTGTGTGTGCGTGTGTGTGCGTGTGTGTCCGATGCCTGAGTTCAGGCTGCAATCACAATTGAATGCCAAATAAAATAGACTTTTCCCTTCTCGCTTTCTCATCCTTTCATTTTACAATCCCTCTTTTTTTTTTACACACTGTTTCTCCGTCTCGCTCACGATATATTTTTCCCTGTCCCGCTTTCAGTCCTGTGACCTGCTCAAACCATGGCCTGTTGAAAATTCAATTTGAAAAAGCTGTGATGTCTCCCTGCCCCCACTATTACAGGCTAAAAAGTTGACTTACCAATCCCCACGCCACACACACAAAACAGAAACTGCAGAAGAAGAAATGGGAGCGTGAAGAAGGAGGATATGATTTCCTGAGGTTTCAGGAGTGCCACAGTCTCCGGGCAATCATATATAATTCATTTCCACAAGGTACATAGTAATATCTCACACACTGTGGGCGTGTGGTTTCTATTTCGGCAAAGTGAACAGAGATATGGGATTTTATATGAGGGGACTATATGACAATACTCTTCCTAATAAATAGATCTGTTGGTGTTTTCTAAGCTAGCTGTGGCTTTGAGTGTATGAGATTGAATATACATTATGCCCTCCCCCAAAAATAGATTCACTTCTTTCTAGTCAAAACTAAATACTTTCACTTTCTCATCATCATCTCTTTGGAATCCCTTCTCTCCCTTTTGGTTACTGATGATTTTTCCCCTTTCTTTGTCTCTTCTTTTTCCATCATTCATGGTTTTTTCTCCTTTCCATTTTTCTCCTGATTTCCTTCTGTTCTCGCTGTGTGTGGGTCAGACTTTCTCTCGCAGTGGGGGGATGGAAAAAAATAACAACATCATCTCAACTCTGCAATTGATTTACACATTTAATGATGGCAGACCTTATTTCTTGTTCCGGCTATTCTTGAAAGCATTTGTTTGGAGGTGGAGGAAAGGAGAGCGAGTAAGTCGTCTGAGAAACCTGAGGCAGAGACAGCAGTGGTAGCGACTGAAACTTGTGAGAGGAAACTCTAGGGGGAGCACTTACCACGAAGCACAGAATGAATCTTTGTTCTCGATCTTGAGAAATCAAGTCAAGTGTTAAGTTTAAATTCCCTCAAAAAAATGATTGGAGTCTTACTTTCCTTCTGTTGAAGAAAGCTGACTGGTCCACTGATTCCAGACACATTTTCTCAGAAGTCAGTAAGATGAATCGTATAAATAAAAACGTGTCTGTTTTCCATATAAAATGTCCTCTTGACTGCTCATTTTGTTTTAGAGTAATAGTTTAAAAAATCTATACAATAGAATAATGTATTTGGAGGATGACTTGCTTTTCAAATTTCCCAAATGAAAGAAGGATGGATCAGAAAAATTGTGCTGCAGGTCTAAGTTAAGCTTAAATTTGCAGAATAACATGTTTACTTTCTTTTGGGAATCATCCTCGATATATGGAACAATAGCATATTGGTTCGGAAAAATCTCCATAAAAGCGTTCCTTACTCGTCTGAACTCCCAGCATTCCAGTTTGACATTGTATTAAAAACATGGTCAGTAAAACATCAAAGAACATCTTATTCACTCATGAGATCAACCTTTTGAGCCATGACGGATAACCTGATACATTTCAGTCACATATTGCACATTGATTGTAGCAAAGGCATTAACTCATGCTTCACACAAAACATATTGGAACAATGCAAGTGATATTCATCAAAACTGGGATCCCGCAAGGATCTATTTTAGGTCCTCTGTTAGTTATTATCTTGTTTTGTTCTGTTCAGTTTTTTAGTTACAATAAACAAATACATGCTTATAGAAATACATGCTTATAGGGTATATTCCTCCTGGCTACTATTTTAAGAAATAATTGTTACATGCATTCATTATTTCAGAATGATGTTACTAGAACTTCTTTTCCTGCATTCGAATGATCTCGATTTTTTTGATTGCTTAAAATTGTCAATACCTAAAAAGTTCTTACTAATAAAGTAAGGGAAAGTTTGTCATAATCTTAAACTTAATAAATAAGAAAGCAGCAAAAAGCATGTATTTTTGTCCCTTGTTTAATGTTTTTATTGAAATATTCCCCCTGGCTCTGATGTTGTTTTGTTTGTATGAATGACTTATTTGTTGATATGTATGTATGTCGGTGCTTTTTATTATAAATAAAGACCGTGAAGGCAGTAGTGAAGTGTCCCTCTGGGCTACTTAAGGGCTTTTAAATTGATGACACTTTGTTTAATTAATGCATGTGTTTGGCAGCTTGTTCATTCATTAAATCGGTTCCTCCGTAGACTCTGAGTAGGGGATTTGTAATTTTAAACTTTTCTTTGTGGACAGTTTGGGGCGGGGCCTCAAGCTGCGAGCATAAAAGTATAGTGAACATGTAAGCAAACGAAGCAACATTGGCCTTAATTCAGTCATATTTCTGGTCACCTGATATTCACTCTCCTCTTAGCTCAGGTTTTGCATCAGAGGGAACTGCCTTGCTCTTAAGATGAGAAGTGCATCATCATGTTCTCATCACTAGCAGCTTAGCTAGCCCATTTTTGCTGCCGGCGCAGCGGCAACACAAGCCATCGTCGAGAAGACTGTGGCGGAGCGACGGCGGAACAGTCAGGCGTTGAACAGGCTGTCAAACAGGACTTTGTCTGTGGGCTGTATGATTTGAATACAGTTTGTCTGACCTGTTCATTGGAGCCGTGAGACTGAAGAACAGTAAAATGAAAACAATGAGCTGAAAGACACTAAAATGCTCCATCCACCCGAGATGGACTGCAGAGTCGGGGGTCGTGTTTCGTGCGTGTCACTATCGAAAACACATTTGATCCATTATTCTTAGAAAAGTATAGATTGCAGCTTAAGAACCGAGACGTGTAATACAAATTTGGGCAAAAGAAAAGTGTATTAATGTATTTAATATGCTCAAGCTGAGACGATACACATTCTTGTAGCTGGTTCTTTTTTAGGAACGATATTTGGTTTTCGCACTGCCAACATTCTTGTCGAGGATGCATGACTTGCTCTTTTATTTGCTGATCTTCAGCAATGCAGAGCTATACTTGAAAGGGAGCGTATCATTTGCATACAGGAAGCACACAATGAATGATTCTTTGCAACTGTCCCCATTACTAAGACAGCTTAAGAGTTTGCACACTTACAGTAGGTGGATAGCTAGAGGTGCAGATACATATTATTCTCCAGCTCAGAGGCATCAACACACTGCATTCTGTGTAAAAAAAAATCTTTGAACTACTCGAGGATTAATCCACTGCAAGACTCTGTGTCAATCTCCACTATTATTCATGATGACAATGTTCGGATGAATAAAGCAGGCCAAGACATTTCCAATGAGATGGCGTATTTAACATAACAAAAGGATGTTTTTCCCTGCATCTTATTCTGTTTTCTGAAAAACCTTGATTTCATTCAGGCAGTCAGTCAGTCTGCTCTCATCTCTTCTTTTCATTGCCTTGTTGTGTAAGCTCCCATAAGCCCCCGTCCCTTCACCGCGTTTGTTTCTTTCTGACTTTCTCTTCCGTTTTTTTTCCTCGTGGAATTCACTCCTCACTTTCTGTTTTCTGTTTTCTCTTTCGTCTCTGGGGATTTGCCCCGGACATAAAACGCTTGTATGTTCAATTATTTATTTATTTGTTTCTTATTTGCATGGGGGCAGAGGGGTGTGATAGAGAGTGTGTGTGTGTGTTGTGCGTGTGTGTCGTGGGGGGAGGGGGGAGGGAGTATAAGGATGATGTAGTTATGGGTTTGCAATTAATGAATTTACATACGGTAATGGGGAATGTTTGGCAGGCAGAATGCTGCTCCCAGATGGTAACAAGTCTGACCTCTGACAAATGGACTGATCACAGAAGCAGAGGGAGACGGAGAGAGACAGAGACTGACCTTAGAGAAAACAGACCCATCTCCCACTTAATTTCACAGACACTCATTTACAGACGTTTTCATAAGAGAGAGCGGGAGAGAGTGAAGGGAAAGAGATTAAATTGCTTCATGCATTGATAATATCTTATATTCTGTATTAGATGGAGACGGGATGGAGCCAAAGAAAGAGAGAGGGAGAGAGATCGACAGGCTGACCCATCTCTGGGCGATCTCCTTAATTTCACAGGCGCTCATTTACAGGCGTTTTCATAGAAGAGAGGGAGATTAAATTGCTTCATGCATTGAAAATGTCATACTTTTTGTAAAAGAGAGGGGAAGGAGATAGAGGGCGTGAACCCGTTTCGTCGTTGGTCTACAATTCCTCTGGATTCAATTCAGAGCTAGACCGCTTCCCATCCCGTCGCCCCTATTCATCCGCGCTCATCACATTTCTATTGCGCTGAAAAAGGCAAATGTGACCGACTGTGTTGATTAAAGGACCGGGCTGGGGAGCTTCAACATTTTGTTTATCGTCATCAAACACCACAAAACCAACAATGAACTGCATCTGCTCAGAAAGTTTTGCCTGTGTGGCCTGATATATAGCCTTTTTGTATTTGCCATTGAGCTCAACTGTTAAATCAGGTCTATGAGCCACATTGCAATGGGGGGAAATGTTCCTCCATTACTATGAATATGGAGCCTCGTTTGTTTCGAGTCATTCCCACACACATCACCCTCATTTATACTCACCAAACAACAACATGTGTGTAATCCCATGTGTCCAACAAGGTCCACATGGTTGGTTTTGACCTCTTGGATCTGATGGATGGAACAGAATGAAAGACGTATCACACGATTTACTGGAATTTAAGTTAGTTGAACGAATAATAAGAAAATCGAGCATATCTCATACATTTCCTTTCATTTCCTTGCAAACAGTGTGAATAGTTTGGATGCAATCAATCTGCTCGCGATCACAAGAGCGATTCAGTTGTCTCAGTGCATGCGTCTCTTTTCCCAAAGCTGTGAATTCATATTTGTTTGGATATGCATAATCATATTTGTTTGGATATGCATAATCAACCCACACTATTTTGGCCCCGCACAGACGTTGAATCCAACGCAACTCAAGCCATTTAAATTAAATCCTGAAGCACTTTCCCACTTGATTGTCGAGTTACTTATATTTGACATTTGTTGGAGTAAATTACATAAATGTAAAATAAAGATCAGTTTTCAAGTATAGATGTTCCCAGTCACGGACTGCCTTGATGTATTGCAACTTAGTGCTGTGACATTAGCCGACAATGGAGAGATCACAGCACGGTCACATGACTCATACACACACACACACACACACACACACACACACACACACACACACACACCTCCCGGTCCCCACAACTAATAGGTTTCAGGAGCTGTCGGAATAATTCTCTGCTTGTTATACACGCATAATTAGTTTTCAAAGTAGCTTTCCGTGAATATAGTATCAATTACTTCCTCACTCTTTGCGATCCTCCTCTCAGAGACAGGTGGATTCAGCGCGCTCATGTTTTCTGATGCCACAGTGTGTTAATTGAGCTATTAGCCAGAGGTGTGAGCGTGTGTGAGAGAGAGAGAAAGGGAGACGCAAACTTAAGGTGTGTTCAGGTTCAGGTGCGAGTGAGCATGAGCCCAGGTGTTTCGTCATATTTTCTGTCTATCTTCTCGAATTAACACCTGGCGACAATCAAACTGATGAGTAGGACACGCGGTAGCTTGACGCTGGAGTTTGGAAAAGGCGACACTGAAGTGCAGAAAGCTTGCTTGAAATTCACGCTCAGGATGGAGGAAGCTCAATCCAACGTGAAAACATATTTGTAATTTTCATGAGAGGAAGTTGCTTTTGAGAAGTGAAGTTTCTTTCTTCCTCTGTCTTTTTCCTTTCCCCGTATGTTTGGTTCTTGCTGGACTTTCTGAATCACAAATATTGTCCAAATGTTTGTCTGCCCGGCCCAGAAGGAGGATGTTCATTTCATGGAAACAGTTACACGTTGACATTTGTACTTCAGGCCGTGTGTAATGTAAACAAAAGGGAAATGAAAGACATTGTTTTGTGAGTCACGAGTGCTGCCCCTCTCCGACATGAGAGTTTTGTTTTCTCAAATTCTCTGTGGTGGGATTTTTCTCTCTCTCTTTTTCTATTTCTTTTGCATTGTTTCGCTGCTCTCCATGATGACACGTTGGTCTACGTTTTATTGCCCTCATGCTGCTGACGTATGTGTGCCATTTCTTCCGCCTTTTTTTAATGTTTGGTTTATGCAACCGCTCTCCGTCACTACGGTCTCATCAAGTCCAGAGCCAGCAGTCAATATGCAGCGGCTGCAGGAAACCGCTTCAGCTCATCAGTTAGTCGAGAATTTTGATGTTTTTCAGAAAGCATTTAAGCCCCTTAAAGGTTGTTTTTTTTTTCCAAAGCTACAACAGAGTGCTGCAGGGATGACGTATCTTTGTGGGCCAACTCGGAGTTAGAATCACACATGGTTCCTTTGACAAACAGCCAATGAGATGTTTCATTGGATTGTTTCGTTTTGCAAGATAATTTTCACAATTGAAAACCACTTTCATCATTTTTGGGGTGTAAATATAAATCGGCAAAAGTAAAAAAGCTAAAGTCCCACCACTAAGCTAAAGGCGGACTGTCTTGGCGTGACGATGTTTAGTATAGCCTCATGTCGCCACTTGAAGACATGGAAGAGCCCCGAAATTCATGGGTGACATATTTTTTGATAAAACAAAATATAATGATCTCTTCAAAAACACATTGACTTCAAGACAAACCAGAGGTTTTAGGACTCAATCCTGCATGAGCTTGACCTCTCAGAAAATGTACCTAAAATATGTAAACTAGACAAATATTAGCAGAAGCATGAAACACATTAAAGTAAAACTGTTCCCTAAATCGTTCTTGAAAAGAAAAAGGGAAATACTTTAAAACCTCGATTGAATGACATACATTTATTAAGTGTGAAACTCTTGTGAATCAGTTGACCTTTAATCACATCCCTCTTCTCACTTACAATGTCTTGTCCGACGCTGTTAACATCTTACACATCAAACCTGGAAAACAGGCACTGCTATGTGGAAAATAACCACATTAGGAAAATCGGTTTACTTTGCTCTTGCGTTACATGTTTTATTTTCCCATTCCCAACATATCCATTCATTCAAGCATCCAGACCAGGATTCCCAGTGGTGCTATAAATGTTTTTTACTTCACCCTGGCTAGAGGCAAGGCTTGTACACATGTGACATGTTGAAGATCTCTGCATGGACACGAGATGATCGACGGGGCTATTATTACTAGTGTGTTTGTGTGTGTGTGTGTGTGTGTGTGTGTGTGAGCGTGTAGAAGGGTCTATTGACATCCTGCTATTCTTTTCACAGTGCAGTGGGATACAGGGTGTGTATACTGTATGTGTGTATGGGGGCACTGAGGATTTAGGGGTGTGGACTGATCGAAATCTCCCCGCTGACAAGTCCTAGTATCGATTTGCCTGTATCTGTGGCCGACACATGGCCCCACACACACACACACACACACACACAGCCCCACACACACACAAATACACAGCCAGTCTGCAGGCTGTAGGAAAAATCTTTCAGTGACATATAACATGTTGAGCACCGGGGCATGGCATTCTGTCTGAGCTGGATCTGGTTTGTTAATATAATTTATTGATGAGATTTGGAGATTTAGAATGCATCACAGGGCAGGCAAAGTAATGTGAGCCGACAAAAGCGAGATGAAGACAATAAATAAGTATCGCACGAATAAAAGGCCTTATTGAAGACACTGACATCGGTGTGGGACCATTTGACGTGCATTCTTTATAGCACAGAAATGTCATTTCCAATAAAAGATCTTTTTGTCAACTGTTATTCAATGCATTGCATTAACATAATAGATTTTAGGGCCATAAAGGCTTCCTGTGGGTCACGTGCTCACATTGGAAAAGAGCTGATAACACGTACAGCAAGAGCTGAACACAATGTTCATGTGCTGCTGGTCGAGGGCATACAACCTTGGGTTTTCATAGATGCAAAGAGGCTTGTCCTTGTGGAGCAGTAATGGCTGAACTATGAAGTCATGGGTTGCAATTTGAAATTTGCATTAATTTCGGCCACCATCAGTTGCTCTTAGAGCGATGTCGTGCGTCAAGTGGAAGAAAAAACGACTTGTGCAGAGCAGCAAAGGCCTATCATGCTTGCATTTAGAGTGCACAGTATTGCACATATCTTTTAAATATCTTCTATTATAATTATGTACACATGCTATTTTACCATGTGTCATGCATTCTCCAACCAAACGTCGGCATGTGTTCCTTTGTCTCCTTTTGGTCTGGTCTCCGGTGGTCCGGACACAAATACATTACTTGAACCCTTACAAGATTTATTTCATATGATGCGTCTCGCAGGATTTTCATGATATCCCGAGAAACCAGCTTCCACGCAAGGAAGATTTGGAAGATATACAAACACAAAAGAAGGGAGTGTGTTACATCCACATTAAGCCTAATAGTGAGCCTATAGAATTATAGGGAATGAGTGTGTGGGCATTATTGTGTGAGTGGCGCCCTGTTGTCTTATGCCGGATGTACCTGCCACTTGTGAATGGCGTTCCAGGCTGCTTGGGGTGATTTAAAAGCCTGATGGATGACGCATGTGGATAACATCATAATTTAGTGTTACTTCCATCAGGGGTGATGGAGAGAGTGCATGAAGGACAAAGAAATATGCAATTAAGTGCTTTCATGTACAATATGAACTGCACGTGCACCCTGCATGCGAGTGTTTCAATCCTGCATGTGTTACAAAGGCATCTTGTAAAGCTCTCCTCTCTCCCACTGCGCCCTTTAATTTCCCTTTTCTTTTTTTGAACAGCAGAACATGTTCAAGCACACGTGTTGATTTGTTTGCCAGAGTCTGGGTGCATCTGGCCCAACAGCAGGGGAGCATTCACATCCTGGCATGTTCGCTGCGGTTCATAACAGTTCATGTAGGAGGAGAAGGAGTCCCACACAGAGTGCTGCTGAGGCTTTTAACATATGGGGCGAGCACAGGGGATGGGCAAACTGCTGGATTAAGATTGGGTGGAGGGTTGGCCACGTTGGATCAAGCAGTTTGAACGTCCCTACAAAAACACTACTAAATTGTGTGTTTGTGTGTGTTTATATATGTCCTGCAGTATGTTTTTTTAATTATTTTTTTTACAATTTTACAATTTCATTTAGACGTTACTGTTGCCACTGTACAGCCAACAGCTGTCACTTTTGTTATTTTTTATTGTTAACAGTAATCATATTCTGTTGTTGTCCCTATGAGCTGCATTCTCCCCATCAGTATGAAGCACTGCCTCTGATGGGAAACAGATGTGTGTGTGTGTGCGTGTGTGTGTGTGCATGTGTGTGTGTGCGGGCGCATGTACAGTAAAAAGGTGTGTATCAGACAATTGGTTCCTTTCTGATGACAGTACACAACATAATGAGCCCCTGTGACAATGTATACGTGCAGGGAGAAAACTCATCTTCCTCTTTCTCCAAACCTGAACTATAGTTAACTGCGATGTCACATGAGGAAATGGATTGAGGTGGCTTTGGAAGGTACAGGCCCAATACTCCCTGATTTAAACGGCTCTTTCGGCACAAGATGAGAGGTTATTTCCAATATTGTATTTACTTGTTTTTGTCAAAACAGCTTCAATGACAAAATGAAATATTTCATAAAGAAATATATAAAGAAATATCCTCTGATTTCATGTGTTTTTATGTTCCATCTTTTCTGAGTAAATGTAATTTGCCAAGCTGAACGTCCATGTGTCGTCCTCTTTGTTTACGTCTCTATGCTTCCACTGGTTACCCCGTGTTTAGCGGCACATTGCAATGAATTGTGGGTAATTCCCTTGGGCAAAGTCTGCATCGAATGCTGACTTATGGAAGAGGTTCATAAAGGGCTCGAAATGTCTGCGAAAGATCCTTTAAACGAGAACGCATCTCAAAGTCTGTGAGTGGAGATGGGATTGGGCCACAGAGTAGTGATGTCATCGTGCAGATCGGGGTATCAGAGCAAAAACACTATGTGTCACTCTGAAAGGGGACGGACAAACAACATATTTTAGAGTTTTGGTTAATTTGCTTCTTATTTTATCTGTTTTTTAAATTTTAACAAACTATTTCATTAAGAGGTCTTGCTCTTCTCCTTTCATCTGACATAAAAAGAAAACAATTCAGAAATTCAGCCATCATTATTGTTATTTACACCTGTTTAATAACGAGAATGTCAAAATGACTTAACCCAAATATGTTGTTTTCAGGTGAAATCAAGAAACATTAAACCAGCTTTAAGTACGTTAATCTTTAATTATTGCTATTACGGTGCATTTTATTATTGTGTATAGCGCTGAATACTTTGAACATTTCTATCAATATTATATTCATGTTATTTAAAGATTTCAGAGATATAAGACGGCAAAAATGGGGTTTTCCTTAATTCAAAATTCATATCCTAAATGATTGCTCAAGTGTACTTCAAACTTTCAAACTTTCACCAAAGAAAGAAGGAGGAAAAAGATGCATGCGTGCACAGTGTTCGTCCTCCCTCGGGGTTTATTAGAAGCAATGGAATTCAGTGACCCAGAAACTAAACCTAGCCAAAATCAATTAGCAGACATACACATGCATATATTCGAGCTGCTAATTACATAGCCAAACCCCGCCTCACAGGGAGGGGTTTTCTTCTTTGAAGATGAATCAATCTGTGGAAAGCCAAAATCTTTTGTAAATACGGTATTTTTGTTTGCTTCCACATTTTAATGCTGAGCTGCTGGTGTCAGCCAACATCTTCAAGGGGTCTGATTAGGTTTCAAGGTTCGTGTTACACACGTTTGACTGTCTGCTGTATTAATGTGAATCCTTTAAGATGATAACCGTGACATTTAATTAAGCCTTAAAAAGTGGTGTGACTGTCACTAAATGCATGCCAACTCTAGGTTTTTACAAAATCTATTATTAAATGATCATATTTACAAGAATATAATTTAATAATTCCGTCAGCTCGGTGTTATTGTTTCTTGTCCATTATTTTTAAATAACTAATATTTTTTAACAATATTGTGAGGACTGAAAAAAAACATTCAATGAAACAAGAGAAGTAGACAAAACATCTGATGAGAGACGAGCAAAAGCGAAGCCACTCATAACATAAACAAAGTGTGCCACGGCCCTAAAAAATAACTACATTTCATTGTTTCACACCTGTGATGTTCCTACTTCGACAAGCTGGAATGTCTTCTGTGAAAAAGGTCTATAAGGGCCAAAATTGGCCCTTTTCTTTTTGACATTTCAGAGAGCTAAAATTGATAGCTTATAAAAATCTCTTTGGAGGAAGTGGAAGTTTATTGCCCTGCACGTATACATTGTCACAGTGGGTCATTAGGTTGTGTACTATCATCAGTTGTCTGGTACACACCTTTATACTGTACATGCACATGGCTAGACTTTAAAGCTCTGACAAATCCATATATTTTTTAATGTTATTAACAATGCATGACACAAGAACTAGCTCAAAGTTATTTGAGCTCATTCCCCTTACCAGTCACTCCTCTCCTTTCACACCTAACATTTATTTAAAAACACATGTCTCTTTAACATACACATTTCAACACTTTAGCACTCCATCTTTATCTTTACCTTATACTTAATTTAATACACATTGCACTGTTGTTGTAATTGACTGTTGATTGTTATTTGTCTCGTCTAATGTCTCATGTCTAATGTGAACCTCCCGCCAAGGAAAATGCCTCGTTTGTGAAAACATTCCTGGCAAATAAACGGTTTCTGATTCAGAATGTTTTGGAGACCTAAGCAGCTTCAAAACATTTATTGCCAAGCAAGTTTACACATACGAGGAATGTGTCCTGGCGGGAGGTGCGTAACATTTAACAGAGTGCAATAAAATGGGAGCATGAATATTTACAGTACTGAATATTTACATTTGGAGCTACAGGATAAAAAATAAAGTTAAGATAAGAATAAAGTGCACGGAATGAAGTGGTTATGTAAAAGTGACAAGTGTAAGGTAGGTGGCAAGTGTATTTAAGAACAGAAGTGAAAGGCGGGTGGATGAATACATTAAAATCCTCATCTTTGATTAGTGGAGTTGCACATCACATGTTGCTGTTTGAGAAGTTGCTATGGATGCATGAATTTGCACATAAGCCCCACTCGCTTTCATTCCCGCAACAATGGAGTACGTCCCCTTTAAGAAAGTGACAGCAACAAGCGGCGCAGGAGCTGGTCAGGAACTGGCCAGGAGCGGACGGCGTTGAAGGAATCCCCCACTAAAAAAACTACTAAAAAACTTTCTCCAACACAGTGTGGTGTGTTCACCTCCGTCCCGTCTCCGACTGTGAACAATAACCGGTAACGTTAACGGTGTGTCGGGTGATGAAGTGGACGCCACTTTCCGCCGGGAGAAGAAAGGAAAAGTTGCGAGAGGAAAAAAAACCCTAAAAAAAAAACTTCTGAAATGATGCGCGAGCGACTGCATCCCTCCCTCCGCAGTTCAGCTAAGGTGGCTAACGTTAGCTTAGCGTAGGACTCTGGTGTGAAACGTTTGGATACGCGTGTATTTTAATCAGTCAGAACAAAGTGTTGTATAGTTTTACGGTGCTTTGGTGTTAGCGGAGGAGGGTATCGTACTACCTCGCATGGCCGACTGAAAGCACTCATCCTCGGCTTGTGTTGCCTGCAAGTCGCACCAGGTTTTCAGCGTCAAGCTAATCTTTTTTTAAATTTAATTTTAGCCAAGTGGAGCTAGCTGGGAGACAGCAAGTGTCAAATAAAGTTGACAAGAGTTAACACTAATGATATGACACGTACTTCCCGTTTACCAGCTGCTCTCCATCATGAAAAGACTGCAGTGTTTTTTTTTTAATTTTTAAAAAACGTTTTTTGGAAACTGAATATCACTACTTTGAGGAGACTTGACGAGCTTATAAAGACAATAACCCTCACGACCACATAATGAGAGAGTAATAACGGAACCGGATGTACTTGTGCTCGTGTCGTCATTATCACCCTGAGTTGTGGTTGTGAAATGTCAATTGGCAGTTTTAGTAAATAGCTCTGTTGACTCTGGACCACTTTGACAATCTGAGTCACTTTTTTTTGGGAAGAAGTTGGTTTGAGTGATGTAAGTAACCCAGAGTCACTCAATATCAGCGCTTTTCTATTATCTTTTTTTTGGGGGGGGGGGGCTTTATCAAGACTTTTGCACACTGGAGTTTGGAGCCCGTCTTGTATTGTAATCATCATCATTGTTCATCATCACCCTACATCCCGACGGGACCGCACCTTGGAGTAGGACGGAGAGAGAGAGAGCGCTACGATGAAGGTCACGGTGACATTTGGGCAGACCGGTGTGGTGGTGCCCTGCAAGGAGGGGTGGACTGTAAGGGACCTCATCCAGCAAGCCACCCAGAGATACAGAAAACTCCTGGAACAGGTACCACTCCTGTTTTTTTTAAAAACATTTTTTAAATGCACTTATTCGCAGTGACAATTGGCCTTTTGAGAGACATAGATTTGGTAAAGCTGCCCCAAATCCAGGCAAACTGTTACTTCCCTCAATGCACAATGTTTTTTTGATTAGATGCAGATATATTGGAAATAGATGACATGTGTATCCAGTCAGGACTGGCTATTGTTTTGACTGATACCAGTCTGCCAGACTAGTACAATAGCAATGCTTGTTGTGGATCTTCACGTTGCAGTTTTTGGATGCTTGCTATTAAAAAAAAGTATTATGATTTGAGGGTATCTCTGCTGGCACTGTGGTAGGTACATATACAGGTCGACTCACCTTGTTCATCGTCTTACTGACAGTGTGGTGTGTGAATGTGTCTTTCACACAAATGCAGCTCATTCCTCTGTGAGTGGCATTCGTTTTAGTCGTGAAATAAGCTTCATTTTCCCAGATACATGAACAAAAGCATGAAAAAATGACTTGTTTTGAGGCTATTTGACCTGCGAGCCATCAGTTAGCTACATTATTCATCGTCAGAGATAGTTTTGTAATAAAGTGTGAAGATTTTTATGAACCCTTAAGAAAAGAGGTAAGGCAACTTTTTATGAAACAGCATTTCCAGAGTGTTTGAGGAAATTCCCTGAAGTCATAAAAGAATAATCGAATGCTCTGTCATTTTTATATCATGAAAGGTCCGTATGATTTTCACATTCCAAAGTCTTGGGAAATTAGACAAAGCCATGGAGGTCCAGTTCTCCATAATTGCTGTATAAAAAATTAAAAGCATATCTGATATGAATTGTGATGGTCTAGACAGGCGCAGGCATGAGTCGTTTCCACTTAAGTTGTGAATGTAAAATGCAAATGACTCCCTCTTGTGATTCCTTTATGACTGCTGTTGATTCCCTGCGCTGCTCTCAGGGCAGGAACCTCGTGACCCCCATCAAACCACCGAATCTTCTCAGTGACTCGCTTCATATTGGCTCCATTATTCAAAGAGCACACCAGTCATATAGATAGATGGGCTCAGTCGTGATTGAAGGGGAGATGTCGGAGCTGTGTGTGTGTGTGTGTGTGTGTTTATATGTGGACAGATGGAGATGACCTCATTTTTTTCCACCCTCTACTTTCATCTACACACTCACACACACACACACACACACATATATATATATGTATGTATATATATATATATATATATATATATATATATATATATATATATATATATATATATATATATATATATATCAGCCCTGCCTCCTCGTAGCTTCTTGTGTTTTCCCTCCTTCGTCTCATTTATCATCCTTTTCTGCTCACAAGTGCATCGCCTCTTCACCTTCCACATTCCACGCCGGAGCTCACGCTTCCCTTTTCGTTTCAACTCGTCTTCCTCTTTGAACACTTCCTCCTTCACCTTCCGTTGTTCTTTATGAGATAACGCTGTTCCGTCTAGAGATAGAGATGAATAGCCTACATTTGAAATGTTTTAGGTCTCTAAATTAACAGGATGCACCACTAGACAGGCAAGAGCAATGTAAACAAACTCTAGGTCCAGGTAAAGTTATTTACTCCCAGTTTTAATCCTTTTCCCTTGTGTTGATTGTCCATTTAGGCTATATCTTGTTATATACCAAATATATGTAAAAGAAATCTGCATCAGAGTATTTTTACATCAAAACCTGCATCAAATCCCTTTCTTTTCTCTTCTGGAAAACGGTTTTAAATACGGTTTGATGACCTGGCTGCATGCATGCGTTCCTCTGCAATGCCAGAGCGGGTTGAAAACCGGTAAAGTATACCTTTTCTTTCTCATCTAACGACAGTGGTTTTGAGCTGACTGTCCTCTGTAACGGTATACGGCTCTAAAAACTCCACGTAAAGATTGTTTTCAACTCCTCTTGTAACTGTACGCCCCTCATATGAAGAAGCTATAGTCGCTTTAACTTGTGTTTCACTGCAACTTTAAAAAGTAACAAACGTTAACCTCCAAACTTATTGACTAATTATAGAATTTAAGTGATAATTTGAGCAATTTTTAGTGCTGGCCCACACATATATTAGGCTACTAAATTACCTGTACGGACATTATTTGCCTCGGAGTAACAGTAATTGATGATTTTTAATGAATGAATGCAAGATGAAGTTATTCATTTTCATTTCAGTTTGACTTAAAAAATGAAAAACAAAAAGATTAATGCACTCTCCATGCAGAGGAGCAGTTTAGGTCTATTTAAGGTCTGACACAAGAACACAAGCTGGCAACACTAGGTGTTATTAATGATAATAATGTTCACAGAGAGGCAGAATCAGTGCTCCAGGTGTGTTTTCCTGCAGCAGTGATATGTGTAACGATGCACCTCCCCGCTCTATCGATTAGGTCTCAGGGTGTTTTCAATCCTTTGCTTCCTGTAGGTGTGAATGGATTGGCTTGTTAAGTCCATGAACACTGTGTGCGTTTTGGCCTCCTACGAATCTCCTTCTTTCTCTTCTCTTCTCCCTCCTTACCTGTTTTCTCTCTCTCTCCCTTTCCTACTCTCTCCCACACCTTTGTCAGCACTTTCCCGTCTCGTCTACTTTTACGATGTTTACGTTCCTCTTTGTAATTTCTGTTTGTTTTGCCTCTCCTCACGCCCTCATTCATCCCACATTTTGATAGTTTTGGCCTCTTTCTCTTTAGATATTCTGTTTTTGTTTGTGTTCACTTTTTTTTCATCATTCCTTTTTCACCTCCTTTGACTGGCTTCTCCTCAACTTCTTTCTCCTCTTCCTCATTTCTCCTTCCTGGGATGGACGATACCTCTTCTCCTTAATTGCTTCATTTCATCCCCCTTGATTCTATCTTTGTATTTGTTTCTCGATGTATTTTTCATGCTCTCTTCCCATCACTCAGTCATTTCCCTGCAACACTAATCTGTTGTTGCTGTGTAATTATGGCTGTTAATGTGTACCAGGATTGGAAAACCAGGATATGTGTGTGTTGTAGAGCAGTCCGGTCCCTAATCCTCCCTCCCAGTGCTCGGCAAATCATGTTTTTAAATTGTCACAGAGACGGCTTGCTTTCCCGTCAGACTCCCTCCCTCTTCCCCTCCTCCCTATCGGCTTCATGCTACTCAGAAAGTATGCTGCGTGTATTAAAAACATTTTCTTTAATCTTGTGTGTTCCTGCGCAAGTCTACTGTAGATAACTGACTCTGGCAGTTATCGGCTGCTTTGTTCAGAGTTCCCACAGAGGCGCATTAAAATGAGCTAACACTTCGAATGGCATTAGAGCTACGTTTTAGTGAGTGGATTCTTGAGGTTTAGTCTTAAGTTAAGTTTCAGAGAGGTTTTATTTGATGTTTAAGTTGCATTGAGTTTTTTCCTTTACTATTAAATCACACTGATTGCAGACTAATTATTAAAATTTCTATGCCTGAACGTGAAAGACAATACTAGAGTGCTGCTGATGTATTTGTATGTGTGGTGAACTTTTTTCATACTACTTCATTGGAAAGTCTCCTTTTTCTGTGGACTCTCCCTCAGGATTTTCCTCGACTAAAGAAAGTCTTTGTCCTAGTCCTTAGTATACAATTTATTCGGCTTATCAATTCGTTGAGTTAATTGACGGATCTGTAAAACCGAGTTTCTCTGAAAATAATCACACAAAAGCACCACTTTAAATGTTTTGGGACAATTAATTAGCTCTTCATTCATTAAAAGACATTTTAGCTGCCTAGTAGGTATTTTAAAACGTATGCCTTGATATTACAACTTGTGGACAATGTGGATTTATAACGCAAAGAAGAAGCATTACACCATACACTGTATAAATGGTTATAATATAGCCATGATATTTAGCTCCAACGCATCCTCTCAGAGGGGTTTGAGGTCCTCATGGTAAGTGTCCTCGCAGATCAGTCGGCCTCTGGCTCGTCATTCAGCAAGTGTGTCATTATTTAGTTCATTTTCATTCACCTATCTTAATGCATCTGATAAACTAAGTGCACAACGATCTGTAATTATCTGTTATAAGACCAAGAAGCAAAATCAGCTTGCTGACAGCCATAATATGGAGCTATCACCCTTGATCAAGGAGCATGGCTCCAAAGTCTAAATTGTAGTCGGGGAAATAGAGAATGAAGGCAGTATTAAAGGAAAAAAAAAGAGACAATAGTGCACCAGGCTCTTGTAGAGAGGTAGCAGAGAGGAAATGAATAAACCTTTTGAAGAAATCAGAACAAAGATGATTAATGTAAAAAAAGGAGATAGCTGGCACGGCAAGGAGGATGTGTGGCCAGAGAACGAGGAGGAAGGGAGGGAGTGGAGCCGAGGTTGCTTTTCGAGGGGAGTTGTCAGGAAGTTATCAGCTTGTTGACAGACTTCTTAATTACCTTTGGCCAAACAGACTAGTGTGCAGTTGTGTGTTTATGGATGCATGTTTGTGGTTTCAGGTTTGATCGGCTGTATTCTGTGAAATATCAAACTGGATCACATTGACGTATCGGTATATATATTCCAGTGAGACATGACATGAGTTGCTAACTGTGTTGTGTGTGTGTGGTTCATATGGCCTTTTGTAAGCTGATGGCAGTGCGTGGACGCATGTAAATGCTTACACTCGCACATATAAGATAGATGTGTAGGAAAGGGTTCCTGGCTATGTGGGTGTGTGCGCTGTAGTTTCATTATCGAGGGCAGGAATGCTGATGAGGCGTGGCCAAACACGCTGATAAAATCATACAACATCCTGGACCCCTGCCAGAGAACAGGCAATTATTTCTGAGAGGGCGGGCAGTAGACGGGGAGACGCGTGCCGCTTTCTCTGCGGACAAACCGCAGGAATGTGTGGATCCAGACGGACACCTATTCTGTTCTAGTCTTTTCTATTCTACTCTCCAATTTATGTTGGGTGTAATGGCACACATGCTTTCCCAAATTATCCTGACAGGCTTGCCTCATAGCTGAATCATTCATTTATTGGAATGAATGCACTCGTATGCAGGTCTCCCTGGTTGGTTATTGTACCGTTTGACATGCTCGATTAGTTCTGAAATGACTGCTCACGAGACCGTTTAAAAAAAAATGAACACGACTAAAAATCTATTCTGACTAGTCATAATTAAATCTTAATTTCAACCCATTTAGGTATAGCTTGTTTCCTCTAATTAAGTGAGTGAAGAACCAGCTTGTTTACAGCTTAAATGTGGAATGTTAACATGGTAAATAATGGTGTACCTGACATTTCCACCAGCATTTGTCTTGCTTTTCTCAGAAGACAGGATTTGTTGCTGTGAGGTCACAAGATGGCTCAGAAGACAATTTAACTCATAGAGGGCCGCAGGAATGATTCCTAAAGCCTGGAAAAGAGTTTTTGGATGCCTGAAATAAGGATGTTGGTTAACAAAAGCTTTTAACATGTTGTTCTACGACATAACATGTCAGTAACCCAAACATCATTTCTCTGAACACTGGGCAGCCTTTAACTTAGTGGTGCTGACGTGAAGACTTCGGACTGGTTTGGTCCATTTACATTTAACTGTAACAGGTGGTCCGACAGACCTAATGAATAGTTTCAAAAAGCTTTAGAATCAGAAACGTTGAATTGGCAAGTAGGTTAGTACAAACGGGGAATTCGTTCTGGTGGAAGGTGCATCATAACAACATAACAGCAGCAACAACAAAGAATATTTAACTATACAATTATTCCAGGCAGACCTCACAATAACACAGTCCAGGTTCTGCTTACGGGGAAAAGGCAGACAGAAACTAGAGGAAGCTGAGGCAGTTGTAATGGTCGTGGACAGAAGGCTATGGCGATTCTCTGGGGCAGAGGCGAGGCAGGGAAGTCCAAACGGGCTGGGTCGGCAACGGGAAAGCAGGCGGAGGGTATTTCCTGGAGGGTTTGGCATAAATGCGTAGAACAATCTGGCCCTAAATGTGTTTTTGTGTGTGAAGCTGTGACCTAAATACAGAAGGGAGTGGGTGCAATAGGGTGGGCAGGTGGGAGTGATTAAGCTGATGAGGTGTGCATGGCTAACAGGTGCACTGAATGAGCTGATTAAGTGAGTGAACAGTTATTCCTGAATCTGCACACTCCGGTACAGTAGGTGGCGGTATGCACCTAGGAAAGTTAGTTGCGATCCGCCAGTCAAATTTATAGAAGAAGAAGAGATAGAAGGGAAGCTAAACTGGTCAACACCAACATTAGCTTTCTACTTTTGCAGATCACAAGTGGTGTTCTTTTGTGGGCGTTGTCTTGCAGAAAAATGTGTAAATATCAGTAATGGTAGTTTGCCATTTACAGAGCCTTTAAAAAGATAAATAATCCAAAATCCAATGAAAAATCGTAAAGGAACTAGTGCAACCCTAACTTCCAGCTTGACTTACACAAATGTATTGTCCCCGCAGCGACTATTTGCTGCTAAATCAGTACTCACTGCATTTGCAAAAAAATACTTTGTAGCAACAGTGCTTTACATTTCTGAGAAAGCTGTGATAAAACCATACCTCACCGTTTTCCCCCGTAGGGCCTTCGTATTGTAATTGTCGCCTTTTTGTCTGGAATTGTCTGTGAACTGACACACCCTGTTGCATTTGGAGCGGGTGTCTCACATTTTGTGCAGACAACATGACCTCCAAAGTTTTTGTTTTGTACCCGAGTCCACTTCTTTGCACGGCCTTCAGTTTTGAACAGCATGCATACCGAACTTGTGAGTCAACTGGCAGACTATAAGGGCTTACTGTGTGTGATAAAATGTGTGTGTGTGTGTGTGTGTGAGAGGGGGCGAGGGGGTGGGGGGAGCACACACCTGACAACACTATTATCTACATATTGTTTTAACTCGGGTGGGATTTTAACTACAACCTAATAATAATTTCTAGACCGTGTCCTGAGAGATAAATACCTAAAATTGCCCAAGATTATCTGTAATGGTATCAGGAAAAACACTGTATTAAGTGCTAATCCCCCTGATTTTGAGATTAGATCAGGGTGTTTACGACTCTTATCTTCAGTCCTACAATATCTGAGTGTCCCTCTAGGTTTTTAAACTGCCAGACTTGGATGCACAGGGATGTAACGCATTATCGATGCACTCCCCCCGGAATATCAGATTAGATCAGTGTGCTCGCAGCACTTATCTCTCAGCCTCTCCATCTCTTGTTGTCTTAGCGCCGCTTGCTTACTGTAACCCGAGATCAAAGAGGGTTGTTGACCTAAAAACAACAGCAGGTCACCAAAGAAATGAGGCTGTAGGATGTTTGTGTTTCGCAAAATCATTCTATCACCACATTTACTGCTTTTTTTCCTTCTGTAATGTATGCATGTATCATTTGATAATGATTTTTATTTTAGTATTTGATAATTTTAAATGTATTTATGTATATTTTCAAAATGTTGATTACAATTAATGCAAACATGTAAAGTGATTTATTCAGACCAACAGCGAAAATATGGTCCAGGCCCACAGCTCTTACTATAAATGGGTTGCCATGTCTGAACTAAGCTAATAGTAACAGTGAATAAAAGACAGCTTGACCATATGAATTCAGCCAGCAATGTGACGTATTTCTAGTCTGAAAGTCTTGTAATGACATGAAATGGAGAAAAGAAAGCATCTTTTGGTTTGTGATTGTATGGCATAACATGAAAAGAAAATATTATTATTATTTTTGCTGGATAAATGACAAATAAAGTTATTTATTATAATACATTGCTTTCCATTGACCAATTCAGCACAAATATATATATATATATATATATATATATATATATATATATATATATATATATATATATATAAAAAGATTTACTGTAAACACATTTTCTAGACTAGATTGCTAAACCATGCTAAAATGGCAAATTGCCCCGAGGCCTTGGATCCCCAGGGTCCCCAAAAGCTCCATGTTTACGATGTGTCAAATGGTTTGTTGTCGGTTTGATGAACTGCTAATTATTTTGGGACCAAGCACCTGGAAGGCACAATATGAACTGTACTGCGGGATCAGCAGGGGCCCACAGGACAGCCAAGGTTGTGGAGTCGATGACCAGCGTGGGCTTTGTTGACAGTACAGGCTAGCTTATGAGTTTGCTTGATAGAATTATAGTTTGGAAGTAATATTTGACTGTTAGCAAGCCAACGAAAATGTGACTCTTAATGCTTCTCTACAGTCTTGTTACGAAAGAATGCCTAACTGTCGAGGCGTAGCTTGTTACGTTGCTCGTGCAGTGACTCATCGTTTGTGTGGGGATGATGGATCGAGTATTTGCCATCAAACCAGTAAAGACAAAATCTCACACTCTGGGGACTCATTCTGAAGCCCGAGGGGTAATATAAGTCTTTGTGAGCTGTTGTGTAAAAAGCCGAGGGCAGAAGACATACAAAATAATTTTACGCGACACTTTGGCACTGAAATATTTCTGAGTAAAAACAACAACATTCACATGCCTTGTCCCAGAGTTAATATGCCCCCAAACCCTGATTGATAGTGCTCAAGGAAGATAAACAAAAGAGACATTAAAACAATGTAAACACAGTGTTGAACATCTCTCTTTCTCTCTCTCTCTCTCTCTCTCTCTCTCTCTCATACATGTGGCCTGGGTGTCAGCCAAGTCAGTGTTACAATGGAGTCATACAATGAATCCCATCAGGGAGGAGGGAGAGACAATTTAACAGTATAAACAGCCACATTGGCAGAGTATTATGTAAGAGGGATGTTTGAAAAGCCATTGAAATGTCTTTTTTTTATTTTTTAAATATGGACCCAGGCTAAATTTAACTTGGGATAAACACATTGTCTCTACACAAAAATTCAAGGAAGAAAACAGCCATGTTTGTAAGTGTCTTGAATAATATCAGCTGGCATCAGGTGCCAGTTCAGTTATTTTTCTCATATAACACAAACGAGTCAACCACATGTCGTTGCACTTATCAATGACGGACGACATGATTGAAGTCTGGTAAATAGCAGTGGCTTCACAATTAAACAGGTGTGTCAGGCAATAACTTTACTACTGCAAGCCTTACTACACTCACTAAGTGCATTTTAACATGTTATTTGTTTTTCATGCTGTTTCTTTTAACTTGGTAGGAAACGTTGGGGGACAACTGAGTGACATAACGTTATTTTACTTTTGAAAAAAAGTCATTAAGCATTCAGCAGTGAAAGGAGTTGTTAATTCTAAACATATCTTTGCCCTTTAGCCTTCATGAACACAGCTGAGTTACACGGCCAGAACCCCAAATACGGACAAGCACCATCAAACCTTCCCACCTGGTTATGGAAAATTAATTATATTTCCTCTGCTGGTTAACAATATGTATTTAAAAGTTAAAATGGGAATCAAATTTCATTAATAAACGTACAAGAAAACTAATTTACGCCATCAAATTCTTTGGAAAGTGCGAGTAAGTTATTAATGCAAAGTTCTTTGATGCAGAGTTTGATATTAGTGAAGGAACTGGTATTGACATTGAGTCTCTCTGGGACATCCAGGGACACAGCGTGTCTCGCTCTTTCTCACCCTCTCCCTGATGGGAGCGTTTGAAAAGCATTGACAAGCACCTGACCCTAAAAGAGTGATTTAATGGAGCAGCACCCCGTGACGGGTTGAGTCATACCTTTCCTTAGGCTGCTTGTGGTTTCCCCCGTCCGTGTGTGTGCGTATATATGTGTGTGCGTGTGTGTGCGCACGTGTGTGTTGTCTCAATACGTTGTTCAACAACCGGCTCTATGTAGTCAGCTGTCCGGTGCACTGTCGATGTCATTAATCACAGACCCAACACAGCGGAGAAAGGGCCAGGCTCTAATCTGTACAAGGCACCGAGGGAAAGATGTGGAGGAGGTAAAGGGAGCGAAAGAAACAAAGTCGAGAGCAGAACTGGGAGGTGGAGTTGAACCGGGAGAGCCAGGCCTGACATAAATGAGGAGCTGGTGACCAGAACAGTAGGAGACGCCTTCTTCTTACTTTTTCGGTGACACCATCAACCAACCACCAATTCATTATTTTATATTTTTGTATTTTACTATTGAAACCTCTGTACTTGTGGCTTCATTTATTCCAACAGTGATGAACCTGGAAATGACTGTAAATTAAAAAACGTAGTCAGAAACTCTGTAACATACACTCAGCAGGTATCATGTTCATTCACACACCGAGTTGTTGATTAATGTTTGTCATGTTCTGTGTTATAGGAGGGAGATTTCCTGGTTCGGACTCACCATGTTGAATACTGCGACGGGGGGATTCTGGACCCCGATGACATCCTCAGTGACCTGGTGGAAGACAAGGACAAGGTGAGAACCTCTCAATAAAAGGTCACGTTTTATGTTCGCTCCTGCTTTTAATTTGAAAAGACATCAAAGAGTTCCTTTAATATATGAACACACATTGTGAAGTCATCAGTGGTCTTATGTGACTGTTTAGTGAACTCCTAACAGCCGCGTAACGTGTGTATTCTCAGTTAATAGACTGATAGCAAACACAATGGCCCGTTTCCTGAGTGACCAACAGTAAGCAGTGGACGCAGACGTGCGTGTGACTAACCAAAGAAGCTCTTGCTTCCAACAAAGAGCTACAAAATCACTGTTTTTAATACTCCATCCCTCAAGCCCTTTTGATACCTCTCCTTTAATGCATAGAATAAAGTTTGCGTTATAACCGTGAATAACACTGTGCTCTCGCATGTATGTGCATGTTCGGATGTTTGAGCAGGTATCTGTGCCTGAAGTGTGTGTGTTCACACACCTAGTATTGAGCTGCAGTGGCCTGTAAGCCACTCTCTTGGATAAAATATTGCCTCACAAGCAAAATTCAAAGGGAAAAGGTTTTAACTCGCCTTCAGCGTTAGGCAGTCTTATTAGCAATTCACTTTTAGAGACTTCGCAAACTCAATCCCTATATCCCGTTTTTATTATTTCCTCCCCGAGGAATGTGTCGTTTTTCATTTTCCCTTTCGGAAAGTGAAGGTTTTTTCATACTGTCACATAGACTCCGGCATTATTAGAAGGTGATAAATGGCTGAGATTAAGAGCTTCTTGAACCATGACATAGGACCTTAAATTAATCTGGAATCTTCTCTTGGTGGCTCGGCACATTAAAACAGTATCAACATTATTTAATGAGCCCGTGTCCTATGCTGGACTGAATTTTTTATTTAGTTCACAGCTTTCAAAAACCCAAAGAAACCTACTGGCGAGCAAATGTAATGCACAGTGTATGCTCCTGTCCTCGGCTCATACTGCATGCCTCTAAGCATGTATTAATACTGCAGGATTTGTTGGAGATTTTATGAACTAATTAAGAACAAAGTTGCATTGGTTGGCAATTTCTCTCGGGGCTGTAAGGACCTTTGGGAAGAACTGAAGTCTCTCTCTCTCTCTCTCTCTCTCCCTCTCTCTCTCTCTCTCTCTCTCTCTCTCTCTCTCTCTTTCTCTCTCTCTCCTCTCTCTCTCTCTCTCTCTCTCTCTCTCTCTCTCTCTCTCTCTCTCTCGAAACAGGACTATTGCCGCAGTGCACGTCCAAATATTCATCCTTTCGGTTGAAATCTTGTTTTTTTTAGATCTTGTGACGAAGACAATTTTGTTCATGTAAATATAGCTAAATGAAAAATATATAATCCAATGTTATTAACAGTGTTTCCTCTGCTGTGGAAATTTGAATCACGTGAACTATTTTACAGTATAGAAATAGAAATGAGCTCCAAAGTCTCAAAGTTGGTCGGGGGAGTGACATGACACGCTAAGCCGCAGCCTGGGGGCCATATCATTCAGTGACAGGAGCAATAACAGAGTCAGGAGACCAGCCACTGACCCGGGGGATTACTATTATGAGAGCCTGTTGCCATGGTTTTGTAGAGAGCTGCATACGCTGGTCCTGCTGTTAGCTAGTTGTCACTTTGCCCTGTGCCGCTTGAAACTTTCACAATGGAACGTAAACCATATTGTCTGTGGCATGCACACTCCTTTCTGCTCACAATCCCTTAATGCCAAAGTTATTTATAGCCCTTTTCAGACCTTCATACCTTCATGTTATGGCAAATTCACATGTCGGTCTCACGTCTGAATGAGAACTATGGTCACCTTCTAGGCAAAAGGTCTCGACTGCATTCTTACTGGGTCGAACTAACTAACGTTTTTGTATCTCTTTTCGTCGTAAAAAGATTTACTTAAAGGCTAAAAGGAGCGTACGGTAAAAGGTGCAGAGAGAGCGAGATAATCTCAATCTTAATCCCGTATGCACAAAGAACATAAATCAGTTTAATAAACTAGCAAACGCTCCGACATAGCTCATTTTAAGATGAGGAGGTTATTTTAATTAGTGATCACGATACAACTTTTCCCGATACATGGGCTTTGGGTATCGGCCGACAGATTCGATACCGGTGTTCAATTAATACGCCAAATGCCTCGCTGCAGGCTTGACTTCAACAAAGCTTTGCTTTCCTAACTTTGGAAAATGAAATGTAATACATAAATACATACATATAATAAATAGGCTGACTTGTTATATATTAAAATAATGGCATCCGACACCAGATGGCTTATTGTCACCCCGTACTCGATCCAGCTATTAGAGTCAGTACGTATTCTATTTATATCAGATCGATCTCTATTAGTTTCTTCCCCTTCCAATCCTGATTCAATTTGAATCACAATTTGATGCAAATGTAAGTGAAGGCATTACCATTCAAATGCACTTCAGTACGTATGTCATTAAATTAAGCATCGCCGTTCCCTCGAGCCTGACTTTTTCCCAGTTGAGTAGTATGTCAGCCTGTTGCTCGCTGGTTGCTAGTTATCACATGCAGTCTTTTCTGTGGCCTTCGCTACCTTTTTAATAGGCTTCTAATGAGAAAACCGCGAGTCACTGCTGAGTTTACCGACATGCTCTGGGGCACCAGGGAAGGAGAGCTGCACTGCTCACAGTGAACATGTATTGAGGAAGCTTTGAGTTAAAAGGAAGTGTTTCCTGGATAAGCACTTAGTCATTTAAATAGTAGGTCTAGAGCTAGAGCTGGTTTAGCAGGTTTCTGTATCGAGGTTTGAGTTATTATTATGGCATATGATGCATACGGTATTTATTGACGTTTTTTCTTTTTAGTCTCAACTATTTCCTGAGCTCTCCCTCCTCATACTCGGTCACACGTGACAGTGAGGCTTTTTCTTAATGTCCTTCTGAATGCGGGGAAGTTGCACAAAATAAATACCTTTGTGGCACAGAAACTAAAATACAAAAACAAGCACATAGTACAAAATACACATTTCAGTACGGGGATCAAATAATGTGTCACACACTAATACACCAAAACACACATATGGTGAGACACACAAAGACACACACTGAAGTGAAACGTATAGTATGATACCCAGCAATACACACTTCTGAGCACCAAAGATTGCATATGAAATGAAAGTGTGAAATATTCATTGGATTCTGGAGCGAGGCTCTCACAGTATTACTGAGCTGAGATGAATAAATGGCTCCTAATCCCAGATGAGTGTTTTACTGTAGCCAGACTCAGACTGCCGGCTATAACCACAAAGAAAACAGAGAAGATTTTTTAGGTCTGCTAAAGACAGAGGTCAGAAATACAGTTTAAAAAAAAAAAAATCCATGGCTGAAATATACCCAAGAGATGCATTTTAAGAGAGAGGGCTCAAATGTATGGATGTTTGAATGATATTTATGGAGCAACTGTAAGGAAGTGCATATCAGTATGTGTCTATATACTTGGCAGCTCTCTATATCTGCATATCTTGGATATGCAGAAAAATGTATATCAGCAATATAACAGTACAATACAAACAAAATATATGGCAAAGTCGCTCAACTTTGACTGTTTGTGCAAGCGGTTTATCTGCCACACTATAAGTAATGTATTGCTTCCATGAATTATCTACACACAGAGCTACAGTAGAAGGCCAATGAAGCCATTTATTACAATCATAAAAACATGCACCTTTCAAAGGAAACATGGTTCATTAGCTGGACCCTAAACAAGGTGAAAAACAAAGCTGTAAATCTGTGTGGTGTGCAAAAGTGCTGGGCGTTACATCCAAAGAATTGTGACACGGTATTTTTAGGATAATAACAGGATATCGGTATACCGCCCCTGTGCAAGTTTTCCTGAATATTATTTTGGCCAATTTTCATAATATCTCCCTTGCATGTTGTTTTTTCAAGCCCACTCAGAGCTTCGTGCCAAAGAAAATGAAAAGTAAGCAGGGCGTATGGACTCCCATCAGCAGCTCATTTATCAGGAAGTGTAAGTCCTAATGTCTTTTTCCCATCGTGTAGGTATTGCAGGAACTGCCTCACAGAGACCACGGGTGGATTAAAATGTTAGCTGGTAATGAAGAGAGAGATAGAGAGAGAAAGAGAGATAGTTAGAGAAATAGAGGGGGGATAAGACTGTTGCCTTGTGTGATATTAATTATTAAATGATTAACACATGCACCCACAGAGCGTGCACAGAAACCATTTAAACTAACTCTTTGTCTGAAGAGCTTGACGTTCAAAAGGTTTCTTGATGGTATCTCATTATATTTCCATGGGAGCATTATCTCGTGTGCAGAATCTTTTTTTCTCTCCATCTTTTCCATGTTTTTCTGTTCAGAAACTTATATTCATTGTCTGGAAGTACCTGCTTTTGTATAAAAAGAAAAAGAAAAAACATGCACACAGGGTCACTGCATGCATCCATTTAAAGTTCCTTTCATCTTTTTTTCTGTTTGCTGATGCACACAATGCATTCCCTGACTTTATTAGTGTGCAGAATGGGCATTTATATACACATACTTGAACTTTGGCTTTTTAACACAGACTGACAGACACCTTCAAATCATTAATTTAGACAATACATTTCTAAAAATCATAACACAATATGATCCCAGCGTTAGGATGTAATAATACACCTGTAATCCTGGATACCAGTGATACATTACCGTGTTTGACCTATTTAGAAACCCTTTGGAAAGACTATTTGAACACAAGCGAGACTGGAAATAGGGCGGCTCTCCATGAGCAGCGCTTTAATCAAGGATAATTGTGCCAATCATTATTTATCCGATTGATAGCTACACACACATACACAGAACATGGCAAAGGGTGTCATTTTATTGCATCCTCATTCAGATACTGTTAGCCTCTATTTGTTCTGCTTTGAGCAAAATGATTATAATCATGAGCGGATGTGTTTTACTCAAAGGCTTTTTTACATTGTTCCTCTCCCACAATATCAGTGTTTATGATGCAGGATCCAACTTTTTTCTATCGTCCAAGATGGATCTCTGCAGTAAAAAACTGATTCTGATACCCTGAGCTGAGGTATTGGAATCGGTATTAGGAGAGGGAAACAAAGCTGGTTATATTTTCTTTTCAGTTTTCAATAACTGACCCTGAACTGTATTGGTAACCTTCTTGTTTCATTAATCTGTTTCCTTATCTCCAATTAGTTTGTAGATAGAAGAGCTTGTCAGATCTCTGGTGTTCTTGGAGTTCTCCCGTGGGCACATCCTCCGACTAATGTGGTTCAATAAGGTCCACAATGCCACAATAGTGCACTTTTCTGGAAAACCGTTGGTAAACTGCCTTGTTAATCCTGTTAAAATACACTTTGAATTGATGGAACTTGAAGGATGTCTGGCGATTATACTGTCTGGCTTGCTGATGAGATGAAACAACCTTAAACAGTTAGACTTGGATACGTTGAGATGGACAGTTGGTGGACTCAAGCCAACTCAGTGGGGAGTAAATTGTGTGTGTGTGTGTTTGTGTGTGTGTGTTTGTGTGTATTTGCCCCCACGGGTGTATGTGTTGGTTTTCCCAGTCAGCCAAAACCATTTGCCGCAGAAGACAATCAGGCCAACAGTTCATCTCTCAGCTTCATTAATATTTAAATAATGTTCTCATTTTCTCATTTTTTTTTCTTGAACTTTCTTTCTGTCTGATTTACTTTCTGTTCTCTTTTGGCACATTTTGCCATGCCATCGGGGGTGGCGAGGGTAGTAGCGGGAGGAGGAGCATGGTAGAGACGCACAAGCAGACAGACTGGCGTTTATACAGGCGTGTGCGTCTGCCGTGTTGGCAGAGCGGCGACATATTTAAAATGGGTTTAAAATGTGCAAGGGAGATAAACTTTATACTTTGTCAAAGAGGAGACGCTCCTTTGTTATATTCTCAGAAAGAAGAGGTCAAGAAGTGATATCTGAGGAAATGTTTCTAGGCTGAGGAGGTGAAACATCACCTGCGTTCAGATAAAGCTGACTTCAGCCGAATTGTCTTTTTCTCTTCTGCTTGTGTTTCCGCATTTTCTCGCGTTATTCAAGCCTGCATGCAAATCAAAGGTCGGAGATGGGCCAGACCTTTGTGAACATGTTTATTCTCTTTTTATTTGATTAAGAAGAAGAAAACCTCTTTACCTCCTCTAACAACTCTAATCCTACTTTGAAATGCTTTCACCGCCAGTTAAACCAAGATAATTAGGATAATTGAAGGTCACTACCATACCAGAATCATTAGCAAAGTCGCAAAATCTCTGACAACGAGGAAATTATTCGGAGCAGGTTTCCAGTTATCAGCGGGCCCTTCCCTCCCTTCTGCGCTCGCTAATTCTACAGTTTTCCATTACCATGATCATGCGAACTCTGCTGATCGCTGGTAAATACCACAAGCTGCTGCTGCTAACAGACGCAGCTCTGTAAAACTTGATCATTTGTGTCTGTCGTTCGGTCTCAGGGCCGCCTTTTGTAACTTATGGCATGCATTAATGCTATATTTGCCAGACGTGATAGTTCTGGATACAAATGAATCAATTAAGGCTCTTGCTAAAATGTTCATTTTGCAAGTGTGAGTGAGAAACGATCACGTCGTGCTGCTGCATAATCTATTTAGACGTGCACCTACACAGACATAAACACACATGCAATAGTAATTTGGCCGAGCTAATGTAAAGTGTTGCATCATTTACAGATGGCTTGCTGTCATCAATGATTGTGTGAAGTCGTTTTAGCATCTACAGCAGAGCTGGAATATAATTGTGGACATTCATCATTGCCGATCATTTGACTTTAACTTTTCATAAGGCAATTAACCGTGGGGCTATTAGCTCTGCTTTGTCGAAAACACATACTTTAACTCCAAATACAGCTTTTGATTTTTTTGGGGGAAAGTAACATTGCAGATTAATTTTAATGTTTTGTGCGAAAGTCATATCATGTCTCTATGTCTTTGTTTGCAGCCTGTAGCTCCGCTAGGTGGAAGAGGGATAAGGAACTCAGAGCCGTACAGAATATAATATTATTCACATATGTTGTTAAAATTCTGACTTGGTCTGTCAGCATGAACTTGGATATATCTTCTGGAGATGAATGAATGGGTTTGAAGGAATATTGGTTTCCAAGAATGGCTGAGGTAATGGGGATTAGTACAACAAAAAAACAGGAAACACAAGGAAAGCACAAATGGAGGTGTGGAAGGACTTCATTGTATTAAATGTACCAGAAGACACACCAATGCAGAGCAAGCTCTCTAGTTCTAACCCTTTTCAGTGTCTCCTCCTCTCTTCATCAAGCTCTCACACTCGTGGTGGACACGTCTGTCCTCTATACCCCGTCTCCTTCCCTTTCTCTTTTTCCCCATTCCCTTTCCATCTTTTTTCCTTCCCAGCTTAGCTCTGTCATTTCGAGAAGCAAAACACCAGCCAGTCAGAATGAGGCAATTATGACCCAGCTGGAAGGGTTATTATGTGTAATGCCCCATAATTCTCTTCTACAGTTTTCATCATAAATGGCATGTACATTACGTCTCTGGAGTATATATATCCACACACACACACACACACACACACACACACACACACACACACACACACACACACACACACACACACACACACACACACACAAAGCTGTATTTAAAGCATTGATGATGCAGTTTTAATGTGATTATTTATAGCTGCTTATTCTGGTGTGACAAGATAATGAAGACAATAGACACCAGACAGTATTTGATTGGATTTTTATGGACAGCATTCTGTGTAAGTTATGTATTTGTGCGTTAAGGTAGTTGATGATAAGGTTCTTATATCATTTTGTGTGTGTGTGTGTGTTCCTGGTGAGCACATCGGCATTAATTGAACCATGACCCAGATCAAAACAATGCGACTTGAAAGGGATTAGGAAAACACGCAGACATATTGAGGAACAGCAATTTGTGTGGGTGGCCCCTGACACAGTCTGCATTTAATCCAGACATTCAAATCCCCGGCAATTTAACAAAAACCTGAGACGTAAACCAAGCAGACAGGCATCCACCGGATCTCATTGTTCACCTCCAACCATTGTGTTGATTTTAATAATCACATAAACATGAAGTATTATTCATCTCAGAATCCTATGATCCTGCATGAAAGATGGAGGGAGGGAGAAAGGGAGTGAGTGAGGGATGGATGGAGATGAAGATAGTGTGCAACTCTGTGTTGTCCACACAGCATATCTTCAGCAGAAAACTTTTTTATAATTTGGTTAGCCAGTAATTGCTACATGGCTCACACCTTCTGAAAACACCTTTAATTGCCTATTTCATACGGCCAATGACTGCCCTCTGACTCCTCGCTCACTGGTTGATAATTGCCTCACTTTTATTGTTTAGCTAACGAGACTACCAGTACACACAGTAATGTACGTTTCTGAAACCGAGCCGCTGCTACGCCAGCTGACTGCTTGGTTTATTTCATTTAGTCAAGATTGTATAAATCTTATACGATGACTTCAATCCTTTGTTGACACGGCCGCTTGTTTTTCTATTTTGAATCAAGTTGTTTTTTTATGATGCTTTACATTACAATTGCGTGTTGTTTTCTCTCACACAATACAGCAGTGGTTAGAGATCAATTTTGATCAATTTTATTGGGCTCTAGCAGTATTAATCGACAATTCAGGTGAAACCGTTTGCCTTTATTTTTATGTTAAACCAAAACCAAATATTTGGCAATACGGTCTCACCATCCATCTGAA